>NC_061880.1:4375000-5000000 GCF_905147765.1 Vanessa atalanta | reverse complement strand
AAGTTGCTGTCGAACACGCCCATGGAGCGCGTGATGTCTTCGTCTCGCAGGCAGCAGTCCAGGAACTCGTCCATAGTCAACACGCCGTCGCGGTTCAAATCCATTTTCTAAACAACATTTCATAGATTTAGAGAAACAATTACAATAATGAACCTCGATATGTGATGTGCTATTGTTTATTAAGTACGTATCACCAAATAATTAAAGTAAATGATTGAATATTTTCTATGTATGATTACTGACTCAATTAGTATTCTTTATGAAGCAAATTATAAACATCGCTAGTCAAAATGGAGACATTAAGAGCAGAAGCAAGAACCTTTACCCCACCTGGAATAGTCTCTCGACTTTTTCTCGCACAACTTCGTCATCAATCATAGGTTCTACGATTTTACCCATGAGGTCGTAAATTGCATTTACAATTTCAGTCATTTCTTCCTTCGTGATATATCCATCGCCATTTATATCATACAGTGAGAACGTCCATCGCAATTTCTCTTCTAATGTTCCTCTTGAAAGAATGGACAGGCCAGTTACGAACTCCTGTAAAATGTTATTTGTATCAAAAATATAACATATTAATAGTAACCGTTTTTTTCTGTTAAACAAAAGCCTTGAATTGGTTTTAGAAAGTTGTTGTATTCTCGTTTGAATATAACTGTCCACTTTGATATATAGTAATGCCACCTAGGAAAAATTGTTTTGTTACATTGTTGATCGTTTATCCGTTGCTAACATTCGAGCATTGTTAAGAACAATATATAATTATTTTAATGCTTATTTTTCTTTTACTTAAAAATATATTTTACTGTGTTTAAGTGATAAGATCTTAAAAAATCATACAAGATTGTGATCTTAAGCTATTATTAAATTTAAATAGTAAATTACCTCAAAACTTAACAACCCACTTCGATCTTGGTCCAGTGTATTAAAAACAAAGTGGGCATATTGTGCAGTGTTGGCTGAAAATATAGAATATATTTTTTATTATTATATATCGTTACAGAGTAATTTATAAGGATATGAATAACTATTATAATATTTTAGGAAACTTTATTTTCGTTAGTATAAATATTTTGCTTTTAAATAAAATCATAAGATGGAATAGGAAGATAGTATTTTTGAAAATTTATTGATTTTTTTAAATGTATTACTAAACTATTTAGTATTAAAAGTAAGCGAACTAAATGACAGCAATATAAAGTTATATAAAGATAATGTGTAGAAATAATAATTGCATATTATTGTGAAATGTTTATTTATAGAAATGACGTCATTTATTGAATTCAATCTGGGCATAGCTACATAGAAATATAAACGAGATAGGATAAGGAAAGCATAGACAAACATTGAAATACAAAATAATAATACACATAAAATTATTACATTTACTTTATTCCAGATAGGTACATCAGCGGTTATAGATCTGACATTTGGAATGGACACAAGTCCAATAAATTACAGTTAACCACATAGAAACATGAAAATGCCTTAGTGCTTCAGCATTTAAAATACTGGCTGATTCTAGACATGTCAACTAAAAATTATCACAATGGAATAATTGTTGAAGTTACCTAGAACATTTGGTTTACCTCAAAAATCCGTCTTAATTACTATGAAATTTCCGAGACATAATGTAAAGGAAAATCTGCAAGGAAATTATGTCTCGGAAATTTGACAATTTTTTTAATAATCATACAAATGTTGGTATTAAAATTAACTTAATGTTAAGTTTTGAGATGGGCACACTGTGGCGATCTTCGCACATATGGACAGTTCCTTAAGTTATAATTTACACTAAAGCCCCTCCCGTCTGCTGCTGGTACACCTCTATTGTGTCACCTTCTTCCATCTCCAGTGATGTAGGTGTGTCATTTTCATTGATTGGTTGTCCGTCAAATCTGAATCTGACTACTTGCATTGATAGACCCTGAAGGAAATATAAAGGTTATTCTCATGTGTTGTTTGTAGTATATAGAAATTAATGCCTAATCTCCTGCAAAAGTATAATAATCTTAAATGAAAATTATTACTATGCAAGATGGTCATTATTCCTATGGTGGACTATGGAAGTAACATCTATTAATTATGAAATAAGAACATTTTACAAATTGTATCATAATAAAAAAAATAATTGTAATGTAGCAGTAGCAGCTCGTAGTTAGTAAAAACATAAACTTTATATAAAACATTTGTCCTAAATGTTGCTATTATTAAGGTTGTTTTAGTTGGGTGCTATCTAACAAAGTAAACTGCAATATACAGTTATAACACCTACAGGGGCAATCTAGTAACAGATCACTATTTACTAATTGTAGTAAATATTAGGAAAAACATGTATTTATAAATAGATGGTAAATGAATGCCGCATTACATTGTTATTTATAATTTCAGAGAATACTACTATTAGCTTTACATTTAATACAACACTGTAACATGACGATTCAAATGCTTTTATGAGCCTACTTGAATTTACTATAGACACATTTTTTTAAATAAATTTTCTGAGACGTACAGCCTCTCCATGTAATTGTTATTATAAAACATGTGGTGTGAAATTCCTTATTCCACATACTTAATACTGTAATATAAATATATAAATTTTTATACTGTATATAAACATTAATGTTCGCTATTTTCTATAGGAATTTATAACCTGCCTCAATAAATATGAATGTCACATGTATCTCATTTGTTTTAATGATAAGTTAGATAGATAAATTTTGTAACAATTTTAAAATAATATATTCACTGATATATGAGTAATAAATATATAAATAACACTATTTGTAGTCACAAAAAAAGGTGTTAAATATTTTATTCAGTATAATATTCGGACTGAAGAATTTGATAATTCATTAGTTCCGGGAATCACAGGGCGATCGATATTGGAGATGTCCCATTTTGTGTAAAATATGCCGGTACGTTACTTCCATACTGAAGCATATTGAATGGATCCTATAGATTTTCTTTTAGTTTTAATGAAAATTATGAGCACTATTCTTAATATAAAGTTTCAACTCTATGCATAAGATACTAACCGCTCTATCACAGTAGGCATTCATCAATTTTCTGAGAGGTGTGTGTTTCTTTATTTTGAATTGGACAATGGCATTATCCTGTCCTAGTACTTTTAAGTTGATATGTTCGCTTTCACCCTGGAAATAAAATATTTATACGTCACGTATATGAAGATTTACACATAATCACAATATTTAATAATGAACAAATAACCACATTGCACTAAGAACGCCATGTCTGTAGGCTCAAATTTAATAATGTTCTATAACTGACAATACGGTATATTATGTACCTTTTTTTCATCCGACATCTTGAGATTTTATATTTATTGTTTTCTATAAACACGAATAATAGAGAATTAAAATGAATTATCGAAGAACCACACAAAACTACACTGTGACAGATTTGTGATCCGGTGGCGTGGTAATGGCGTCCGGTGGAGTGGCTTGGAGGAAACAGTCAATGCTGCCAACATATGCGCAGTTCGGCATAATGGCGCGCTTCTGCGCACTGAATGTCACTCAAATCAATTTAATATCACAGATTCCATGAAAAAACAATTTTGTTTCAATTTGGTCTTATCTTTTACACAAATAATCTATTAACACAATATTTAGGTATTTCACATTCGTAACTGCGTAGTTCCGTTAAATAGCTTTTGTTTCTATAGAGAAATGATACAATCGAAACTATCGGGATGTGTATAATTATTTTGTAATATATAAAATCTATTTTTAACTAAAGGTAATGATAATATAGATGTAGCGTTTATTAGTATAAAATCATTTAATTGTTTTCTTTATAATAACAGTCTCTTGACTTCCTTTTTTGTACAGTACTGCCAACATTTTATTTGAATGCAATAAATAGTGTGAAGCCATAGGGCTGTTTATTTATCGTAATTTTTGCCGGAAATGATAAGGGTTGTTCTTGGAGTACGATTAATCAAACGTAATTTTTTAGAAACATTTTAAATGGGATCGATAAGTTATATACGTTTTACATAAACATACGTATCTTAAACGATAAAGAAAATTTTAATCAAGTGGAAGATCATAATTAAAAAAATGTGGCCTATTTTTAATTTAATTAACCACATTTCTCATTTAAATAAATTATATGATGAACTGCGCTCATTTGATAATTTTCTTATTTTTGAGTCTTCTTATTTATTAAACGTAGTACAAATAGCTATTAATGGCATATTTTTTGCAAAGATGTTATATTTAATATACATATATTTTTATGCATATTGCATTTTAAGTGCAATTTTGTATACGAAAATGATACAAAGGTGCTAAAATGCTAAAGTCATTTTAGACCAATTTCTGAAAAGTATTATAATTGTAGTTTGTTATGATTGTTCAACATTGCAGCTTTTCTGATATATCTGTTAGATTAAAATTATTGTTTTTTTTTGACTTATCACTATTTTAATTTTCTGTTGGCCAAGAATTACTATATACTAAAAATAGTTATTGTATGCTTGACAAAGTTAGGGTTACAAAACCCGAAAGTTTGCGAAAGCGTTGAATATCAAGTGCTGACTAAGTAAGATACCGTATTTGACCGAGAGAACGTGTGCAGAATAGATTCAATACATTGTTACTAGTTACAGTTTTGACTCAACGGTTTCGATTTTTTTCTAATACATTATTTACAGTAAATTATGACATTTTTTTATATTCTAATACATTGAAATTTTTTACACCAAATTTGTCAAATAAATGTTTTTGTGTAAGTTTGTTTAAATTTATATGAAAGATTTTCTTTCTTTAAGTTTTTCTTTATATTAGTTAGTTGAGGACCATTCTATTTCATTATTAGGTTAGTCGCGAGTCGGAACTTAAGAAATAAACTAAAAAATCTGCTATCAGAAATTTATTAATATCCAATTTGATGTTTTTTTAAGAAATTGTATTTTGCTATAATTTTCATGATAATTTCTTTAGAACAAAAATTTTGTAATGTAAATGTGTTTTTTTTTTAAAGAGTTTTTTGCAATGCCTCGATCTTAGTCAAGGCAATTAATTATCTCAAGACAAGAAACACATAACAAATCGCACATGCAAAACTAAAACATATGCACTTATAATTTCAAAATAATGAAGTTAATTTAAAAAATATATACTAGGTATTAGATTAATGAAAAGAAGAAATATAGGGTATATTAATCTTTATAATTTATTGATATTCAACATTTGGTACTGGGTTATTATAATAACATTTAAATATTTTAATATGTTATAATAACTTTTAAAGTTTTGAACATACATACTATATTTTTAAGCCTATTCGCTGTTAATTTTTTACCAGTAAGATGTGAAACTTAGCTTTTTTTTTTGAAAGGTACTAGGCAATGATTGTTATATTTGCTGGGTTAGCAATAGAGGCCGTATGTCGTGAATCGGGAATTTGTGGCCAGTTCTAACCGATAACAGGCGAAGCGAGGAATTATCACAACCGTCCCACATATATTGTTTGAATTGAATCGGTATACGTGATTTGATTTTCGAATTCTACTTACATATTCCACATATATAATGTTAAATACCATAAAATGAAATATATTATTTCTATGTGTATGCAATAAGCATTGAATACAGTACTTATACAAAAACATATTTTAACTAAATTTGCTATATTATTACAACTCAATAGATAAAACCTTAAATAAAATTTTGAGCATTTCAGAATGTTCAAATATTTGTCTATTCAAATGCACTGGCTTGAAATGTTGAAGAAAGAAATTGTGATATCGCAGTGAAGCCACATTTTCAAAGCGGGTGTAGTAACAGACACTTGAGCCATTTGAGCACAACTTGAAAGTCCCTCGCTCCAGTCTAGGTACGTCTACTTTATGAAATGGATTTCCAGAAAAACGTCTACTGAGAATGTTATATTTATCTTTTAAAAATTCGGAAAGGATCCATAGTGTTTAGAGAAGCGAAAATGATTACTCGCTTTATTTTAATCTTATGAATTATATTTATTTAGGAATAGAATTCATTAATAACTTTAAGTTTGATAATGAAGTCGTTTTTAGTGTTTCTTAAGTGAAAAAAAAAAACTAATAAACCAATTAGCATAAAAATATACCAGAAGTTGCGGTGCGTTTTGTATAAAATATTCATTCATTCATTTCATAATTATAGCCAGGTCTGCTGACGGTTTTACTTGCATATACAATATACTTTACATTAATTGTATTAAAATATATAATAGTGGGTTCGAGTATAATAGATATTTACACACACACATGAAGTTATAGGCACATATTAAACTAGTAAATAGCATTAAATTTTATTTCATAATATTCACGTCCTAAACACACAAGTAGGCATACAGAATATTGGGCGATCCAAAGTGCCCGCACCCAAACACTTAACTTGATAGCATTATATAATTATGTGATGCGTTTTTCGTGTTCAAAGTGTAATAGGTTTAAATATGTATTAATTTTTAATACCCGGTATATGCTTTTCTCATTCTCTAGAGCTTTATATTAGTTTGATCAAATCAAAGCATGGTATTTGAAAATTTGTATACTTTTAGTAAGTTTTTTTTATGTGTACCTATATGCTAAAAGATTTACATATAAAGATAAATGTTTTCCTCAAAATTATTCACGTGTTCGAAAAAAAAAACATTTGATACATTATTACGAGGCATGCTTTCATATAATAGGCATATATGAACATATAATATTTATTCTGCAAAACGGTAATAACTGATAGTCCCAACATAATTTTATTTTTGTGTAGATGGAGTGATGTACTATTGTGGAAGTGTTGATGTCGTCCTGACCGATCTCGGCCGCGCCGTCTAATCTCAAGGGAGACTAGACAATTACGAACGACATTATAACATGTCGTTCGTGCACGAGTGTATGCGCAAACACAGGTGTTCTCTCTATTCCCTCATTCTCATAATCCGATGGGACGCCAAATTCGATACGATTGGAAAGACTTTAGGCACAGGACCAATGACTGTACGTTCTTTTCGAGGCATGGCAATGTACACACTTTCAACTTTGAGACTCCGGGATGTTATTGAATGATTTTTAGAAAACTCCGAATCTCTGGCTATATATCTAGTCACTAGTTCAACAATCATTTATGGAAGTAGTAGTATTAAATACCAGTAGTGTGAAATTGGTGAAGAACTTATTTTAACATATTATTCTTAAATTGATACAGTTTAGTGAATTTAATATATTCAGTTTTTTTTGTTATTTAGAAGTAGATTATTGACATTAAATCAATGGACTATATGAAAACATTGGTCAACTCGCCATGTAACAATTGTCACCCTTTTGTTCTAAAACGAGGAAAACGAAACGACATATCTTCGACAAATAATATAGAATCTCATGTTTGTTTCTGAACAGACGTGGCCTGTTATTAATGCACATGTTGAATAGAAGAGGACCAAGAATGGATGCCTGAGGGATCCTCATATTTACTGGAGCTCCGGGAGATCTCTTACCATTTATACCAACTTAATGCCGTAGTGACGTAGCTTCCTGACAATGATAATAAATTGACTTAATAAAACATTAAACAACATTAATAAAATAGTTTACTTACCTTATTTAATCTTACTATAAAATAAGATTGTATTTTTTTTGATTGGCTTAATAATCTTGAAAGGGTAATAAAAGACACCTAAATTTCCGTATCACTTTATTAATTTGAAAACATAATGTAGAAAGGTGGGTTTTTTCCTAAGGTATTTTCAGATAGTTGCAGCACTAAAAAAATCACTATTTAAAACAACCATCGATATCTCGACAACCAAACAAGCTATCAACAACAGCCTGTAAATATTAAACCATTAAGCCTTCGTTTTAAGAAAATGTATGGAATAGATATAATTTTGCCTTTTATAAATATTTAAATAACGTATTAAATATCTCCTTTTTTTTAAGAATCCGGAATTAGAAAAATCTTCTGTATCTTCCGTAATTTATTTACTTTCGTTTGTTATAAAAAACGCTTACAAAAAGATTTAAAAAAAAATAACTCTCGTAGCGTATAGCCGGTCATATTTAATTGAAATTCCTTACCTCCTTGTGGGAAAAATTGCGAGTATATGAGCTTGAAAGTTTCTTCCTTCACTACGCCCGTCGGACATTCTGCCTTGAAACCTCGGTACAATCTCTTCAGCTCCGGTTCTGTGAAGCGCGTGGCTCGACGCAATGCTGCGATCGAGTCCGGGCGGTACCGAGGCAGTTGCTCACCCAACTCCTCGAGCTCTGAATCTAAAATGAATTAAAACTTACAGTTATTTTTTTTTATGTAAGCAATTTAAGAAGAGAGATAAAAAGAGAGCCAAGATGGCCCAGTGGTTAGAACGCGAGCATCTTAACCGATGATGTCGGGTTCAAACCCAGGCAAGTACCACTGAATTTTCATGTGCTTAATTTGTGTTTATAATTCATCTCGTGCTCGGTTGTGAAGGAAAACATCGTGAGGAAACCTGCATGTGTCAAATTTCTGCCACATGTGTATTCCACCAATCCACATTGGAACAGCGTGGTGGAATATGCTCCAAACTTTCTCCTCAAAGGGAGAGGAGGCCTTAGCCTAGCAGTGAGAAATTTACAGGCTGCTAAGGTATGTATGTATGTAATGTAAAAAAGAGCATGTTAAATAGTCTTTTCCATTCAACAGTGGAACTAATAACTCAAATGGGTCTGCCATTTGAGTTATTCCACTGACGAATATTACCTATGTAACGTTAATACGTTTTTTGATGTGAAACATTTGTTCGCGTGCTTTGGGTGTAAGAACGACTGGTATGGCGTGATGGCAAATGACATGACGCTCTCTAATGCCGTCCCCTCTTCACTGCCGCTCCTTACTCCCTCGTATGTGTGGCGCGTATACTACCTATATTATATTTATTTTACTGTATGTATATTAATTAGTTTTATCAAATTTTAAATTATTTCAATATCAATAAATTTCGATGTTTCATATCCTGTGCCGGCTACATTTGTTTTGGTTATTGGAGTGCAATAAAGAATCAATAAATAAATCATTGCTCATACATTTTAATTGACTGCTGTGATAAAGAATTTTTATAAACAGCTATAATTGGTAAGGGTCGGTAATAGTAATAATCATAAGCGATAAAATGTTTTCATAAACGTACTGAAGAGTCTGAGGATTGAAGAATATTATTTGTTCATATTGAGGGAGAAATATCAGTGCTCCAGTATAAAGTCGGCAATAAAGGAGTCATATAGCAAATCGTTACGGTAATAATCATTTAATGTAACCGTTATCTTTATGACGCATTAGTCGAAATGTGAATTAATTTACCGCGATATTCACACTTACTTTTATACCATGGGTTTTGAGGCTAATGACACTATTATTATTAGCAGCGCTTTGGAAGCGCCTACTCTGCAGAGTGGTTAAGATGAAAGCCTTTCTTGTATCCTTTTGAGTTTCGTGCTTTATCGACAAAGAGCTGAGGCTTTGTGTTCACAATGAAAGCCGAACAATAAGGTCAGATCGTGATCTTTAGGTATCTATCAACCTAGCCGTTATCGCTGTTAGTTTATATTTTCAGTAGTCCTCAAAATGTTGGTAAAATAGTTAATTATAAAGTTATTTATTATATCTTCAATAGGCGTACGCTTGAATGAATACTTTATGGAAAATAAACTATAAATTAATTAACTTATAATATGATTTTATAACAAGATCATTGTAATATTCGGGAGTAATTGACCTCTTATAACCGGAATACAGTTTATTGTACTATTTTAGTTAGTTAATGAATATTTAAAAAATAACTGACTTCAGTGAATGTATGTAATTAATTTCACTTAACTTATTAACAAATGTAAAGATAGTAAGACTTGTGGAAAACAGCGCTACTAGAAAGCAAGTTAATAAGAATGACTTTGCAAAGCAACTTTTGAACTGAAACTTTTCATATTACTTCGCTGTTTTCTGAGAAACTGCGACAAAGATTTACTTCGTAATGGCTTATATATATATTGCGTCGACGAACATTATTTCTTTAAAATAAATCGCTTGTAAGTTGTAATTATAGTATCTTCAAGGTAAATTCATAAGACAAAACAATTTTTATTTTACAAATATGGAAGATAAAAAGAGTTTTTACAGTAATTGTGTGCTACATACATTTAATTATTCTGTTAACATATATATTTCTTTATTTTGTTCTTGTGGCAGGTTTTAATACAAGAATTAATCTATTCTATATATCAAAACGAATTTGCAGTTCAATGCATAAAGCTGGATTAGGAAAATTAGTTGCTTTATTAATTGCTAAGCTCTCTCGGTTGAGCGTTTTTGCTGCAGATGATTGCTGAGCGCAGTCTGCTTTTGACGTTGAATAGTGGCTTCTTACAAGATCTTAGGTTTTACACTATCTTCACTTTGTTTTCTCTGGCAGGAAGTGGTATTGTAATTTTCTTGCATTTTTTAAATTGCAAGTAAATTATAGTTGCTGGTGATAGTGGTACAATGTAATTAGTAATAAAAACTGTTATAACGCACAGTACTTTTTACTAATATTATTTGATTCCAAAAAAAAAACTATAATATACGTAATATTACTTAGTTCACTTTACGTGAGCTCTTACGAGTTGGGTCTTCGATCTTCGATTCAGACGACCACTTATTATGACAAAGTTCCTCAGGGAAGCGTTTAGTAAAATTGACTGGACTAGGAATATAAGTTTCTAAGATCTCACTAAAAGGAAAATATTACACACGAAAAATCCAGTGGAATAATAAAAACATGCCATACTAAAAATATAATTTATACATAAAATAATCAAAAGAAAAATAATTCGGACATGGACATGCGAATTTTATATTAACTATTCTAATAAATTTACTATACTATTATATATAAAACGGGAAAAGCATTTTGTCATATGCTATTAGTCATAATTTAATTCGTCAGTTAAAAATACGGGTAATACATACAATTGCATTATTTTATAACATCTGTGACAAATTGTTAAATTAAAAAGTCAATTTTTGTCGACAAATAGCCAACAATCTTGTCTACTTGGATTTTAAAACGATAGTTTATGAGTTATTAGCCGTTAAACCCTCCACACGTCACATATATCCTACTTCGAAACTTATGAAACGTTTTTGAATAACATGTCTGATTATGTATACACTAAACCTAAACGACAAACCTTAATTTTGTTTTTAAATAGTATGCAAATATTTTTAATTATATTACGACACACGTAAAGTTATTACTGGTTTTATCTGTGAACAAATGTTGTCAGCAATTGCAGTTTCAAATGTCCTTTGGCGGATTCCGAATTAGTCTTCTACTCCTTTTTCGAAATAATTAAGCCGATAAGATAAAATTTACTGCTTTCTCGAGGCAAAGAAACCACCTGTTTAATGGCACCTCGAGGCACGAAATTAAAATTGTTCGCAAGGTTTCAGAATGTCTGAATTGTGTGCCAAATTACAGTGAGAACAATTTGAATTTTACTTTTGATGTTGAACTTTAGGAAGATAATTTAATTAATAAACATTGTTTAAATAATATACGCATATTTATAAATACGTATTTTTTCGAATAATTATAATGAATTGAATGATCATTTTGAGATTGACTACTTTATGAAATAATCTATTATATGATGTATGCAATGCTCTATATATCAGAGGACTTAATGTATCCAAAGTATCAGTTAGTATACTTGCCTATATAATACAAATGTATTCGTACAAATAAATGCTTAAAATTGAGTTGTTTTATTAAAACAAAAGGTAAATTAGAAGTAAAGCTTCGAAATGTCCAAAGCAAGCCATTTAAATTAGGCAGAACGCTGGCAGGCATGACCCTGATTAGAATATTAAATGAGTGTATACAGGACACTCCGATTTCAAATTGGATAATTTATAGGAACCGAAACGTTTTACATGACGTTTAAAGCACTGCAAATTTAATTTTATCGAAATTGCTATTACGATAAACTTAATTCAATGACGCCTCTGTTCTAAAAGTCATTGATGTAGATGGAGGATAAAGGCCTTAGTGTGGCGTTTCACTGAGAAGATATTTAATAGGTATCTGCATTTATTAAGATAGTATTTATACAAATATACATTTTGTATAAAAAATAAACTGATTTTTTACGCGTCAATGGAGGAAAACACATCGACACAAATAACGAATAGCTATTGTAGATGTCATTTTTAAAATAGTAATTTATAAATGTCAATTTTATACGTCTATCGTGATTTGGTAATGTTAGTATTTTAATTTGATTAAATTAATCATTGTTTTATTTTAGAAACGTTGTCTCTAGTGGGCCTGTTGACCACATCTTATTATATCTTATTACACGATTGAGAACAGCATATATATACATATTTTTATTCAAAAGTATTTTCCACTCGCATCGTTGCCCCTGTGTGTGAGAGTTTAGGGTGCAGGTGTTAGATACCCTGATCCTTTTCAGTACCCCTGACAACGTGTATTTCGGATGAGTAGAGGTGAATACGTAATAAATAATGAAATAAAGAGCTTATCCTTTTCTCGTTAAAAGATTTTTATAGAGCATAAGATTCTCAAAATGAATTTCATAATACTGCCAAATGGCAGATTTTTACCCCCAATTGCATGACACCAAGCCTCCGAGGAAATGCTTATGTTGGTATGTTGGTTTGTCGCCACCAAAAATGATTGAGAAAATTAACGCAAGGCTAAGTGTAAATAGCTTGAAATGTCCCACTACTGGACTAAGCTACCCCCGTATATGAAAGCGGTCCTTAAATATATAATAATTTTGAGTATTAGATATAATTGCAACAAATCAACTAACAAGGGTTAAGCTATATACATATTCCTAATGGTCTGTTAAATATTTGGAATATTAAATTAATTAAATATGCTTAACTTGACAGTTATTAAATATGCTTAATCTTACTTCATTATGCCTCATATATTATTATTTACATTTATTATTTATCCGAACTTGCTTCTAATTTTAAGCCTACCAACCAAAATTCTAAACGATTGAACTAAAATTGTGCACAAAGTTTTAATTTTGATGATGTGGTACAAATTTGATTAATATGGATTAAATAAAAGCTTGTTTACTAAAAGTTGAGGTTATAACAAATGGAAAATAATAAGGTTTGTGTAAATAAATATATCAAAAGTTATTTATTATTATAAAAGTGTAAATAGCTTTTAAATATTTACATAATGCTTCTAGAGTAAGCAAACAACGACAACAACAATAATCCTTTCAACATTTCTAACCTCCCGGAAATCGTATTTAATATCAGTCAACTACATATATTCGTTTTATAAGCAAACTCTGATAACTGGGAAGCTAGTTAGAAAGCAAAAAACCAAGGGCTTTCATTTCTGCTTTTGTGACACACACAAGAGTCCTCTTTTAATTAGAGAGGAGAAACGTGACTCGCCATTATTGTGTAAATGTCAGGCATATTTCTTTTGATACACACATGCATGATATGCTTGAATACTGGCAATGTTGATTGTGTGTGTTATGATTCTGATTGTGTTAAACAATAGCGCCCCGAGATCGACTATTATGTATGTATTCTATGGTTAAACTGTATAAACATAATTCGCTTGTGCGCGTGTGTTTTTAAACTAGGTTAATATTGTTACTTTTCCGCTATTTAAAACCTAAATTTCAAATTTTATAACTTCGGTTTTCGAGTAATCTATAATCTATTTATTTAAAGGAATATGTCAAATTAAGCATTCAAAATCGTTTATTCATACGGCCAGAGATACCGAGACAGTTTGCAGTTGAAGCTTGGCACGTGCGTGGAGTGCCGCGCGCTCATGAATATCAACCGGGCGTTTCATACTTTACATGCTATGAATGTCACACTAACTGATTTACAGGGTTGAAGATGGATTACACGCAAGCTGGGGAGGCATTTAAATGAATAAACTGGGTTGCTGCGTATTATAACCACTTTCTTTGAAAATAATAATAAATATGGCTTTACTATAACAAGTTACGCTCAAGATAAGCTTATAGTGAAAAATATGCTGTAAAGCGTTAGACACGTCTATCGCATTATACATATTAGGCTATTATTTTATATATTCCTTATCACAAAGTTTCTTTATACATATTATTACATTTTATAAAATTAGGTATTCAGAAAACGTTCTTAAGTACTACCCGCACTGCGTCTCATTATGGATCAGGGCTGTTTGAATAGTCGAAAAAAACCGCTTGTAACAAATAACAAATCCATAAATCCGCAAGTAGTCAGGTGTTCGCAATCGTTGCCAACTTTGGCTTATAAAATTTGGAGTGTTGTAATTTATTGACCACTTTGCTAATATTGATTTCCGATTATATTTTACTAACTCAATTTGAAATGTATAAAACTGAAGAAATTATGAAAGTTGAAATGTTGTTTTGTTTATTTTATCATTACCATATGTAAGGTTTCGTATTTTAAGTAAGATTGAAGATAAATAAATTAATAGGTACTGTTATTTAATTATGCCTGAAACCGTAGAAGATAGAATAAACTCATGACATAATAGAGCTAAATCAAACGATTTTAGTTATTTCAAAAAAAGTTATACATATATGTGTTATATATAATACCAGTATTTTAAGCTATTTATATACATAAAAAATCAAATATGTTACATAAGTTGGAGTTTGTTGGTTGTTGGACCAAAGAGTAAGGTGAAGTGCTTAATATACCGGTAAAATTACCCTTCTTTAGAGTTAGGTCATTGCGTGCGGCAATGTAGCTCTCGGGTCAACGGTAGTGGAAAGTTGGAACAAGAGCTCTTCATAAAATGATCGAGTTTCCGCCCCCTACGGTCCAAGTATTGCCACTCTAACTGGCAAAAGTGCAAAATATCTTCTAAGGCTTTCTTATATGTGTAGTATGAAATAATCTACACCTGTTTCCTGATTAGTAGTTCGTTTGAATGGGAGTTGTTAATCTATCCATAATAAGTCTCACGCAACTTTCTACTAAACGAATTAATAATATATGAATAAAAAAATTGGGCCTAGCATATTTAAAAGGGATGATGTTGGTGATTTAATTTTATTAGAAGAGTAGATTCATAATTTAAAACTAGTTACTTTATAATTATACTACACCTACACTAACCTACAAATCGTATATATTTAAGGATAATTGATCTTGTGAGCCGTGATGGCCTAGTGGTTAGAACGCGTGCATCTTAACCGATGATTGCGGTTCATGCCCAGGCAAACACCACTGAATTTTCATATGCTTAATTTGTGTTTATAATTCATCTCGTGCTAGACGGCGAAGGAAAATATCGCGAGGAAACCTGCATGTGTCTAATTTCAATGAAATTTTGCCACATGTGTATTCACCAACCCGCATTGGAGCAGCGTGGTGAAATATGCTCCAGACCTTCTCCTCAAAGGGAGAGGAAGCCTTAGCCCAGCAGTGGGAAAATTACAGGCTGTTGTAATGTTGTACTTATCTTGATAGAAATATGAGAATTTAGGTGATTAAGTTATGTTTGTAGACGTGCTGTAAAGAGAACTCATGTACATAGTAATATTTTTTTTTTTTTTTAGCATTAGCAGCCCGTAAATGTCCCACTGCTGGGATAAAGGCCTCCTCTCCCTTTGAGGAGAAGGTTTGGAGCATATTCCACCACGCTGCTCCAATGCGAGTTGGCGGAATACACATGTGGCAGAATTTCGTTGAAATTAGACACATGCAGGTTTCCTCACGATGTTTTCCTTCACCGCCGAGCACGAGATGAATTATAAACACAAATTAAGCACATGAAAATTCAGTGGTGCCTGCCTGGGTTTGAACCCGAAATCATCGGTTAAGATGCACGCGTTCTAACCACTGGGCCATCTCGGCTCTTAGTAATATTTAATAACTAGAATTTCATAAATAATCAAAATGAGTAAGTCTACAAGTGGATTGTGATTCTACTGATTTTTTTATTTCTATTATATTTTATAGACTAAATTTGCCAAGATTTAAACGAGTATTCATAGTAACCTCGAAATTTGTTTAAATGACGTGCCTATTATGGGCAAAGAACTATAGAAATTAAATAAAGAAACAAAATTTATTTCTTAAAAATATGTATAAATTCAAATCAAGGTTTTTTTTTTAAATAAAAAAGGTTCTTGTAATATTCTAGTAAAATTAAGGAGGTTTAAAACATAATTTTTGAATGACAAAGTGCACAAGAACTTTGTACACGTTCGCACGTAAATTCATTTTTTATGTTAGTGAATGTTTTAAATTATTTATATGAGTAATTTAAATTAGTACTTTATTGATGATGTTGAACCTTTGAACGTTGTTTCTCGAATTTCAAGTCCGAAACAATATCGCAAGCGAAGTCGTGGCCAAGGCGTTGGAAGCCAGGAAATTGCATTCTGTTCTCTTCGAACGGAAGTATAGACCGCGAGGAATAAAGTCAGTGCTATTATCACCTACACTTATGTCTGTAATTGGAAACTCTGTGTACTATCGTCTGATTCACTGTATATAATAAATTGTTTTTAATGCGATTAAATTTATATTTCCAGTATTGGAATATGTACCTATCTTATCAAATAAAAAATGCTTGTAAAATTGAAGTGGAGTTCGTAATCTCCGATGACTTACTTTTCTATAATATTTTTATAAATATACTTCATAATTAAAATATATATTTTTTTTAATTTTTATTGTAAAAAAATAAGACAAAAGTAAACACAAACCGAATATAGTTTGTTTTTTCTAACTCATCAGGTTGTCTCTACCTCTTTGATTAATCCCATAGTGGAAAATGGAATGTATTTCACATATATACGTGCAAAAAGTTGACGCAATAAAAGGGAAGGCCTTCCTATACATACGCGACCACCGCCGACGGTTAGCCGGTGGGCTAACTGTCGGAGTGTCATGTAAATTGCGCAAGTCCCGCGATGCTCCCGAACAGAGTGGAGTGTGTACAGGTGTGACAGGGCTTTGTGCAATCCCGTCTAGGTTCCATCAAATCATCACATATTATACCACCAAATAGCTATTCTAAGTATTCCGAAAACTATAGACACAAGAGACTTAACATCTTAGTTCCCAACAATAGCGGCGCATTGGCAAAGAAAGGAATGGTTAATATTTCTTACAGTGCTAATGTCTATGTGTAATGGTGACTACTTACCAGCAGGTGGCGGCGGCAACTCTCACATATACTTCATATGGGTGAAACACGTATATGCGTTTCTTCAGCAAGATAAAAAAAAATCAACGAGAACATGATTTGCAGATTCTTAATACATGGAACATTCATGTTTAATCAAACATCTACCAGACCTCGCACATATACACATCTACATAATTTATAATAGTCGAGTATTTTCATATGTGGAGGTTGCGTAACCTTAAGGTTACGTTCGTAGCTGATTAAATGTAGTTATATAAGAGAAATATACATGAGCTAGATAGGTAGTTACTAAAAAAAAAACCTTTGATTTATTTAATTTATAACTAAGTGGTAAATAGTAAATCAAGAACTGTTAGTAGTGCATAATATAGTTGAGCTATTAATTATCAAATCGCGTATAATACGTAAACGTAAGGTTTGTTTATCTTCATTTCGTCTTCGATTGGAATTGATGTCGTCCGGCCGATTTCGGCTAATCTCATGGGAGACCAGCCAACTAGGCAGGCCATATTACAGTGCAGAAGTGTTTGCGCAAACACAGGTGCGCTCTCTATTCCGAATCCGATGGTATGGCAAACCGACACGACTGGGAAAAGTTCAGACGCAGGCCGAACGGCTTTACGTGTTTTCCGAGGCACGGGAGTGTAAACACTTCCAACAACCAGATATAGGCTGTTACTGAGAATTTTTGGCAATAACGCTATTGAAATAGGCTATTTATAAATAAAAAAAAATTACATTCTGAATTCGAGCTGATAGTATTTTAATAACCTTGCATGCAAACATTGGAATAAATATTAAAAGTTCTTGAAAAAATACCTTAGTCGTATCAAAGCATTGTAAACTCTATTCTTAAATGTCGAATTTATTGTGAGTCTGGAAAACATGTGAAACCTAGGCCTTGGACACAGGATTGTATGTCGGCGCGATTGAAACGATAATCCTATATGAGGTTTTAGGCGAAATTGAATTTCGGAGGCAGTCTTTCGCGATTAATCTTCCCTTTGCTTCGGTGGACCTCTCGTTTGATTGCGCATATCCTAATTTTAAAGGTTTGCCTACAAAAGATTTTGCAAGGCGCTTTTTATTGCCGACTCGTGTCATTATTTTGTGTATTATTTTACTCTACAATTTTACCTCCAATAAATAAATAAAAAATATATTTTTTATATAAATGTTACTGACTAGGATAAACCGATATTATTAAGCTTCGATACGAACGTATGAATGATATTTAAGGCGTAAAAGTGCCTCTTTTTCACGTAACAAAGGAAATAAAGCAATGGCTTATAAAATTTTAACTTCATTGTCCACTTCGGTGCAGTTTTGGGAGAACGTTATTCTCGCAGTCTTTTGTGTGGTTTATCAAACTGGAAGTATAAAATAGTAAAAGTGCACTATATTATCATTATTTATTCAGTGAAGCATGGAAAGAATGAACTTTTTGAACAATTTTCGAGACCACATCCGCGGATCGACTGTGGTCAGCATTTGAATTGCATGCATTTTAGTGAATTTTGACATTAAAAATTCACATTCGTGAGAAAATGAAATTCAGTTTATATTGAAAAGTTAAATAATAGGATTGAACATATTTGCCAATCAATGCTAATTGTTATATTGTTCATGTACGTGTAAAAGGAGGTTAACATCAACTCGAAATATGCACTAAAACAAAAAAAAAATTGTTTTTAAAATGTATTTTCCCGAAATAACAAATATAATCTACAAAGGTCTATAAAAATTATATAATTACAATAAATTATTTGTTAAATGTTAGATCTAATGCTAAATTATGATTGTATCCGGTCAGATAAAGTTCATTTCTACATAAAGGTCAACCTTTTCACTAAATGTTATTTCTAATGCTTACAATGGAAGCAATCTTTAATTTCTCGAGTAATGTTGGTTAACAGAACGAGCACTATAATATTGTATTAGACGAACGAAATTCGGTTTCCTTTTCAGCAGCAGAAGCAAGTGACGTTGATTGAATTTTGTGTGTATTGATGATAATTTTTTTTAGAAAATAGATAGATAAAAAAACTTTATTGCACTCAATTAGGACAATAATAAGCTTTACAGATATCAGACAAAATAACATGCGACTAGAGATTAGCTCGCAGTACCACTAATGTTAATTATTTCTCAAGGCAAGTAGGCAGCTTGATGGTAAGTGGTCAACACCACCTATAGACATTAGTGCTGTAAGAAAATAGTCTATATCGCCAATGCGTCACCAAACTTGGAAACTAAGATGTTATCGTGCCTGTGATTACATTGTCTGGCACTCCCAAGCCGGAACACGACAATACAATATTGTTGTTAGCGGCAGAGTGTATGTCGAGTGAACGGTACCTACGTAGACTAGTTAGCACAAATTCCTACCACCATCTAATATATATCTAAGTGGAAATATATATATTTAAAAAATACAGTTACTATCGAATAATAAAATATCAATAATATACCCATTTAAATTTAACTTATCTACAGTCATCAGTCTCATCTTTATTTATTATGTGACTTAAAGTATTTTATTCATATATTACTTCGTGTAATAGATTATATTATTACTCTTTGCTGGATGCTTTTATATTTTTTTTAATTTAAAGTGTTGTACTCTATAAAAAAAAAATAGTCACTTTAACACACTTTAACTTTATATTGCCCTTCAAAATTATAACTAGGAATAAGAATAGGATACAGGATACAGCGAGTTGAACTTATCATTAGTAGGCTAAATCCATACATCATCTCTATTCAAAGCTTAGGTTAGAGGGCCCCCTGAGCTCCGGGGCCCTGGTGCACTGCACCACCTGGCCCTACGATAGCTACGCCACTGATAATATGTTATTCAATTGTTTTCAGGTGCAAATAAAGGCGAGCGCAAATATTTCAGGTATCCCAAAACTATTCGATTCGTCCCTTTCCAAAGATTCCGTGAAGAGTTATGACGTTATTGAGCCCCTTCTGAGGTGTGAAAAGGGAATTATTTCCGTGAGATATTGTCGCCATCTATCTTATAAACGGCGGCTTGACCTGTAATAATTTTATATTGCATGCCTTACTTGCTGTTTTAATATAAAAAAAATATCTGGTAATATTTATTGATTGGTTAACAATTTTATTTATTTACATCTTCTGCAAAAGAAGGAGGGCTTGACGTCACGTCATTCTCTACCACCTAGCAGCTAATACTTAAAAAACTAATACGAAATTAGGTTAGCAAAATTAAACGAAAATTATAAAAATAAATTTTCTAAGAAGCTAAAACACGAAAATACAGTTTTATCTTCATTCCTTAATTATTTTAAATGACTTTAGATACTTAAGGACATCGTATAAACACAAAATATTTCCACTATAACCCACTTTTAAATTATATATCATATTATTTGGGTAAGATTAACTATTATATAAATAAATAAACATTAATACGCTTATATTAAGTTTTCAATTAAAAATGGATTATGGATAGCAAAAAATTGTTAACAAACGTGTGGTATTGAAATAAGAATGTAGGATAAATTCTGCTAAAATTGTATAAAAGATTTAATAAAATTTGCAATTACAATGCAGACAATGATAAAATAAGATAATACTTAACACAATAATTAAAAAAAAAACTTGGGCAGTTGCCAACATATTTTATAGACTTACAATAAATATACTAATGAAGAATGTGAAACAATAAAGATCGGTATCATAAACGCACTTCAAATTTTAAGTGCACATTGTTACGTAAATAACAGAATCGAATTGTTTTTAATTATTTAAGTGCATGTGGGTTGGCAGCTATAGGCAATGCTAAAAACATTCGTAAATTACTTAGGTTTTTTGCGAGTGGCAATCCCACAGCATCGACGTACCGTTTATTTTGTTTTACAAACTCGGTTCGCTTTTTTAATGTTTTGGTATAGTAAGACACAACCTAGATGTAGCATCGGCAAAATTTGTAAAATCGATTACAACCAAATTAAGTGACTTCAAAATTATTATATATCACATATTTATTTATTTCTTATGCGAAAATGATCTTTGCGCAAACGTAATGATTTGAAAACGTAAAAATTCATATAACCAAATACATTCGCCAAATTGACAATTGTTTTTTTTTTTAATTTGTTGATGCTGTATTTAAATTTTGTCGTACTATAAATATATTTATAAAAGGTATTGGTGAAATATTTTAAATATTATGTACATTTTAAAATAATTATGCTTTTGTCTTTATTAGCTGTCGACATAAATCAATAATATGATCATCTATTTCTCTAACGTCTACGTTTATCTAACGCTTATTTATGCGTTTGAGTTGGACACTTAAAGTTTTAACTACCTATAGTATATATATACTATAGGTAAAATTTATTCGGCGTATAATACATAAGTAAGTTTTTGACACAATATATTTTCTAGCTCTTTAGTAAAAAACATTATCGATCGATTCTATAGTAACCTAATGTTTTGTTTTATTCTTTCAAATGTCAAATTACCGGTGTCACTAATAACGTTAATAACAGAATGTCTATTTTGTACTGTATTATTTATATTTTTGTGGTATCGCACTCTTTTTCTCATGATTACTTTATATTAAAATTTGCATTCATAAGGTCTTAATTAAAGTACATTGAAAATATTTTTAATTGGTCGTAGAGCTTTGTGCAAGGCCGTCTGGGTTTGTACCACCCATTCATCAGATATTCTACCGCCAAACAACAGTACTCAGTATTGTTATGTTCCGGATTGAAAGGCGAGTGAGCCAGTGTAACTACATGCACAAGGGATATAACATCTTAGTTCCCAGGTTGGCGTATTGGCGATGTAACAAATGCTTAATATTTCTTACAACACCATTGTCTATGGGCGGTGGTGGCCTAAATGCTCGTCCGCCAACCTATACGATAAGAAAAACATTATTTCACTTAAAAAATATATGGGGGTATCATTATAACATTTCAGCGTATTTGTGCTAGTGATCCTTATTCACCGAGGTAAATGATATGACGATAAAACAAAGCATGATTATTTATACGGTTTTTGAAATAAGCTCGAATATAAATAATATAACAAATAATTTCGCGATAAAAAAAAATATTAAGATTAATAATTAAACTTATTATAATAATCCATATACTTATACTAGCGGCAAGATACGATGGCCGTTTTGACACATTAAAAAAGTGATGTGAAATGTAAATTTATTATCGATATAATATATTCAAATCATTGTTTTTTTGCAAGTAATTTAATTCAAGTTTTTGTTGCAAGTAGTATCTGATTAAAAAGATTTAATAAAAAACATATAAAATAAGTTTAAGTAATATATTCGAACGAAATCAATTTAAATAAAAATTGGAATTAGAATGAATAACTTTATAAACACATTACATACAAGAAATAAATTGATACAAAAAAAGAAACCAAAAACACTAGTGGCTATATTTAATCGGAGTCGTCCATATTGCTGCTTTCACTCTCACTGCTATCGTCACTCACATTAATTATAAGTTCATTTTCTAAAATATTATCTATTTTCACATTTATTTCATAATCGTCCTTTATTAATTTAATAGTTAAAAGTTATCTTCGCGGTACCCTAATATTTGTAGTTTAGAAATCACATTCGATAAATTTTATGACTAACTGCACGTCACTATTGACAATAAAGAACAACAATTTGCTCCTTTGATGTAATTATTTATTAAATACGAAACTTCATGAGCGGGCAAACGTCAAAACGGCCATCATAGCGTGCCGCTACTATAGATTATGTCTCAGTAAAACTGTTACCTCATCAAATGCTTACATTCTATTTTTTGTTTTAATTTTGATGTGGTTTCGACCTTTTGAACAAGAAAGTGTGGGATGTGTGGTATATATAATCTACTATATTTTATCTATTAAACTTTGGTAGCATATTTATGCAAATCGACAAGTGTAGCCACACCATAAATATTCTCTTTCTCATTCCTTAAGGGAATTTTTACTGAGTGGGATCAGACACTGGTCAGGCCGGTGAAGGGTCATCTGTCTACCTCCTCGTTTATATTTTTTTAAATGGTAAAATATATATCGAGAAGTGCGAGATGGAGTGGAGTGAAATTCTTTGGAAGTATTTACGACGCTGTATCCTTAGTAAAATTATATTATTTATATTAATATTTTTTTAGATGCTCGATGAAATGTTCATTATCTATAAGTAATATTGATATTGAAGGATATTATATTATAAACACAAAACCCAAATGTTCTCTAAACAAACATCACGATCACAGACTGTAGTTAAGTCTTAAATAAATAATAAATATAATAAGTCTTCACTTTCAATACAGTTTATATTTTGATATGAATTTGACAACAGTTATCACCCTCAATAGTTGTCACCCTCTTTGTATAAATTAAGTAAAGGCTGTAACGTAAACAAAAAAAAAACTAAACTTGATATAATGGAATCTAATTCTAACCTTACTTGTTGTTCTATGTAACAATAACAGAGTATGTAACAGGCAGGCTCTTTATGTGGTCAACAAAATAATCATGAGTGTCTATCTAGTGGCTTTGTATTTTAGGGTTAATCAAGTAGTTTATCGAGTGGGCGAGATATTAAGGGCAAGACTTGCTTATCGAGTGAATAACGAAGAATGTTTATGGAGGTCTATTTCGCACAGTCCTAATTTTATTTTCTTATACTCATAGTGATAAATAATTAATCTTAGTTGATAATATGATATGAACTGATTTTTTTAAGATAATTTTGATATGTAACAATTAATTGTTACTTTCTCGTAAAATATGATTAAGAACATCTAAGGAGGAGTTAAAATGAAATTCGTTTATTAAATTTAGGAAGTTTAAAATCATTTGTTAAAGAAGTTAATAAATGGGTTTACCGGTATCTAAACCACAATAATTTTGGGTTAACCATTGGATTAACCCGAAATTATTGAACCATTGGGTTCACGCAATCGCGTGTTTATGTCAGCACTCCACAAAGCTTGAGAGGTTATGAGACACTAAATAAAGTCAAGACTTCAGCTTGTTTATTGCTGATTCGTACGAAACATATGGGCTTGGAAGGGATATTTATTCTTAAAATAAGAAAGAACTAAGGGTAAAAGTGCTATAAGAAATACGATTGCGAATCGCTATACCATTTGAATTGTTTTAGAAATTTGCAAGTTAAATCTATACATTACCATCTCTCCGATTTGACTCGGGTTTAATTAAGGAAAACTTAGCTCGGGACGTGTTTTGTAGTAAAGTTACTTTAGTAACTATGATGTGTATAAATAAATTCGTTAAGTAAAATTGTTTCCCCGTTAAGATTAAGATTTTTTTTTAATTATCTTATGTGAAAAATTGAATATATAACTGAAAAATTATATAGTAAACAGAATACTAATTATTGAATACGGCGAATAATCCTACAGGGAAAAAGTTCTTTTCTGTCTCGTTGGCCGAGATGGAAATAAGAAGATTTTCGTTTTACGAGTATTTTGTGTAATTTTAAGATCTCATAATAAAATATTTTATTCATTTACATCATGTCTTACCAGTAGCATTACGAGCGAAGTATCAACTCACTTTTTTAATATCTAGTTCCTTGGTGATAATTTTTTATGACTTTAAAGAGTACGCATCTAGATAATTTGGATTACAGCAATTTGTATATAATCTTTGAGAATAAATAACGACTCCACCCACCTCATCAGAATGCATTATTGTAGTTGATTACCTTTTAAATGTTATAACCTCTGATCTCCAATGTCACCTTAAAAAGGCTTTTGTCAAAAAACCCTGTCTGACCAAAGATTTTATTTTGCCGGATAAAAAAGTTCGTTGCTTAAGTTTTTGGTTGATTTGTTACCCATTCTCCCAATTACTCAGCGATCAAAGTCTTAAGATGATGCTTTTATTTTTCAAATCATTAAGTAAATATTGAGATTCATACTTCATATATCGACTGAGTTGAAAAGGTTGAAGACGAATTTGAGGAATAAAGATACGGTCAATTAGGTTAAACGCTGACGTTCCAATATTAATTAGGCAGGTTCCATTACACAATCTCTCAGATGGATTAAATTTTATAAAAGTAAGATATTGCAAGGGCGTTCTAATATTTAACTATTCTACGAAATAGCCAAAAATGTTTTTATGATAAGTTCTGTAGGATTTTTCTACAATTATTTAATCAATTTCGAAACTAATATTTTCATGGGTAGTCTATATATCTGTTGTAATTCATAAGGTCAATAATCATAGATATACCGAATAAATGGTTTGCAATCGGCTCTTCTATAATACTCTTAAGTGCTACTTTAGCATCGTTAAATTTTAGTTAACATTTAGCGAATTTTAAACGTCATTACTTCATGCTATAGCGAATATTGACCAAGAATTGTTTTATCGACACATTTTTAATACATTTATTTATTTGACTCTGGTACTTACAGGTTCAAGAATTAATCTACCGAAACAACTTTACTTATTGGTGGCTTTTGTGTAAGCCAGTCTCGGTAGGGAGTCGGCAGTAGAACATATGAATGTTCTACTGCCAAACGGCAATATTCTATATTGTTGTGTTCGGATTGAAGATCGGTGGTGCGTTGATGATGTAAATGATATTGAAATAAAACTAGTTTTTAACGGATTTAATCGCGTATATTAATTATTTTATTTTAACATCCCGACGTTTCGAGCACTTTGCAGTGTTCGTGGTCACGGGCAGAACGAACGAACACTGCAAAGTGCTCGAAACGTCGGGATGTTAAAATAAAATAATTAATATACGCGATTAAATCCGTTAAAAACTAGTTTTATTTCAATGTGTAATAATCGCGAAAATCTAAGACAACATGATGTAAATGATAGTTAATATTTCTTACGGTGTCAATGCCTCTCCGCGCGATAATCATTTACCAGACAGACTGGCAAATGGGTTTCGTGTATCTAAGTAAAATGAAATGACGCGAATATAAGACATAATTTTGTATAGCTTTACAATTCGTAACCGAAATTATTAATATACATTATACGCATTTTGATTCATTTTAATTGAATTTATTTATTCAAATCAATATTGCTTTGTCTCGGTTTATCCGCAATAATTTTGTATGTTAACAAAATGTACTTGTGTTGATATATAAAAGAGAGTTTATTTTATTTGTGAAACGTTTATGTTTACAATTACACGAGTGAGTTGCCTGCAAAGGCTCCTTTATGGCATTCTTGCTAGGACCTCCGCCTTTTAACTTAGAACATTTGAGCCATAATTTCTGTTGTACCCTAATAAAACGTTATATTACAAAAGAAGCGCGAGTTTTAATAAGCCTGAAATATTAATAGGATTATTTATACACAGATAATTATTAATTACTGCATAGGTTTAAATAAACATTTCCAGACTTCAGGTTGTTATAGAGACAGAAAAGTCCGAAAACTGTTTATAAGCCCGACCCGAGGCAAAGAATCCATAACCTCGGAATTTTCGGTCGTATATGTTAGCCATTTGCCAATGAGGTAGTCGTCAAAGTAATAACAAAGTATTAAAAGGCCATTGTATAACATTACAACTTTAAAATACCATTAAAATGTATGAAGTTAAATCAACCACTTCCAAAATGTTCAAAGTAATTCGTTAACTTTACGAATCAGTAGCGCCGAAAAGAATAAAAAGGCTCATAAACTTTTTCGCATTTATGTATTCGCATTTGTTACTTTGAACTTTTTATCGCATCATACATTCTAATTCACCTTTCAGTTTGATCGTAAACGATAAATTTATTACTTTGAAACTGGGCCAACTTAAAAGCTAAATGTGGACTAGATATTATATAAATATGTCTATATAGTAACCAAAATCCTTCTACGGTATTTTATAAAATAATATTCGAAGTAGAACAGACGTTTAAGGAAGCTATTAAATGACTTTTAAAGTTTTATTGGATAAGTTTTATAATATAGTGTGTTTGTGATTTCGCTACATCATTTTACTCAGAAATTAGTATATACTAGTAAAATTATGTATGTAATGATTCTTCCACTTTTGTGATATAAAATTATATGTATTATAGATAATTTGTAAAATGATCCACAAAGCGATTAAAAGTTGTAAAGACTTGGTGATGCTTTTAAATAATATTATGTATTTTTATGAGATTATTCCATAACCATATTTTACAAGCATTTGTTAACGGATTATTCGGTAATATGTGGAAAATTTAATACAAACATCAACGTATAGGTGTCACCGCTTCGTTAAGATAAATAAAATAACATTTTCTAACATGATTGATTTAATTAGATACATAGTTATGAATGTATTGTGTGTAACTAATTTTTCATTGAGGCTTGGGTACTTTTAACAATCAACAGTTTTACGTTTTTTAATGTTTTATATTGTGAATTATAATAATAAGATTTGAAGAGCGCATTGAATATGGGAAATGTATAATAAATAAATTTTTATAACTCTTGTATTATAAACGTAAAAAAAAAATCTTGTACGTATTTGTTTGCTTAAACATTATATTGAATTTGAACAGTTATTGAGGCATTCGAAGCATTGAAATACGGTATATGTTTGTTTTATTAATATCGAATCTTACGAATAAGTGAAATCTACAAACAATTTTTATTTAACTATTTTCTCTTACCATTAAAAGTAAAGGAAATTAACAACTACAATCCACTGCTGGACTAAGGCCTCCTCCTCTTTGAAGAGAAGGTTTGTAGCTAATTCCACCACGCTAATCAAATTTGGGTTGGTGAATACATATGTGATACATGCAGGTTTATTCACGATGTTTTCATTCACCATCGAGCACGAGATGAATAATAAAAACAAAGATGAGATGAATTTGAACCCGCAACCATCAGTTAAGGTGCACGCTTTTTAACACTGTGCCATATTGGTTGTTTCGAGTTCAAAATATTAATTTGTTATTAACAGGTACTTTAAATTCAAATCTGAGTATAATTAATGATTAAACCTGCATTTTAAGCTCTACTAGAATGGTATAATTGTACTAGTTCCGACTACAATGAGTGCTTCACAACCTCCCCATGACAGACAATTACGGGCGCAACTGAACAAAGTACCCAGAACTAAGTGCAAGAGTGGTGACACCTATGCGTAACTACATGTGTAATTAGTGTTTACACTTTGCACTCAGCATTCAGGAGTCTAGTATAATTATTAGAGAACTTAGTGTACACTGTACAGGTAAGCTGACTTAATTATTAAATAATTCATTGACGACTTGACTCAAGATAATGAAAACGAAACGGTTGTTGATCAAATTAGTAACACATAAGAATAAAACATAGAGTTGTTAATGATTTTGATATAAATAAAGACCTACATTAAAAAAAAATCGCATTCAATGGTAATGAAGGTTTTTAATTTCCCGTAGCTTCAGCGTAGCACCTGCGTAGCGACAGGTGGCGACATGTTGACACGTCGACTGTTAATAGGTTGAACGGATTTCATTGTTATAGTTACGCTCAGAAATAAAAGGAATACGAAGCGACGTCATTAAAGAAGAATGAAAAAATAAATAAATGGGAAACAACTCTTTTTTTAGAATAATAATAATGTAAAATATTAATGAATTATCGAATTCTAATTACACTTACACTTATTATCGATCGATTGATTCTAAAATTGTTCAAACTATTATTGGATTCTCATTATCTACTAATAAGACAATTAGCGAATGAATTATTGATGAAATTATAACGAACTGATCTCAGTATTTAAATATGTAAATGAATGAATTAATAATTATTAAATGCCACCCTTAAGCTATTTAATTCAAGACGCTATATTCCGCAGAAGGAATATTACAATGTGCGATTTATAGGCTTATAAATTACGATGAAAATTCATGACCATTTGTCATCGAAGAGTCATAAAAACTAAGTGATAACAAATTACACTTTCGCCTGTCGTGTTCATACGTTGATTATAAAATCAATATGAATTGCATTTATGTTCCATTAAAACACGATACAATACCCGTTTCTGTAAGGGATCAGTTGTGAAAGTTGGTATTATCTTCTTAGAGGTTGTACGCCTTGATCAAGTTTTCGTGGAGACGTTGAATTATCTCGGAACTATTTGAGCGGGAATAATTAAGCAGCTGCGACGGTGATAACGATTAGTCAGTTCCGCGTATGTACTTAAAATGTTTTGTAATAAGTGGAAGAATTTCACAGTAATTTGGAATTGTTATCAAAAAATGAGTTTTTTTTTTATTCGCGTTCAATTCATGTAATACAATAAGTTTTTTTTTATTTGATTCAAAATCTATGATACGTGATGCACATACCAATCAGAGTTAGGGATCTATTATGTTAATTCAGCGCTCTAGTTAAATGTAAATGAACGATAATATTACCGATATAACAAGCGCTTTGAGCAACAAGTGAGTCGCGTTCATCATTGAATTATTTATGCTTTATCGTTGCTGATTACGGGTAATTTTCGTTCAATGTTTCGGAAATAATGCGATTTGTCATTCTTCATGTATTTTTGTCTAATACGTAATCCGTTGAATTCTATATATCATCATCAATAGTAGAAGAACACTTTTATGATAAAAATTTAAAACTAAAGCGAATTCTAGCATTGTATTAGTATAACTTCTTAGGTTATTGTTTATCTAAATGTTTTCAAATTTAATAATATGGAATTTATTAATTATGGAAGATTGATAAAATATTGTATTTCCTTTTAGGAATAATAGGATATCGTTCGTTATCAAACATAATACAATTATAAGAAAGAAAATGCAACCTTTGTTATATTTTGCGTATAATATAATAGATAATCTAACCTGTTTTTAAGATTTAGTTACTTTATATAATTAAAAAATAACAATGTGAAAGTAAATAATAATTATTTTATTAAGTTTTTTTTTATTTAAATAATCTAATATTATTTAAAAACCCTGTTTAAATTAACAGTATTCATTTCTAAAAATCTAATTGTTAAATGTTTATATATTTTAAAATTCGTTTGATATAAATGTTATGATCTATAGTAGTAAATAGGCGCAAGAGGAATGTCAAATATAATTATTCTCTGTAGTTTCGGTCGGCACCCAGTTCGTGAGGAATTTCATTAAATTTGCCCATGCGTTCTCTCACGCTCTTGCATCCGATGATGTGCTAATTTTAATTGACGCTACATATACATATTTCTGTTGCTACTCATATCTAAAGTTAAATAAATACTATGCCAGTGCTTATGTATTCCTCATCACCAACTTTATTTGTTTTTGTAATAATGTATATCAACTATACAATAAAATATCTTAATCGGTTCTTAAGATCATTTACTTGTCTCTTATTGTCTTGATCTTATTTAAAGTTAGAAATAATGTTTTAGTATTTTCTAATATTCTTTAAGAACAGTTTTATGAAAATCTGCTCCTTAGGTTCAACAGGGTGGAATGGGGATTCCACTTAGAAATTCACATCTATAAAACATTCTATTTGGTCGATATGTTAGTGTTAATAGATAGGTATACGATGTCCGCTTGAGCGATTTCGATCAAGGACAGCACAGAAATATTATAGTTGCACTTTTTTTGCAAGCACCACTGAACTTTCATGTGCTTCATTTGTGTTCGTAATTCATCTCGTTTTCGACGGTGAAGGAAAACATCGTGACAAAAACCTGCATGTGCCTAATTTCAACGAAAATTCTGCCACATGTGTATCCACCAACCCGCATTAGAGCAGCGTGGTGGAATATACTCCAAACCTCCTCAAAGGGAGAGGAGGCTTTAGCCCAGCAGTGGGAAATTTACAGGCTGTTAATGTAATAATGTAAAAAATTCATGAGTGTTTATGACGTGTGTGTTGAACGTTTATTTAGTCTTTACTTTACTTTTCAAGAATGCTTAGATTTTATATTGAAAAAATCAAAATATTTATAAGGTAAAACAAAAAAAGAACTCTTTTTTGTATCTAATACTTGTGTATAACATATTGTATAAGAATCCGCAAATACATTTGTATCTTACGTTTTTCCCGAAGTAATTTACCGGAGACTACTTGACTGAACATTAATAAAAAAGAATTCCTTCGTTAGGCTTTAAATACAACTCATTATTGGTTTTGTCAGTCAGGTTGATTTATGTGAACGAATTTTTCCAGACATAATTACGTTATTTAATATGGTTAAAAAGGTTCATAATATATATTTAGCTATAACAATTTACTTTTTTACTTTCTATAACCTTTTCTCTACATATATCTGTAACCTTTGGTGTATTTATCCCTTAATTTGACTTACGTTCACTTCGACTTAAATTTTAAAAGCCTTACCTACGTACCAGTTTTCACTGATAATTAAAAAGATAATTTCACAACGGTTTGTAGACCCAACCTTAATATCAAGATTTGGTATAGCAGAATATAATTGAAAAAACAAATTGTTCGCTTGAATGCATCGAATTTTATTGACTCGCCCCATAGATATCTGAGTGAATACAGCATTGAATTTTCGTACAATGATTGAGATGTAACATAAAAGAAAGTAATTTGACAGCACTTCAGTTATCATCATTTCCGTTACGAAGATTTTTGTGTCGGTGCTACAATCTATTTATTTTTTAATGTAGTTATTGGTTTCATTGTATGTCATTACGTATAAGCTTTTATATAACTTATTTTTTTATGATAGAATTTCGCACACACTTTTACTTCTAATGACGGAACAAACTCATGATAAAAGCTTTATTTTTTTAATAATATCAATTGAAATAACATTTAATTTAATTAAATAAATAATTAGGTATGTATGAATATAAATTTTCATAAATATAGATTAATTGTTAGTTGTAGAAATAATAAAATGCAAGTGTTAATCATAAATAATAAAACTTACTAATAATAATAAAACGCTAATAATAATACTGTAAGTATTATTGGTCAATTAAAAGCTGAACATATAGTTTAGAAATACTAGGTATATTCCTATTACAAATACGGTGCAAAAGTAAAAGTACCCCTCGTTCTAAAATGTAAACAGCAAATACATTGTACCGGTCACATAAGTAGCTAGTAATGTTCGGAAATTCGAAGTGAATTGGACAAATGATTCAGCAAATACGTGAAGTTTAAGTTGCGAAAGGGCATTCTTTAAATAGAAATTTAATTTTGGAATCCTATTAACATTCAAAATGGTACTTTTCGTTTGGAAAAACCAGTAAATGTCTAAAAGATACGATTGATATTTTAATAGGATTCTTTTTATTAATAACGAATACATTTCTAGCCTAAAAGAGTGTTCTGTTTAAAAGTGAACTTAACCTAACATTATACAATTATACTAATGTGTACATGCATCGTAAAGTTTATCTAGTATTAGTTTGTTAAGGTATGCGGTAAGTATTTAAAGGGTGAAAGCTCATTAACAAGGCGGTAGGGCTTTGTCAAGTCGGTCTGGGTACATACCACCTACTCATCATATATTCTGTTGCGAGACAGCTTTTCTTTTTATTATTATTATATGTTATATTATGGTTTTTACACACACACTCACAAACACAGTTCTAGTCTAGTAGCCTATAGGTTATAAAGACATATTATCTCAGGTTGGTGGCGCGTATAAAATTCATAGGGTGCCAATGTCTTTGGGTAATGGTGACCATTTAACATTAGGTGGCTTATTTTCCCGTTCGCCTTCTAATGCTACAAAAAAAAGGTACGATTACCAAGCCAATGACCAATGGTTGAGGAGGCCAATATCGCTGTCACATGGAAATTTGAGATCTAAACAAAATTTTATACTAAATAATTCCATGTATAGTGTATACATATATAATTATACACGATGTGTATGTACTCGAATACATTATAGACGTTACAATTTTTTAGCATTTCTGATAAAGTCACCTTCAATAATTGTTATCGACACTGTAAAAAATGTAACCAAATTATTGCATAGTCGATGCGCTTTGAGCCGTGTTACCTGAAATACGATGTCCTTTGTAGTTGGTTATTCAATGTCACACTCAACTATTACATCGCAACAAAGCATTACAAACTATTGATGTTTAGCTACATAATAACTGGTGAGTGGTGATACCGAAACAGAGCCGGTACATATGGGATTAATCAAGGTAAAATGAAACCATAAATTAATTAGGTAACTTCGTGTAATTACGTTTTTCAAGTATCGCTTTTTTGTTGGGTTTGACTTTATTTTATTAAAATAAACAAATTAGATACACATATACCACAGATCTGTCTTGTCTTTCGTTTTGATTGAATCTTCTTTATTGTATTTTGTAACATAATAATTAAAATTTTAGGAATACCTACTGATAAATATAAAATTTTGTTGATTGTAAGCTTTATTCAATTTTGCCTTACCTCTTTAAGCCAGCTGAATGTCAGTCTCTTGTATCGATTTTTTTTTCCCAATTAAAGTTAAAAGAGTTTTCGTTTATCACTAAATATTTACTCTCAATCATTAAAAAATGATGTTACCACAATTGGCTCTTTATCTTAGTTGGCGACTCCCCAGAGAGCTTTCACCGCCTAATACATGAATCACTTTGAATTGTTTCAGAAGTAGACCCTTTTTTGTTATTCTACTCGATTATTTGTAAAAGTAAATTAATAGCTTCTGAAGCTTGGAAGCGAAGAAGAAAACTGTAATCATAATGTTATATATATATATATATATATATATATATATATATATATATATATATATATATATATATATATATATATATATATAACATATATATATATATATATTTATATTTTTATCTTAGCACAAGTGATAAACTGAAAGGAGGGGCCTTTCAGTTTATCACTTGTGTTAAGAGTGGGGATGACAATAGCCCAAAGGGTCAGGATCGATCTTGCGACTTTTTACACGGCTAGGTGTCCCGTATTGCGCTATTGACGCTTCAACTATTATATTGATATATATTATTATATCATTATAATAAGTAACGGGCGGGCAAAAGGACTACCTATATATATGGTATATGATCTCTATCATAGCTAACCATGGGTTCCTGTGTTATAGATTTGTTTTCACACAAAAGCGCGTCTCCACGTTAAATAATTATCAGCTTACAGTAGTGTGAGTGACGCTTGTGCTTACAAGATATCTTAGTGTGCGTGAAATAACTAATATATAATACAAGTTAGATTACATTTGTTAATGCACGCCGATAATTTAAGAAGAGAAGATCTAGAATCTGAACAGATCTATACCCCCTTATATCTGGTTTCATATTTGTCATTTACTCTTTACACTGAAACACAGTAATTAAAAGTATTATTGTTTATGCGTAAATATGATGGGGCATTTTATTGAATACAATATGAATACTATGATATTTATTTGAAATGACATTTGATTAATATTATAATAATATGTAGTCAATGTTTCCTACAATTTTTCAGTATAATACATTAAATGGTATCGCAATTAACCCTTTATCTTAGTCAGCAACTCCCCAACGAGCTATCGTTCATTACTGCGTATTGTTCCCAGAATATATACTTTTAGATAGGTATTTTTTCTGAATATAACATATACAAATAAATTTGTGTATTTTTATTTTAGTAAGTAATTTTTGTAGGATAAAGTTAAAATAGTACTCATTTTATATCATGCCCAAAATTATTGGTACTGACTTTGTATAAGAAATTTGGATTTGAAATATGATTTTCATTCAAGTGCATTATCAAGGATAAGGAAACAATGTACTCAAGGGATTAATTTCATTACATAATTACAAAATGTACTGAACAAATGATTAACAAAGACTCTTAACGACGGTTTAAGTACCGTCACTAAAAGGTGTTAAGTAAATTGCCAACCTAATCTATTTATTCCAAACAGTAATTGTAACGAAAGTACGATTGTACTTCTTATTGCTTTCTATGTAGAGCTCACTATTAAACGAATTCAAATATATATGTTAAGGTAGTATTTGTAGGTATCTAAACTGACTATACGCGAATAGAATAAATATCTCAATGTGATAAAAATAAAATAATATAACATTGAAGTTGTCAATAGAATTCCTATGATTCAAAAACATTTTGCGAAACAGATCTACAGAATACAGAAACCTTTGCTAAATTAATTAAAAATATAATTCAAAAAAAAGAATAATCGCTCCTAATACTAATCAAAATGAAAGAATCTTCGAGAGTATGAAAATTTTCACAGAAGCAAGAAATAGTAAGCAGTTTTAAAGACTAAATTACATTAAAGATTAGTTATGAATCATCTTTGGGTTAGGTGAATTGACCCAGTGAATAAAATATGAGGGTTTTAGTCCGAGGGTAACCGAAAATCTCTGTTTCAAATAATCCTAATTTAAGCCCATTAAGTTTTTATATTGTTATATTATTTTTATGTGCACGGCGATGATAAAAATAGTACTAGAAATTTAGCATTTGTCAAAATAATTTCTGATACATGTTTATTGTATAACATCCACAGTCTGCTGGAAGCATCGTGCTGGAAGTACATTGTTGCACGAGAAGAGTACAGTATTGAAGGTTTTGCTCGGCTGTCAGACATAAATCGATACTAACATGCGTAACTAAAGATCAATGATCTTAAATTTTAGTGGTTTGCTAATATGGTGAAGGAAAGTTATAAGAACTCCTCAGACACTAAGAGTACATTTGTTGACTTTGAGTATATAGGTACGATGTTATACTATTATCAGAATATTTACTGATATACGAACTATGTTGGGTGGACAATATCACCACCAGATAAATCAACAATCAACAAATAATTAATTACCGTACCGTACCGTACCGTAATATTATACATTAAAAATGTTTCAAGAAAATTAGTGCATATATCAAAATATAAATCAAAACATTTAAGCGCTTAAATCTACATAATATAAGTTTCATATATTTATAAAGTATTTATTTGTTTCATTTGTAATTTCATGACTCATTATTATTAAAAATGAATTTAAAAAAATAATAGAACAAGTGTTCTCTAAGTCTGAAATACATATTTAATGTGTTGTTTATAAACTAAACCATGATTTTTTAACTAATTACCATTATAAAGTAATTTAATTGAAAGTTTTAATTCCTACCTACAATAAATGATTAGTGTTAATCTTTTTGTGGGATAACGTGTGTGTGTGTTTCATATAGGCCAAATAACCTAATTGATTGCTCTTTTGTTCTATGATATGAAAACGAAAATAATGGAAGCTATTAATAAGAGAATAACTTTATCGTTGAGGTTTGGTTATTAATGTTGACGAAATATATGTGGAACATTTATTTATTGAACTATATCTTTGTATAAAGATCGTTGTATTTTTTTTTATTTTGTTCGCTTGCAGTAAACTCCGCCATATAACTTTAAGAGATTTTCATAATTATTGGTTTTCTATTTCAAGTTATCTCTAAATAAAATCTAGTGTATCGATTAATACCGATTTGATGAAAAATACTTAATAGGTTATCCTCTTCGTAAAAATATTCACAAGAAATTTGATCCTACTTTATATTTCTAGTCATTCACGTAGGTGCGCCTCTCCAGGGGTACATGTCAGTCACCTCCTCGTGGTGTACCCTGGGCAACGGGGCTGGCTTGAGCTTGCTCGTCGGCCACGGCTAAGACTGGCGGGAGGGATGCCGCGAGGCTGCTCCTGGTGCGTCCCTGATCGGTGTCAGGGCGGACCATGTGAGTGGCCTCGTTGGCTAGGAGGGAGTGGGAGGGCTCGCTACTCGAGCCTCCCAGGTGTTTTACACCGGCGGTCAGCGGCGGAGCCTACCATCTTATCCGTCGCAGGGCGTCAGCTTCGTTGACGCCCAGCCTCCAGTGGCGGACTCGGGGGAGTTCGCCACATTCCCACGTGGAGGATGAGGGGGAAGGCGCGCACTAGGCGCGCTTTCCATGAATATTCAGCCACCTTACGGCGGCTGCCGCTGGTGGGGTCGCGGTTGGCGATTCCGTGGCCTCACCACTCGGCGGCATGGTGGAAACCCCAGGATGGTTTTAGTGGGTAGGACAGGGCATTAGCACTAGCGTGCCCTGGCACGGGGCATTAGTTCCCGGTTGAGTCCCACATAACCGTCCCAGTCCTCCGACCGGGCGGCATGCGTAAATGCATTTCCTCCTCGTTAAACAAAAAAAAAGGTGCGCCTCTCTACGTTTAATTATGGGCGTGCATTAATAAATATATTCAAATTTATAATAAGTTTGTCTCAAATTGTGTCCTATTATAATTTGTGACGAGTACTTACATCTTTGATGGTTACCTAGTTTACCAGTCGCAATAGATAAAAAAACCAGGCACAATTTACTTCAGTTTATTTATTTTTTATTTTAAGTTGAAATGAAATTGAAATTAGCTTACAAATTCTTTACAATCGATTAAAGACCAAATGATAACAAATGATCGATTTACTTTGAAATTAGTTAATAGCTTGTTAAAAACAGGACATGCATTCGCCACCTTCAGATGCGCTGACGTGACGCGGACGTGACCCCAACGTGACGCAAACGTGACGAGGGTATAGGCTTTAATCCATCACTCACGTTAGCATTCAATCACTCCATGTTATATTAACGGCGGGTAAATTTATTACATTGGATGCTGGTTGCTTATTTAATTATTTTTAACGCAGTAAGACATAAAATCATTTCTTATTTTATATTTCTTGAGCAGTTGGTTTATTTTCATTATGATAAATTATTTACGGAAAGTTTGGTGAGAAATTGAAACTGTAAGTCAGAAATTTACTTCAATTAGCTACAAAGTTAAAATAACACGAAAGGAAGTCCTTGAAGTATTTTTGTTGAAAAACTTGTTATTTATAGAGCAAATCAATGAAATTGAGAAAAAAGAAAATAAAAAGAACCTTATTTTCTTCGTAATAAGTACGGTATCCATTTTTAAACCATTTGATGTACGTAAGTAACATATGTGTCAGTATGTAAGCACTAAAGGATTTAAGTGAATTATAACTGTAACAATATGTCAGAATAGACATTATATAATGTAGTTATGACTTTTTAATTATATGTTCGTCGCTTCATTCGAAGATACAATTAACTAAGTAGTCCTTTTAACTCACAGGCCTTGTCCGCACGTTTAGAGAATCGATTCATAATCGACCTCTTTTTATTTTTATTTTTTATAGCTTATTTTTTCATGTCGTACTGTCACTTGTCACATCATTCTTTTTCCGAGCGAGGCAACGTTCGCACGGGCCTAGGAAATTTATAAAAAATCATCATGACAAAACGAAGAAATGAGGAAAAGATTAGTCGTTATCGGCGCAAGCTCCGAAAACTTCAAGAAAAACAACGCAAACGTAATCGGATCGTCTACTCAACATCAGACTCCGATCAATCCGGTTAGTATTTTTTTTTAAGCCATTATCCATTGATATCAGTAATTAAAATACTAGACGATCACGCCTAGAGGGTGACCGTGTGTCATCACAAAGGCAATTTTTAATCCCTTGAGGTTAACCGTGAGTTAACACGTGGGTTTTTAGTGATTGTCAAAAAATCCTACTAAGTCGAGTATGCATTCTCAATACTATTGGGTTAAGTATATAATGCCGGGAGGTGGATCGTGTATCCTCACGAAGGCAATTTTCTTTTTATATACTTCATATAACCCATGTGATGCTGGGAGGTGGATCGTGTATCCTCACGAAGGCAAATTCTTTTTATATACTTTATATAACCCATGTGATGCTGGGAGGTGGATCGTGTATCCTCACGAAAGCAATTTATTGTTATACAAATAATATCTATCTGCGATATAATGTCAGAGGTGGATCGTGTATCCTCACAAAGGCAATTTCTTTGTATATACTTTATACAACCCATGTGATGCTGGGAGGTGGATTGTGTATCCTCACGAAAGCAATTTATTGTTACATAACTAATACTACCTGCCATATAATGCCAGAGTTAGATCGGGTATCCTCATGATGAGAATTTTTATGCTCACACTCTGGTATAGAATTCGAATTATTTTTATAAATCGATTAAAGGTCTTTGGCTTCCCTCAATAATATTTCTCTTTGTCTGATTTTTTCAGACAACGACTATGGCGAGCTTACACGAGAATCACAACACAACAGTGATAGAGAGAATTACTTAGAGGGAAATGTCGCGGGTAGTGAAGAGTTAACTTCGTTGCCAGTCCCGGAATCGGCTCCGGAGCTGGATCCGGATATTCTTTGCGCCCTGGGCGAGATTGCTGAAGAACCTCTCAAATTCGGGCCAAGCATTCATGAAAAGCTTTCGAAACTTTGGTTGCCTATTTAAAAAAAGGGTCTTAATAAAGATACCAAAGGAAAACTTATGAAAGAATACACGATACCTGAAAACTGTTCGTTACTACAGGCACCAACATTAAATCCGGAAATTTTGGCTGCCATAGCTGAAACTACCCGTAACCGGGATAAAAAGGTAGAAGCGGTTCAGCAACAATTAGGCATAGGTATAGCTGCACTTAACAAAGGCTTAGAATTACTATTAGATGAAGGCAAAGATAGGCTTCAAGCCATAAAATTTCTAAGCGATAGTTGTCGCATATTATGTGATTTACATCACACCGAGACCGAGGCAAGAAAAAAACTTATTGCACCAGGCTTAAACAAGGCCTTTTTAAATATAATGCCAGATATGGATCGCGACGACATGCTTTTTGGAAATAAACTTTACGAAAAAATTAAAGTATCAAAAGCGATTGAAAAGCAGGGATTCCTAATAAAGAAGCCTCCTACAAACTTGAAATCTTTGTCTACGTCCTTACCTGTCAATCATCAAGCATCGACAAGTCGCTCACGTCCCCAGGGAAACTGGAAAGCCCCCCCTCGTTTTTCATCGAACAGGGGGGGGCGAGAAGGACAGAGAGGCCGAGGTGTTTTATTGAGTCGGAAATACCAACCAACGGGCCCTGCACAACAGAAGCCGCCTACGCAGGGCAAGCAGCCACGTTCGATAGCTCAACAATAAAGGTACATGCAGGAAGAATACAACTCTTTTATAGTTGTTGGGTTCACGTTTCTAATAATATAGAAATACTCAAATGGGTCTCAGATGGTTATGCTATTCCATTTTGGAAATATCCTAAGCAAGTTTCAACTCCAAGGAACTTGCTTGCTGGTACTGATCGGGACGATATGTTAGTATCGATTAATAAATTACTTGACCTAGGCGCTATATCTCCATGTAATAGATCTAAAAATGATTTTTGTTCTAGTATATTTTTAGCTCCTAAGCCTAATGGATCAAAGAGATTTATTCTTAACCTTAAATCATTAAATAAATTTATTCATACCACACATTTTAAAATGGAAGACTACAGAACTGCAGCTAAATTAGTTCCAAAAGATGGCTTCATGGCAAATATAGATTTAAAAGAGGCATATCTATTAGTACCTATACAAAAATCACACCGTAGATATCTACGTTTTGAATTTGATGGTATTCCATACGAATTTAATGCCATGCCTTATGGTTTGTCAGTAGCGCCTAGAGTTTTCACAAAGTTAATGAAAGAAGTCATGAACTATTTACGTAACAAGGGTTATAAATCAGTTATATATATTGATGATATATTATGTATAGGAAATACGTCCGTAGAATGCCAAGACAACGTCAACAAAACTCTTGAGTTGCTTCAATGTCTTGGTTTTGTAATCAATTTTGATAAAAGCAATCTTAAGCCCATACAGGTCTGTAAGTTTTTAGGTTTTGTATATGACACGGTAAAAATGACATTAAGTTTACCAGATGAAAAACGTCATAGAATTTTGTTTTTAATTAATAAATTCATTTTATTGCCAAAATGTTCTATCAGAGAATTATCACAGTTTATCGGAGTTCTTACTGCTGCTTGTCCAGCAGTCAAATATGGTTGGTTATATACCAGAACCCTCGAACGTCAGAAATTTTTAGCACTAAAAATAAATGTAAATTTTGAGGCAAACATTAAACTAACTGACATTATTTTACGTGACTTATATTGGTGGAAACAAAACATATTATCAACTAAAAAATCCTTAAGATGTGATACGAATTTTGAGTTGGAAATATTTACTGACGCTTCTAAAACCGGTTGGGGAGCTTTTTGCAACGGGAAACGAGCAAATGGAAGATGGAAAGTTGAGGAATCATCCTTCCACATTAATCGTTTAGAACTATTAGCCGTTTTTCTAGGATTGAAATGTTTTGCTAGCTCACATTCTAATTGTTCAATATTGGTACGGGTAGATAATACAACAGCCTTATGCTATATAAATCGCATGGGAGGGATTCGGTTTCCTCATTTAAATGACTTGGCTAAAGAAATTTGGCAATGGTGCGAATTGCGTGAGATCTCTTTATTTGCATCATATATTAATACTCACGAAAATATTGAAGCTGACCAAGAATCACGAAAACCTAACGTGGATATAGAATGGGAACTATCTGGCTGGGCATTCCAAAAGATAATTCATATCCTTGGTGAACCGCAAATTGATCTATTTGCATCCCGTATCAATGCAAAATGTCGCCAATATATTTCTTGGAAACCAGACCCCGATGCAATGACAGTCGACGCGTTCACAATCAGCTGGTATCCAAATTTTTTCTATGCATTTCCACCGTTTACTCTTATTCTTAAATGCTTGAGAAAAGTTATAACGGACAAAGCTATGGGTATTCTGGTATTTCCGTATTGGCCTGGACAAGCTTGGTTTCCCCTTCTAAAAAGAATGATCATATCAGATATTATGATTTTCGAACCCAGTAAAGATCTTTTATGTTCAAATTTCAGTTCGTGCCACCGACTCCACCGCAGCCTTTCCCTGGGGGCCGCGACGCTCTCAGGGAAGCATTTAATAGATTAGGAACCCCCGAAATAGCATTAGACTTAATGGTAGCCTCAATTTCAGATAATAGAATGAAACAATATTCAGTCACTTATAAATTGTGGTGGTCATTTTGCTCAAAAAATTCGGTTAGTATTTTTGCAGCACCACTGTCAGCAGTAATATCATTTTTAGTTAAAATGTTTAACGAGGGTGCATCATATGGTACCATTAATAATCATCGATCTGCCCTATCATTACTTCTCGGAAATAATGTCGGATCTGACGAGCGTATTAAACGTTTATTAAAAGCAATTTATAGACAAAAGCCATCTCGGCCTAAATACACCACAACATGGGATCCAAAGCTGGTACTCGACACTGTCTCCACTTGGTACCCTAATAATGACCTAGATTTAGCCAAACTAACAAAAAAATTGACAATCTTATTAGCCGTATGTACTTCTCACCGAGTCCAAACGTTATCACTTATCAAAGTGGCCAATATCAATAAGACTCCCTCTGGTATAAAGATCACAATATCTGATATAATAAAGACATCAGCAACTAATCGTGACCAGCCTGTACTATTTTTACCTTTTTTTTATGGACAACCCAAGCATATGCCCTGCAAAAACATTGGAGGATTACCTTCAAGTAACATCAGAGTTGCGGTCTGAAGACACAGATAGACTGTTATTGAGCTGTAAGAAACCTCACAAAACAGTATCTTCTCAAACAATAAGTAGGTGGATCAAGCAAACTCTAGCGGAGAGTGGCATTGACGTATCTGTGTTCAGTGCACACAGTACTCGTCACGCCTCCACATCGGCAGCAGCATCAGCAGGAGTCTGCATTGACACTATTAGAAAGACAGCGGGCTGGACTAGATCATCATTGTCGTTTGCTCGGTTTTATAACCGACCCCTTACGAATGATGGAACATTCGCACGTTCCGTTTGTGGAATTGATAATGGTTAATAATTAATATATTAATATAATACATATGTATAATTTAAAATGATAATTTTGTTAATTCTAATAAATAAAATCCATAAATGTGTGAAGAATAAAAGTTTTTATTTGTTATATGAATATTTTATTGAAATGGCTACATAAAACATTATTCATAATAACCATCTCTGAACAACTACTTAGTTAATTGTATCTTCGAATGAAGCGACGAACATATAATATGTGATCAAATGAACTTCTTGAAGTGAAGTTCGATCATTATTATATGAGTCGCTTCATTCGAAGATACAATGTTCCCACCCACCCGCGGCCAGACTAAAAACTTTTTATTGTAAATCTCTAAACAAGAATGATGTGACAAGTGACAGTACGACATGAAAAAATAAGCTATAAAAAATAAAAATAAAAAGAGGTCGATTATGAATCGATTCTCTAAACGTGCGGACAAGGCCTGTGAGTTAAAAGGACTACTTAGTTAATTGTATCTTCGAATGAAGCGACTCATATAATAATGATCGAACTTCACTTCAAGAAGTTCATTTGATCACATATTATAAGGAATAAAAATTCAGACATCCGCTAGCGCCGGTCGATGATGATACTCGAGAAGCCGGTGAATCGTTAATAATTACAAATAGAAGAGATTTCAAATGCAGAATATTATTCAATCACTTGACAAAATTGTTCGTTCATCTATATTTAGTTGCCATTGTTATATTACGTAAATGTTTGACTCCACGACTCCTCATACGTATAATTTGTGCATTTAATGTATTTCTATATTATGTTTTGTTGATTAAAAGCAATTTAATATGAACGAAAAAAAAATGAATAACTCTTAATGCTTATTTTAATACTATATGATTTATTTGATGAGACGGCTCTGATCAAGCCCGTCTTGGAAATATACCTTCTACTCATTATAAGTATATTCTACCGCCAAACAACAATACTTAGTGTTATTGTGTTCCGGTTTAAATTATACGTGAGCTAGTGTAATTACAGGCACAAGGGCCAATACAATTTAGTTTTCAACGTTGGATGCGCGTAGGTCATGTAAGGTAAGCTAATATTATTTTTAGTACCAATGTCAATGGTTAGTGGATACCACTTACAATCAGTTAGGTCATTAGACCGCTGCCTGCCTATTTTATATGAAAAAAAAAATAAAGCAAGAAAAGGTTTGTTTTTATTAAGTTACATCCATTCGCAGGTGTTCTTTCTAAATAAAAATTATCTCCACATTCACGACGTGGATCGCCAATAAAAGCTTGATATAAAAATGATTTTAACCTTTTTTTTATAGTATACTTAAATAAAAGTAACCAAAGCAACATGATATAAGTATTATATGAAATAAAAATGTATTTTGTAGATTATAATAGACTATATTCACTACATATTTATTGAAGATAACAAATTTATTTCAACACCTACAAACAAAATTATATTTAAAGGTTGACGTGAAAGAATTTTCCATGTTATATTTACGAAATCAACATATTATTTATGACAAGAGCGTCGAGATCAAATACTGAGGTTATATAGAATATTATAATAATAGTTATTGTCACAAAAGTATATAATAAATCTATATCTGACTTCACCTTTACATCGATTTCCTATGTTTCATTCATCTAATAAGGGTTTTGCTCCAATTTCTTACATTTGCCAGATGGTACACGCTTGAGAGAATAAGAAAAATATTACATCAACTCGATACGTTCGGCTATGTACCTTGTCCTATTATTTGTGAAAATAACATTATTATACGTACATTGACAAAACTGTTCTTCTTTTATTGATTTTTTTTTTGAGTATTAACTGTCATTACGATATTATTGACGACCTCCGTGGTCGAGTAGTGTGTACACCGGTTTTCATGGGTACGCCACTCCGAGGTCCCGGGTTCGATTCCCGGCCGAGTCGATGTAGAAAAAGTTCATTAGTTTTCTATATTGCCTTGGGTATGGGTGTATGTGGTACCGTCGTTACTTCTGATTTTCCATAACACAAGTGCTTTAGCTACTTACATAGGGATCAGAGTAATATGTGATGTTGTCCGATATTTATTTATTTATATTTTCAAACGTAAACAATTGACCGTAGACTATGTTATAATGAGTTTCCTATTTAATTATGTCCGGATCCTCATTACATTCCTGACACGTTGTGTCTTATACTAATATCAAGTTAGCTCATGCGGCAGAAATAATCTCGATTAATTTTGGGATAAATTTGGAAGGTGAAACAATTTTCGGGATTACCGAGGGTGGCATCTACGTTGTCGGGGCTTAATTTGGATTAAGGTACCACGAACGCCATTGCGTATCTATTTGTTTGTGTAATGTGAGGAAACAGTATTGTGGGCCAATGTATTCACTTGTTTAAATATCAAATCATTACATTTACACTACTAAGCATGAAATATATACTCTAAATTGATGTAGAATAAACTTAATAAATATTATCCTTTAATTACCTGAACTTCTCTGTTCTATATTACAAATGAGAACATTTTATGTGTTTTTGCATAGAAATTCACAATAGTTTATTCGTATTTATTCAAAGAGGTCAAACAAAATAACTAGAAAAAAATTGAAACGAAGAAATATAGTTTTACGTAGTGGTTCTTATTTAATAGGCTTCATATATTTTATGGAGATTAATTATCTTTTTGAAATGATCTAATAATATTGATTGAAGAGAACAATTACTTTTTTCAGGTTTGTTTTTTATTCGAAAGCACCCATTATTGAATAAATAGGAAGTAATATGGAGTAGCTTTTAATTTTCCAATTACGAACAAAAATTTAATTTAATATTAAATCAAAGCATAACTAAGTATGGTAGTTAAGAACTAATATAAATCATAATAAGTGAATTAATATAATATGTTAATTAAGTTATCTAATAGCACATGTACATAGTAATTAATCTATGACACCTTGATATTGATGATTTGATTGGATGTAACAAAGATTAAATAATATACGTAGTTTGTTAAATTATTATCTATCAGATTTGCTGCTAATATGTTTGTGTGATTTGCTTGGACCATTTTTATTTATCAATCAATCAATCAAAATATACTTTATTCAAGTAGGCTTTTTATGTATGTATGTACAAGCACTGATGAATCGTCATTTTACAGACTATATTAAGTAAAGCTACCACCGGTTCGGAATGTGTCTCGGTAGAATCTACCGAGAAGAACCGGTAGTTACTCTTTTTCAACTATTAATTTAAATTATTAAATCTCCGCAGACGTATCATTTGTGCCTTTGGTGATCTTTTCATTATTTTGTGTAACAAGTGATGTATTATATTGTAATCGATTATAATCATACGATACTTGTTATTTTTTAACAAAAATATCTATAATCAGGATAGCACTAAACATTCAGAAAACATTAGCCGAAATCCAAAAGCTTAGTCGCTAGTGTGGAAGTTACTAATGGGAAAGTTTGATTTAACCAACTCGTATTAAATAAACCTGGTAACTTGCCAGGTCGAGCTGTTAATCATTCGTAGTCTTTAGGCAAGTTATTAAAATTATGTGTACTTGGTTTTATTTTATTTCATTTTTACATACGTACGAAGTTTTTCATATGTTATAAAAAGATAAACACGATTTTTTATAGTCTATTAACAAATTATATTACATGAAAAATAATAGCGTTTAATTTTTATAAATAATTTTTCTTTTACTATTTTAAAATTGAATCATGTATATTGCAAATAATCTATAATATATAGATATTATATATTATATTATATATATATATATAATATATAGATATCTACACAAGGCTATATAAATACATATTTGAAAATTAAACGATTATTACGTCATTTTATAATTTAAAATGGGATATATGTATTGATTATTATTATTTATTGTTTTTATATTCCTGTTATGTAATAAACTTTAATATGCTTATGTTTTACAATTATATAATGTGAACAACCGTAAGTCTACTAAATCTGAATGTAATTTTGTAATTAAAACCAAAGCCAGAATCTACATTTAATATATATAGGATTATTGATTGTCAAAAACCACCATCAACTCGGAAAGAAAGAGATACTTGAGAACAGCTATGAAATTCAATCAGTTATCTTTTTATTTTTAAATTTTACGAGTATCTGGAAGCAATCGTGTCATTCACAAGGATTTATCGTTTATAAATTTAGTTTTATTAATAAAGCTTTTATAAGTCCAGTCTCAAAATGTTTTTAGAGTGTATGTAATTTTTAACAATTAAGGGTTTCTGTTTTAAAAGTGTGTACTTTATTCATTAAAAAAATATTTACCCCGTGTTATTGAGCAACAAAAATAGCAGTTTTAGGATATTTCCTTCTAATAATAATACCTTCAGCGAAAAGATAAAAATCTCTTCTGTCCTTAAATATATATAGTGCAAATCTTATAGTTATATATACAGAAGATAACGTAAGAGTGCAGCAATATAATTAAAAAAGAATTTCATTTCTTTTGAATGTTTCCTTTTAAATTACAATCCTAATTGAGACATCCATTTTGTGTCATCCTTTATCAATCGATATGTTTGTTCGACTTCATCGAAATTCGAATTCGTCTCCACAGTTCCGTTAAATTGCATCAACAACGGAAACTCTAAACCACACACTACGTGTTTACATTTGCATGTATATTTTGATATATTTGTAGAGCCAATTTATGACGTGACAAACATAGAATGCATTCGGCTCAGTGCATTGAAATTGATGAATCGGAACATGTCTTTTCGATACTGAATGAGCTGAATGCAATATTTTTTATGGATATTTTTTTATTGGATAGGATAGAAGTTAACATGTAATTTGACTTGTACATAAAATAGTTTTAAAATAATCATTTTCGATCAATAAATAGAAATTAAAATCTTTTGTTTGATGAAGACTGTTGGCGTCAAATCTTTAATCGTAACCATCGGTTGCCTTTGATTTCTATTAGTCGGCTTTACTCCACTGTCTTGAATAAAACATTAAAACTCCTTAATGAAAAAGAGGTGCCATTGTTTTTCTTTCCCTTCTTTCTTCCTTATACCGACAGGAAAGTATAATGTGTAAATGAATTGAAATATGTTTAAAATGTACATATATATAATGTATAATACTATTCCATTTGGTATATATTTATTATTTATATTATTATATTTGGTTTTGTGAAAAGTGTAAAGACATATTATAATAATTAATATATTAATAAAGAGAGAAAATGGGTAGTAAATAAACAATAAGCAATATATTATTAATACAATCATGATTATATAAAATAAATAACTTTATAATAAAAAATAATAATTATAAGATTGATATAAAGTTTTTTAAAGAACAAAGCGGAATAAGTTAAAAAATATTTCGATCACAATATTTCAGAATCCAGAATATATTACATAGGTCCTCTTACTAAGACTTTTATTGAAATATCTGAGATGAAACACTTCGAAATATTTACAAATTGACTTCTGTTGAAATATTGAAACTGTAGTTTTTGAAATTATTTTATAAAACAGTCTAGCCGATGATTTAACATTACTTTTAGGTCTGAAACACATCTCTTCACAAGTAAAGATAGGTCAAGTGTTGGTTGATGGATGCTTAATCACGAAACCTAAGCCTTTTTCGAAATAGGTTTTTCTTTTCGTGCCTTATACAAGATAGAACAGCTTTGTTCGGTCTAGTTTATTTTTACACTTAGTGTTCGTTGTGTTTTTTTATTAACAAAACATTTAATCTATGAATGTTACTGATAACTTCGATCAAAAAGGAATATTATTAATAACATATAAACTTCAGTAGTTATGATCATTAGTTTTTTTTTTTTTTTTTTTTTTTTTTTTTTTTTTTTTTTTTTTTTTTTTTTTTTTTTTTTTTTCGGGTAGGAGTAAAAAAAAAGATAACACCACTTTTAAAAGCTCTTAAAGATTTTTTTATTTTTATAGTATAAATATTTATTTAAAACAAGTTAATTTATAATATATTATGTGTATGTAACCTACTCTACCCACCAGATAGTGAATCCTCTTTAAAATTACTTATCACTTGAATTATTTGTCACTTTAAAACTACACAACAACAATGGAATCTATCAAGGAGTCTCTGGCTGCAATGACCGACTTATTCAACAGCCGTATGAATGAATTCCAGCAAGACTTGCAGAGGACAACAACACCTGCGACTGTGCCTTCTCTTTCATCGGAGTTCAATTCTTTTAAGTCTTTTGTTCTCACTGCACTAAGTGGACTTCAGCGACAAATTGAGTTCCTCGCCAGGGAAATGGATCGGACTGAAATGCAGAGACGTCGAAAAGTGCTTCTTTTCCATGGTGTTAGCGAAGAGAGATCCGAGGATACCACTGCTCGCGTTACCAGCCTTGTTGCGGAGCACTTGGACTTGCCAAACTTTTCTACCAGCAGTATCAAATCTTGTCATCGCTTAGGAAGACCTTTGGACAGCAAGCCCAGACCTATAGTGGTCAAATTTACCGAGACTGCTATTAGGGATAAGGTCTGGTTCGCCAAAACGAAGTTGAAGGGCACCGGTGTCACAGAGTCAGAGTTCCTGACGAAAAGCCGACACAATGTGTTTTTGGAGGCCAGGAAGCGGTTCGGCATTAACAAGTGTTGGACACGAGACGGTTTGATACACATTATCGCCCCAGATGGATCTAGACATCGTGCCGAATGTTTATCTGATCTTGACTCGATTCCAACTTGTAAGTCCCCAGTCCAAAAAATTCCCATCGCAAACACTAGTGATAAAGTTACATTGCAGAGGTCAAAACGCGTAGTTAAGAAATAGTTATTTTATATTTATCTTTCTTCTTATTATTGTTTGTTTTTCTATAATTTTAAAATTATTTCTCTGTCTACCTGCTTTCGATTTAATTTTGTGTTGTGTAAAACTATTTACGAATCTATTTAGTTAAAAGTTAACGTCATTCTGACGTTTGTCAATCAGGCGCCATAGTTTTCTTGCTTTGGATGGTTAGTTTTTTAGTTCTATACTGGACATTTATAAAGATTGTCTCTATTTTATTTTCATATTCGATATAGATAGATAATAGATAAATATAGATATAATATTATTCCTTTTTAGTTAAAAATTTTGTTATGGCTGCCTGATAAATATATGTTTTTTTTTTTTTTTATTGTTAATATTCGTTATTAATGTTATTATTGCTTCTATTTTGTTATGTTTGTGTTTAAGTGATTATTCCTAGGCAACTGGCGGGTGAGTGTTCATATGAAATTAATTAACGTATAATTATTCATTTACCTATTTTTATTTTGTAATTATAAAATTAATATATATTATTATTATTTTACATATATATTTTATATATTTATCTTTATATTTTTACTTATTTTATTTGCTGAATATTTAATTTAAAAATGTCTAGAAACAATGACGATTTGGACGAAACTTTTCTTTCTTTTTCTTCTGATGGATTGAGCAGTAATGACAGCTTTCATAGTATCCCTTCGCTCGGTGAAACTATATATTCTTTATTCTCAGACTGTCTGAAATATTTTAATGTTATCCATATTAATGCTCAGAGTATTCCTGCACATTATCCTGATATGTTATCATCATTCGATTGCAATAAAATACATGCTATCCTCGTATCTGAGTCCTGGCTTAAACCCTGCTTACCTTCTACTTCCTACTCTCTTCCTGGATTTCATTTGATCCGTAACGACCGTGTAGGTCGGGCAGGTGGTGGAGTGGCGATCTATCTCCGTTCTCACATTCCATTTTCAATTATAAGTCAATCGACACCTCTGTCCGTTGAAGGGGCTGAACACCTTTTTATTGAGGTTATCTTTGGTCATATTAAGATGTTATTAGGTGTTTACTATAGTCCTAACCTCACGGTCGATTACTTTTCATCATTTGAAATCCTTCTAGAGCGATTTAAACCGTTGTATGCCCATACCATTCTTATGGGAGATTTTAATACATGTCTTTTAAAAAATGACCATCGCTCTAGTCTGTTGAAATCTGTACTGAATAGTGCAGATTTACAAATCCTACCCCTATCTGCTACTCATTCCTTCCCTAACTCTATCCCTTCTCTTCTTGACTTAATTTTGGTCTCTTCCGTTGATCATGTTGAAAAGCATGGGCAGTGCTCCGCCCTTGCTTTTTCATATCATGATCTTCTTTACCTCTCCTATAAAATCAAACCACCCAAAGCAAAATCGAGAATTCTTCTGCAGCGTAATTTTGGTGGAATGGATTTGAATAGTCTGCGGAAGGATGCTGCCAACATTGATTGGAGTGTTATTTTGAATGTTGATACAGTTAATGAGCAAGTTACAGTTTTTAATTCTCTAATAACTCAACTGTATGATTTACATGCACCAATTCGTCCTGTCCGGCTAAAACACCTTCCGGCACCTTGGCTCACCCCAGAAATAAAGAAGCTCCAAGAAAGAAAGAATGTTGCCAAGGCCAAGTATAGGTGTAATCCGACTGACACAAATCGCGACAAGTATCTGAAGGTTCGCAATCGCTGCAACAGGCTATGTAGGGATAATCAACGACGCCATATCCATAAATCTATAGCTGAGGAAGAGGAGTCAGCTAGAGTCTGGAAATTTCTCAAGTCCTTAGGAGTTGGAAAAACATCCAAAAACATTAATACTCATAATATTAATTTAAATGAATTAAATAATCATTTTTCGTCCTCTCAAACTTTCGACACTGCTGTGAAGTCTAATACTTTAAAAGAAATTTCTGCTAAATCAACTCCTGAAAATTCTCCTTTTTCCTTTAGTCAATTTACTGATAGTGATGTTAAGAAGAACATTTTAGCAATAAATTCTGATGCCGTTGGTTCGGATTGCATTAGTCGTAAGATGATCCTCCCAATCCTAGATATCATAATTCCTGTAGTCACACATATTTTAAACCAATCCATTATCCTTTGTGAATTCCCTGAATCCTGGAAAGACGCACAAGTCATCCCCCTCCCCAAAAAAACAAATCCTTCATCTTACACTGATTATCGTCCTATATCCATTCTCCCTTTCCTGTCTAAAGTACTTGAGCGCCTTATTCACAATCAATTAAACCAATACCTTTCAAAAAATGTCCTATTGAATCCTTTACAATCTGGCTTTCGTCCTGGTCATAGTACGACTACGGCTCTGATCAAAATAACTGATGACATTAGATTAGGAATGGATAATCAACAGGTTACTGTGTTGACATTATTAGATTTTAGTAATGCTTTCAACACTGTAGACTTTGATATTCTTCTTGCTATTTTGTGTTCTCTTAACATATCTCCTAAAGTAATCGGTTGGTTTCATTCTTACTTGTATGGGCGCCGGCAACGGATAAGAGTTCAAGATTCTTTCTCAGAATGGGCTCCTATAACTGCTGGCGTTCCACAAGGTGGCGTGTTGTCTCCCCTCTTGTTTTCGGTCTTTATAAGTACCATCACTTCTCATATATGTTCTCTCTATCACCTGTATGCAGATGATCTTCAGATCTATTCACAAAGTAAAATTGCGAACCTTCCTGAAACTATACATTTAGTAAATAATGATTTATTAAATATTTCAAAGTGGTCTACTGCATTTGGATTACGTGTAAACCCAAATAAAACACAGGTGCTGATTATTGGTAGTTCAAAATTAATTTCACGTATATCTTTTTCGGATCTCCCGGCTGTACACTTTAGCGGTGTTAACATACCGTTCAGTGTTACAGCTAGAAATTTGGGAATTACCTTTGACCAGCACCTATCTTGGGAACCACAGATAAGTGAGATTAGTAAAAAAATTTTTGCAGCCGTTGGCTCCCTTCGAAGATTACGCAACTTTCTACCCATCCCTACCAAAATTATGTTAGCACAGTCACTCCTACTACCAATTCTCGATTATGCCGACGCATGTTATCTTGATCTAAAAGAGGAGCAACTTAATAAACTTGAGCGTCTCCAAAATCTTTGCATCAGATTCATATTTGGTCTTCGTAAATTTGATCACGTTTCTGAATTTCGTAAAAAGCTCAAGTGGCTCCCAATCCGGCTTCGCAGGAATACTCACATCCTTCAACTTCTGTACTGTATTCTGTTCAATCCGTCCTCTCCTTCATATCTAAAAGAACGTTTTCAATTTCTCAGTTCTTCACATAGCCATAATCTTCGTTCTGAAGAGAATTTGGTGCTAAAAATACCTCCCCATACAACATCTTTTTATAGTGACTCATTTACAGTCCATTCAATTCGTCTTTGGAACTCTCTTCCACTAGAAGCAAGACGAGCACCAACTATTACTTCTTTTAAAAAAATTATAAAAGAGCACTATCTTGCTTCATGAAGAAATACTGCAATTCAATATTTTATTTATTATGTAAGTATCTATAGTATGTAAATGTATATATTTATAATGTATATGTATATTATATTGTTATATAATTATATATTTATGGAATATTTATTTATGTATCGTATATATACATATATATATATATATATATATATATATATATATATATATATATATTGTATCTATTTTTTTTTTTTTTTTTTTTTATGTATTAAATAATTTGTACACCCCTACCATCCTATCTCTCTCCTCTACCAAAGGTTGCCTGGAAGAGATCGCTGTTTTAGCGATAAGGCCGCCTATTGTACATTTTTCTTTTCTTTGTTTTTGTTGTACTCCTATTATTTTTGTCTATATTGGTGTGCAATAAAGAGTATATAAATAAATAAAATAAAAAATCTCATAAACGTTATTGATTTTGTTATCAGGTCAAGGCAAACAATACACAAAGCTGGGTTGTTATATTTGTTAATTAAAAAATAATTGATTATAGAATGTTTCAAGTAAAATATAAAAATATCTATAAAAATTACATATTAAATTTTAAATTAGATATATTTTAAGACCTCTTTTTGAATTTGTTAATTTACATAAGCTCAATAATATTTTGTTGGGAACAAACGTCGTGCTGTTTTTAAATTTTTACATTCTGCATGTTATTACATGTTAATATTTCAGAAAAGTGGAGTACGGGCTCCAAATGCTTAAAGTAACAAAAATCAATGAGCCAAATGTTCGCTTGATTGCTTGTATTTCATCACTCAACTTACAGATAGAAGCAAAAATTTTTAGATCTCTGTACATTAATATAAAGTATTAATAGAAGCAATATGGCGCGTCAAAGAAGATAGTGCATATGGTGGGACTCGGATTCTTATCGCCAAAATGACCAAGAAAGCCGTTCAATTGTATGGCAGGCTGTCGCATACCCGAACTACTTTGCCAATCGGGCATCACTCGATTTCGATCCATACCTTTCGATCTCTTTTAAATGCTATGAGTTGAGTTTAATTAAATACTGATGTGCAATTGAAAGCTTGGTTAAGTGATATTTTCAAGTCGAAACCGGATGATTTCAATCAATGAACTAGTGAATATCTTGTTAAAACTTAGAATGAGGCTGTAAACGGCAATGGAGAACACACTATCGATTGGTTATATGTTAATTCTTATTGAAAAATTTACATTGCAAAAAACAAATTTTGTGTACATACAAGTACATATGTATAAATTAACCCTAAATAACTACATTACCTTTTATAAAATAGACCAAAAACTTTTACAATTACGTAGACAGTTACGTAAACTTTATCTGATATTATATTTTCATCAAGGCTAAGAACTTACTTAAAAGAAAAATTGCTTGCCCTGGGTAGAATTTTTAGTACTAGTTAGCGTCCAATCCTTGACTTAGCGTAATTCCGAGAGCTATTGACCTCAGCTTAACTGACAGCTTAGTAATTAGGCAAATGGGTAGTATCTTAGTCCTTCATTTTCTTAAAAGGTTTATTTTTTTTTAAATTTAATTTTCTTTATAATGTTGAACTTATTCCATAGTTATATGTATGTATTCCATGCACATATGTGTAATTGCTTGGTTGATACTATAGCTAGCTTATAAGGCTAGAGTTTCGAAAGTTGCGAATTCGAATCAGGAACTAATGACAATGTATTGAGTTTTTTAGTTATTAAATCTCAGTAGTAGGTAATAGTTTGGAAGTTGGCAGTAACGAATTGCTTTCGAATTGCCTTCTCGACCTTATATCTGATATCTCTCCTATAACGTTGGATTATCGTTGTAAATAAAAATCGCTCTATAATAGTTGAAATAATAATCGTTGAAATGAAAATCTAATTGAGAGTGAGATAATTGCGAGTGTACTTCTATTTGTATAAACACTTGACAATTATATATAACTCCTTTGGAACTGTACTCAATATTTGAATTCTGATTATTTTGAGTCAACGTCTCCCGTTGATTGGAATGCGTCACTATTTTGCTTTGCCACAAGAATTAAATTTTTATTAAATATTAAAGTAATGTGTTCCAATAACTTATATGGTTAATGATTATTCAGTTTATTTACAAATAAAAGAAAAATTGTCTTCACGGATTCGATTTTTATCCATACATTTGCCTACAACTAAGCTCATGTAACGTTTTCATAATTCTGCTGCTCCGTACATCTAAGTAATTAGCACTGGAGGGCATGTAGCCAGGAATGTTGTCAGGACTTAATTTAGATAGACTACGTTGGAACATTCCAGATTATTAGTACGAAACTAGATATATTCAAAGTATCTACTTGAACTGGTTTTAAAGTTATAATACACATTTCTAAACAAGTATTCGTAATGAGTTGCATTTTTTACTGCAAGTAGCATATTTGTGTACATCTTTTGAAATTAAACTCTTATAAAAATTCCGAGAACACTATATACTGCAACTGTTTATTTGATAATAATAATTATCTTCAACCTAAGCGTGTTTACCCAGATGTATAAATGTGCTATAAGATGCATTTGTCCTTTCTAGTAGTCTATTTATGTTGAAGATATAGTAATGATAAAGTAACAAGCCACAGGTGACTTACTGCAAACATATTCACCTATGTAACGAAAAGTTACAGGCTCTATTCTAGTATGCTGCTGCTGTGGGTTGATATACACGTGTCACAAATATATCTGTTACATGCAGAGTTCTTCAAGATGTTTTCCATCACTAAAACGTTATATGTTAATATTGAAGGTTACAAGAATGCGGTAGCGGGAACCGGGCCAGCGAGCGCATTTTACTTGCTTGAAATTCAAAATTAGGCACGCTTATATCGTTCAGTCTTTGGTCGATCGTAAAATTTGAAAATATGTGGCATTGTTTTATCCAGACTACAGAAATATAGATAGTTCAATCCACTTGACAACTTAAACCTCTCGAGGGCCCTGCATGGAATAAATTTATTATAATGATGACATCATATGAAGCACGAATTCCACTCTTGAATGTAAAAATTAATTTATAAAAAATAGCGGAAACAACCACCATTTTATAATGATATTTTTTATGGTAGATGCGGACGGACAAATAGGTGACCTGATGGTATGTGGTCACTAGCATCTATAAACATTAGTGCTTACGTCGTCAATGCGTCAATGCGTCAAATAATATACTTAATTTCTCTTCAGCAAAAAAGTATCCAGATGAACTCAGAGGATTTAAATTCGGCAAACGCTGTCTGTCTGTGGCCGCAGAATACCGCCGTAGATCAAGGGCATCATTCAACTGGTACTTCTATACGGAGGCGAGTGTTCACTAGCCTCATTGAGTACGCCAAGATAGTGCTGGGCATCGCTAGCACTATCTTGACTATATATATGTAGGTACACTGAAGATTCATGACATGGAGATGAGAAAAGTGAGAAGAAGAAAAGTGCCTCGATATATCTGTCCCCAGAATTAGACCTTCCGGGAGCTCAAGGAGGGGATGGTTGAATGTCGCGAAACAGGACACAGCCATGGACACACACAGACATGGACTTACACCGGATGGTGCTAAAAACTGTGTGAAGTGGATTTTGATTTGTTGATAGGCCGACCTTGGCAATAACGAGGATTATTAAATAAAGTCACAGACAGAAGAATAAGAATATTAATAAAATAAAATAGAAAGTTAACATAGACTACAAGCACGGCGATTTATTATATTAAAATAAGCTATATAATATAAAAATACAAAAGCAGGTACACCGCTTATACTTTTTGATTATGCATTTCAGTTCAGAAGAATTCAATTTTCTGCAACAGTTTGTTCGATCAATCACTAGATTTCATGGCGAGACTGTAAAAATAATATATAAATTGTTTTTTGAATACTTGTTCGTTCAAAGTTAGTTAGGTTCGATCTGAAAGGACTTTCAAAGGCGTATAAAATCCGTCATTGTATATAGGTTAGTATACGTTTCTCTTTAAATAATTTAAGTGTACGGGGCAATGTAGACTGTGCTTATTGTACGATATTTGTAAAGTGCTAAATTGATTATGTATACATAAATACTTACAAATTTTACAAAAAAATAATTACATTCTTTTCATCCGTGGTTGTGTGCACAATTTCAAAACACTTTTTCATATATTTCCATTGAAATAACGACGAAATATTTTTAAACATCCATAAAGTGTATGAATTAAATTTAGTAATATTTCTTGCTGCACGCATACTTATCTTCTTGCTTCTCAGATGAGAGTGTTTGGACATTGGACATACACGTAGCAAAGTTTTATTCTGTGTCGAGAACGACATCTTGTTTATTTTTTTATTTATTCCTAAGTCACGTGAAAACTCCTGATCATTTCGGACTACGATCAATCGATAAATAGATGGTAACAGGCTATATTTTTTTTTGATTCCGTTGATCTCTACCACTTTTTTATTTAATATTAAAAGAAGCGGACTGAAACAGCTAGTTAATTATAAACATAACTTCAGCAAGGCTTTTGATTAATATCGACGCAGACTCTAAATATTTACCTATGTCAGAATAATTTGACGGCAGGGCTTTTTTAGGTAGGTACGATCGGTTTGACGACTGAGTAAGTCCGTGTTGTATTACAAGCATAAAGGACATAATGTCTTAATTACCAACGTCGGTGGCACATTGACAATGTAAGAGGTCCATTTGCCAGTCTCTCTACCAAATTTTCAATAATAAAAAATCTCTGAAGCAATATCAACGCTTTTCCTTCTTCTTGTACATTTTTGTATTTTAATAACGAAAATAAATTAAACTATATGAAAACGAAATACAATCAGATATTTTAAAAACCGTCTATAAATATGCCCTGTTCGCGTGGGACTTTATTTAATATCTGTGTGCAACCGGCGTCAAATCCCTCGACTGTAGCCGCCTGTTGCCGTTGATTACTATTAGCTGGCTTTGTTGCCACCGTCGCCGGTTTGAATTAAGTATTATTTAGTCATTAACTCGGGATACAGATATTGCTTACGGCATCAACGTTTTTACCCGTTGATGATTTATCTCATGCAAAATACTGTGAGTAATTGCGTATTTATTTTGCGTTAAATGGTAAATTCTAAATTGTATTGAAAATTATGTGTTAATTTTGTTATATACGTGTTTAATAAAAAAAAATCGAGTATGTATTTTCATTGGTAATAATATTATTAATATAAATATGATGAATGTTTGAATTGTAAAACCAAACAACCGTTGTCGTTTCGGATATATTGGAAATAGTAATGAATATCCTATAAATAAATAGTTATTTATTTATATTTTTTTCTCTAAAACGCTTATTAATGAACATAAGTACTTTATATATATACAGAAATGCGGATAAACATTAATGGACTCCATTAATAAATCTTAATTCTTGAACTTATATGTTTTTGTTTAATTACGTTCCTTATCAATATTATTCTTATAAAGCTTTCATCCTATTTTTAAAGAAAAAAATGTGTTTACTGTATGTAATGTAACAGTTAATTTCCAACCTATTACTTAGTAATTTCCAAAGTTTTATTTAGTTTATATACAACTTTGCTAAAAAACAAACAGCATCCTAACTCGTGGTCATTAATGAAACAATTTATTGATACATTTTACAAACAACGTGTTCATTTAAATTAATTAAAAACAACTAACAATGACCAAAATAAATATTATTTTATTTTAGAATGTATGTAAACAAAATTGGTTATCAACTATCAAACTGAAATACGACCAAAATAAATCTGAAAACTAAAGTGTTGTAATCATATATCATTCAATCGCCCCAATGTTTTTTTGTACCTAAAATTCGTTACGGAAAACTAACATTCCATTCTCGTATATTTGGATTGACATACTCGTATTTATCTGACAGAAAAATTTCACTGTATTGTCCTATGAAATGTCAGCAACAGAAACACTAAACCACAGAGCGCTTACATTTGCATATATATTTACACATTGCGTATATATTTACACGTGTGCAGCAATTTAGGACACATGGCAAATAGAGGCGAAGTAATCGACTCTGCACATTGGACTGCATGGACAATCAGTTTATGTGAAAGCTGCGTTTTATGGCAATTTTTTATGTACGAATTCCGTTTTTGGATTTGCAATGTGTTTATTTACGAGATGGTTCGCCATTGTGTATTTAAGTTATTTAAAATCTTTTAATTATAAAGTTAATGTAATATTAAAATTGTAAAGTTAACTATTAACTAATACTCTACGCCTGTTTCGGTTTGTGTTTTTGTCATAATATGTGGTGACCTGATTGATTTTAGTGCCTTTTAAATGTTTTAATAATTTATTTAATTACAACTATATGTCTCCCTCAACAATAAGCAAGAATATTTTACGTGTTTAATGTAACTTTCTTTTTAATTTTAATTTAGCACTTTCTCGATCTCGCAAGGCTTTATATATGAAATAAAGGCAGGGTTTTTTTTTTTATAAAAACCTATTTTACGGTTAACCACTTACCATTTGGTGCTTTATTAAAGGACGGACAAGTAAGTCAACTGCTGGTAAGTTGTCACTATCATCTATTGACTACGGCGTTGTAAGAAATATTAACCGTTTTTTACATCGCCAACCTTCCCAAGGTTGTTTTACTAAGATGTTATATCCCTTGTAGTTGTCCTGGCTCACACATCGTCAAAACCAAAAAACAACAAACCTAAGTATGGATGTTTGACGGTAGAATGAATAATGATGATCTAATAAATGGGTTTTACCTACCCTATGCCTAGACGGACTTGCACAAAGCCCTACCATCAAGGTAAACTAATTTTACTTAAATATTAATTATTAACCAGCCTCTTTAAGTTATTAACTACGCTTAGATTACAGTACTTGCGAGCTTTTAAATTGTACCTGTATTTATCCAATACATTGACACATGCCAATTTCTAGTGATAAACCTGGTATAGCCACATGACATTTTAACGTGAATTTAGTTCGCTGCAGCTAATGTTTCCTGTTCCTATTGGCCGAGCTCAAACCAGGGACGTTAGTCTCTTGAAAATTTTAGAATTTTGACATTGCATTTATTGCCTTATGAAGGTACAAACGAAAATTTGTACCTTTATAAGTTTATTAATTCGTTAAAATATAGAAAAAGCGAAAAAATATATTTGTACAGAGCACTTTAGATTCCTCTAATGCTTAGACGTCGCATTACCTTTTCCATCTGTTTCATCTTCCACGGTCACGAACCAAATGAATTGAGTCACGTACACTAATTTGGAAATAAGCCCAAAAACTCCAGGTACAGGATAATATACGCATCCTTGATTACAGTTTTATTTGAATACACCTTAACATTTTTAAAAACTCATCAAGATGACTAAGATATTTATAAAAGTTGTTTCTAAATAAAATAAAGTTTAAATAACAACAAATAAAATATATAAATGGGAAATGTTGATTTCAAAATGAATGTTGATGTAATGAACTGAACAAAATGTTTTGTAATTTCAACATTGTTATAGTCGCAGAAAAACACTGATATAATGTCATCATACCCTTACTTACCCTTACCCTTGATGTAAAAACTTTTGATACCTCGATTCCCTACAGATATATTATGACGATGAAATAGACCGATTTTTAAAAATAGAATTAGTTTTATTTTTCATATATAATCTCCATCCTGAGAGTCCATGACCTGGAATAACTAAATTGCTAGATTTTTACATAATTTTTTAATTGGTTACATACAAACATAACGAATTTATAAAACTTTGTTCACTTATCAGACTTTTTGTCATGTCTGTATATTGGATATTGGGCTATTTAGTTGAAAAGCAAATAAATTTAAATAAGTTGAAAATTTTGAGATATAAGTATGTGAGATGTGATGATAATATTGAATAGACTACGAATGAGTACATAATGTATGTTGACCAGTAACTTTATTGATCGAAATATTAAAGGAAATTATCATGAAAGGAAGGATAAATATAACGGTTTGTTCCTATATATTAATTACAAGAAGAGTATTAGGTTTGAGGCAAATGAAAGGCTTACAAAAATAGAAGGGCGTTACGTAAGAAAGGAGTGGATATTAATGAAGGGAAAACAAACTGCGCGATAAATGGAATGGGATTGAGGAAAGTTTTACTTTCGTATTTTTTTAGTAATTAAATAAAGAACTTTATAGAACTGTATTCAATCCAAATAATTGGATAAAGGGTTAAGCAAATTAGAACGTTCAACTAAATACCCTGCCTTCGTAATCCTTTTACACTAGTTGTGTATGGATTGGATGGACCATCGATAATTTAATATCGTTTCTTGTCTTCACTACTTTTAACTAACAGCTTATTATATTGTTGGATTATAAGTTATAGTATTCTAAAATAAAAAACACGCACCTGGTTTCTGACCTTTTTGAATAGAACTCATAATCTTAGAACGCAAATTTTTTAGAATATTATCAATCAATATGTATTTATTTTTTAAGAATTATTAACATGATGTTTTAACTATATATAAATTAAAATTACAAATAGTTCCTGCATGTATTATAACCGCGTTGAATGTTGGTCAGAAAGCTAGCAATATTTCCCGATTGAATCGCAATTCCAATCTTCTGTGCAAAAAATTAACCAATCCTCCTGTCACCAGTAAAGGAAATTATTGAGTAAGATAATATGCGTCAAAAGAGTCTCGGTTTTAGTAAAATTTTTAAATGTACGATAACTTTCCCCGATTAATGTAAAAGCTTCTCAGAAGAAAATGTAATATTTTACACTAACAGCTGAATTATTGTACTTGAAATTGAATTTACCACGCCTGTTTGCCGTCGTGAAATCTTTCAGTAGAAGTGGCCTTTTACCTTTGATTTCAGTTAGCCGGCTTTGTCATTCGTGAATAAAACATTAGCCTAACCGTAATGAGGTAACTGGACACTGTTTTTGAGTTGATAATTTGCATGCATTTAAGCTGGTTCAGTTAATACCTATTTCAGTTTTAATGGGCTTTTGGATGGCTGCGCACTATTTACTTTAAAGTTAATTTTGAATCTAGTTGGAGTTAGATCTGTTATTTGTAAAATACCCATCGCGTTTGTATGATATTACTTTAATTTTAATTTTAAGTAATATTACATACTCATATACCTACATATACGATATATAAATTATTAGTAGTCATCCGCGGCTTCGCTCGACTTTTATTAGTAAGTCGTCAGGTAAAAGGCATTAAAAAGAAGCCTACGACCTTCCTTGGAGTTCAAGATTGCTTCAAATCAAATTTATTTCAATTCGGTTAAGTGGTTTGTGCTGTGAAAGAACAATAGACAGACAGACAGAAAAAGTTTACTTCAGAGTTACTTTCGCATTTGTAACATTAGTATAGAAGTATAGACTATGCACTAAATAATACATGAAGTAAAAACTGTAACTTTGATGTTATAAAGGTATAGTACGACACAATTTGAAGGTAGCATGGAATTTAAATTAAAAAAAATAAACTATTAATCGTCAATTTGGCGAATGTATTTGGTTATATGACATTACAAATTATTACATTTGCATAAAGATCATTTTCGCATAACAAATAGATAAAGATTGATGATTTTTAAGACGCACTTAATTCGGATGTGATCGTTTTTACGAATTTTGTCGATGCTACATCTAAAATGTGTCGTACTGTATATGTGAATAAAATTTAATCTTGTTTAATTATCATTAAACCATGAGTCGGCATTTTAATCTTTAAGTAATAAGCTATTGCATGATAGCTTGATAGTTCAATGATAATCATGGTAGTTCGTCCAACTATATCAATGTATAAAAATAATCAATGAAGTACTCCTGACGACAAAAGCCAAACTAGATATAAAAGTGTCTAAGTATGTAACACTTTCTTCGCTCACTCATAATATAATAGGACTATCCGACATAATTAGAGAAAGATAAGACATGGGACAGCAACACTGCCAACTTCCTTACAAAATTACTTGACAGATAAACTCAAAAGATTTTCATACGCCTGATTCGAGGTTTAAAGCGAAATTATTTGTGTTTGCAGCCTTATATAATATATATAATCAAAGCATAGTATCTACAAGGGCAGGTTTGACTTTATAAATAACTTTGTACAAACAAATACACGTATGTCAATTGCATGCTGTTACAAAAATAACGATTTGCAAAAAGGCTGTATTGTAAATGAAAAAAAACATGGTTTCTTAAAATTTGCTTAAAACAATATATATTATAAAACCTGACACGAATATTTTTTTACATAGAATGTTGTTTTATAATAAAACCTATAAAAGCAGTAGTGATTAATAAAAAATCTTCTCCCTGGATACGGAGTCGTCGAAGGTTGAATTGCTTTATGAGTTATTAAATGAAAAATTGCCTCGGTTCTCACAGAAAGTCAACATCATAGACCAAATGGGAATATTCGTTTGTAAGACAATATTGCCCCTCAACTAAAAAAAATACTGAATCGGACGGATCTAATACGGAAATGCATTCTTGATCAAACAGACGGCCTCGCAGTGTGGTCTATTCAGTGTCATAGAGAGTTATCCAACACGGTAAATTTTAAAACCCAGTCGCACTACATTCTTAGATTCTTGAATAAAACATCCGACAGTGCAGCGTGTACTTAGCGTTAGATGCATGAGTTTCTTCTCCAATGTGGGGTCTGTGTACTTTCTCGTTGTTTATTATATATTAAGAAAACTTTAGTTTAGAAAAATCAATACGTTACATTAATTTCTGAATCATCAAATATTTTTAAGATTTTTCAAGGACTGTAAGATTTGTACAGCATACACAAGGCCTTGACAAAAAGAGTCAATCTTACAACAAATGAATACAAAAGGTTTAAAAGGTTTTTTTTTATTAATAAGTTTTTATATAAAGTTATTTTTATAGCTAAATAGCAATACTTCGATTTTATACATTCAAATAATATTTTAAAGCACATATATGCCTTTTATTATATAGATATATATCTTTTACTCACATTGAAAAAAATATGCTGATTGAGTTATATATATTCAATCATATTATATTATATACAATAAAAAAAATCAAACATATTGTAGGGCTCAAGTGTTCGCAAAGGCATGTGAATTATGTAGACCTTGGAAGGCAATAGAATAAAATCAGAGATAATTCAGAGCGTGCTTTCCGAGTTACGGACGTTGCTGACTTTTAAGGTCGGCTAATAGGAATTTTTTCGTAGAAAAATCCAATATTTTTTTCAGCCCCAATCTAGGGTTTGAACCCAGATCCTCTGGATCTGCTGCCTCATAAGCTAGCCAATACACCAAAGAGTCAGCCTATATTACCATAGCAAGGTCATCTGAAATCAAATCTACTTAATCCGAGTTTCAATTTAATTTGAAATATGACTTTGGATGATAATATTTAATGGAAAGAGGATTGAGTTTTCCGCAAGCGAATTGGTTGAATCACTCTGAGTGTAGGCGAAAGATGAAATAGCAAACTGTAGCACAATATTTTATAAGTCCTCATTGATTCTTGTACTTTATTACTATGTACATTTACCGGTTAAACTCATATTTTCGACAAACTTTTTTATTATTTATAAAAACAAAGACTGAGTCTCTAGTTTGTTTGTTTGTAAATTTGACAATTGTAGTGTACCTACGTGATGGAAACTAACATTACATAAATGTCAAACATATTTTTATTTTTGAAATAATAAAAATGTTGTATTAAAATTTAATTCATATTCGTACTCAATAAGCATGTTTCTTAAATAGTTTAGTATATGAGGTCGATATGTTTTAGGAGAAGCGTAATGCTTAATGAAGTGGCATTGTTATTTTGTCTACCAAGATTTTCTTCTAATAAAAAATATTCAATTTTATTTTATTTATTTTAAAGTTTTACTATGTTAAAAGTTTCTGATTTCCCATAACTCATGAATTCACTTGATTTTGGATAAATTTTAATGTACATATAAAAACTAAAACAAGTATCTAATTATTTAATGCTGTATTTTTAAACTCTCTTTGTATCTCACTCGGTAAGTAAAAACTGAATTTTGGGGATATTTTGAAACGTGTATCCCCTAAATTTTACACATAGCCATTGTCGCATACAACCTGACATCCCATCATCATTTTCTGCTATGAGCTGTATTTTGAGTTTATTTTTACAGAATCGTTCAGCCGGCCACAATGCGTAGATTTAAAATGCTCCTCCTACCAACAGCACTAAGCTACCCAATCAATATATTATTGATTTAGAACGATTTAATGTTTAAGATTTTTGCAACTTACACTTCTAATCAGAGAAGTAATAAAGTGTATTATTTTAATTTTATACTTAAATCAGAACTAAATACAGGTATTATTTATTTTATTTATTTATACTCTGCTCATTTCATATAACAATTATATCACAAGTTGATTAACAATGATGATTTGACCGACTAAAATATATGCGCATCGTACATTAGCCGTTGGTTTAGAACTTAATTTAGTTTGTTTTGTTAAAGAAACACTATGTTTCGAATCGGTTACTAAGTGGTTACGATCTTGTAGCAACAACATTGTTTGTTTCATTCAATTTGTTTCAACCGTGAGGTTTGTAATGGGCTTTAGGTCAGTTTTATAGCCTTTGTACGCAATTTAATGATAATAGATTATTGTTTGAACGTATAGGCATAGAACACTAACAAACAAATATATTTGTTAATTGTAATGCAATGTACAAACTATATCAAACAACTCTCATCGACTTAAATAAAAATCAAGATCAAGAGACCATTTGATTTCATTCGTTGGAACCATGATGCGATAACCAGGTAATGTTAATTACAATGTTTTGGGGAGATTCTAAACATTTTGACTATAATTATAAATTAGTTTAATTTTAAATAAACCGCAGTTAAATTATATGCGAATAATATACGCTGCCAATGTGACAAACATACAAGTTAACTTGCGCCAGTATAGCACACGCGGACTATGTCGGACGAATGGAAACAATAGTATTTTTAACATTTTCGACAGCTATAGTTAAGAATAAAGATTAAACGGGTATAGAAAGTAATGAAAAATTATATCTTATTTAAATCACGATGAAAAAACTGTCGTAGTACGAAATAACTTTTTTCTTCGAGTTTCTGTAGAGGTCTCATTAAAACTTTAATTATCCACTCCTTTGAAGGGTTTTTAAAAACTACGACGTCACCACCTTGGCTAATTTTAAGAGTTATTAAAGCTCATAAGAAAGTTAACTTATATTTTAAATGAATTTCCTATCTGATTAATATTTTTTTCTTGTATAAATGTTTAATCTAATTACGAATTATTAAACTTTAAATTAATTTCACGTAGTTTATTTTTTATAATGTAAATTTGTTAACTAATAAACGCAACTATTTTCTAATGTAACTCGGTTGGTATATTGGTAAAATGGTAAGAGCTATTAACCATACTTTGCATCGCCATTGTGCTATCGACCTTGAAACCTAACGTGTTGTGTCTCTCACCCATCTAACTGGAACACAACAATAATAAGCATTTTTGTGTGGCGGTAAAATATGTATTAATTATTCTTATTTGTGAAATGTTCATAATTATCTTTCCTTTTTTAATAATTTCTAGTTAAAAAAATAACTATATTTTAATAATTCTACTAGAACGTTAATAAGTAAGTAGGATCCGGAAGAATCCTTGAAGATATTTTTAACACACACGTAAACCGAAAAAAAAAAAGTTACAAAATACATAATTAAGTTACGAGCAATTTTCTTAACACGGTTTTAATGAAACTTGCCTTGTCATCCAGAGGTTGTTACTTGCATAACAATATCTGTATTTACATAACAAAGTCTGTATGTTGATTAATCTAGGAAATCGATTTTAACTATTTTTGACCTAAAACTTTGCATGTATTTGTAATTCGAATGACATTACGATAAATTATTACCTTTGTATGATAATAGAGCGGGGAGGAATTGTGGAATTTTGAAATTGATCGATACAGTGAATGTTATGGAATCTTGCAAATATGTAGTATCTATTTTAACATTGTATTAAAAATACATGTAAGTGCTATAATAATTTATAATTTATTTTTATCGAATAAATTAATATTCTAAAAGTTACGTAATTAATACATACTGCTTTCTACATAGTTTTGTTTTTTATGTTTATTATTTTTTTAACTTCGTTTGTGTAATACTCATAGGAATTGGACAAATCATTCACAACTGAATTTTAAATCGATTCCCAGCCGATAAAACTGGAATTTTGCACGAACTTTTGCATATAATACAAGACTAATTTCCTCAATTTTATTTGTTTTACTTATTACATGTCTTTAATCCAACCATTAGTTTCAATTATCGTCAAGAAAGTCTAAGATAGGAATACAGCTGACATTTAGTGGTGTTAGACAACTATTTTGCAAGCATTAAGTATCATATATATACAATATTAAGTATCACATATATACAATATTAAAGAGATTTATTTTACAATTATAATTTTTTTTTATAAATTACAATTAATAAATATATCTTTTGAATTTGCTCACTAAGTTACGGTCAATTGACCACAAAGGATTTAGTCGAATGTGAGTAAGCTGCTGGAGCTGGAGCTGACGGTGGTTGACAGTTAGTTCAGTTAGTCAGTTGACGTTCTTAATAAGTTCGGACATTGTTTGTGTATCACTAAATTTATATCGATTATTATTTCCTTGCTTCAAATGTATCTATAGCAATTACCACATAGAAATGTTGTTATCTGATCTTTCTAAGAAGCATTTCACCTTTTGCTTGAACTATCAAAGGACTAATAAAGGGAGTCGGGTTTTTAAATGAAATAGCAAAGAATTTTCAACTTCTTTTCACAAACTATTCCGTTTATAAGAGCTTTGTGTTACTATAACTAGCTCTGAAAAGAAGAGACTTTAGAGCGATTGTACAGAGATTGGAATCCAAGCTGGCATTGACAATATTTATATTATTAAATATAATTTGTATGAATATTTTTGGTTTATTACATGCAAGCCAGGTAAAAGTCAGATCAGGAGGCGAATCAGGGCTCTAACCCAACGAACCCTGTTTTGCAAATGGGAGGAGGACCTAGGACTGCCATCTGCAGCCTTGGCAGCAATAGAGGCGATTTGCCCCTATTTCAGTCGCTGGATAGCGAGAAAAGGTGATACATTTACATATATAAGCTAACTCTGGTGCTTACCGGATATGGTTGTTTCGACAAGAACCTGCACGATATAGCAAAGTGCCGCGTAAGGGCACCAATCTTTGGTGGCGATAGTCAGCGATTACTTACTACCGAGCGTGATTAACTTTATGTTCGGTACGAAAACCAGAGCCAGTGAGAGGTGCTGGATAGAGATGGTCTCTTTCTCCAAGAGTCTCACGTCGGGGATAGAGGAGGCCGCGGGGTAGGATCGTGAGGAGGATGCATCTCCTGATTCGAATCCCCTTCTCTATGTATTGTCGTTATCTACTATACAATAGTTTTTGGAGTAACAAAACGTCCAAGACACATATTCTGGTTAAGGTGTAGAGTTTGTTAAGTTAGGAACTCGGCTCTACATGAGATCTGATAGCTTTTTGAATGTTCAAGTCAAATTGTCTCGTCTTGACAACATTTTACATTAAAATGTTTTTTGGTAAAATTTTATTTCTTTTTAAAAATTATTATTATTTTTATTTATAATAAGAACGAGTCCTTATATGAATATTCAGATCTCTAGCGTCAAAATCTTGGAGCTCTCATACAAACTTCTATCCCCTAGTTGGAGGATTTTATGGATATTTAGGTCGCAACTTTATTTGAAAAGTAGCAAAAGTATAATATAATTTTACGTAAATGCATAACTAATTAAAAGGTAAAACAAATAATTCAATACTATATCAATAACAAGTATATCTACTTAATAACATTATTAATTGATCGTATTACGACCAACGCACAGTCTAAGCCAGTAGGATTAACAGAAAGAAATTTTGTACAAGAATGAATCTTTTGAAAGTAAGTGAGCACTAAGAGCGCATTTTAAAAAAACATCTACTCAGGGTTTGAATGGGGAATCAAAGTTTGCATAAAAATACAGTCATTTATGACGGAAATAAGTATTTTGGGTTTTTTTTTTTGAGTCAAAGACAGCTGTTAAACTATTTCTGAAAATTCATCACCCAAGAAGGGAAATTTGAAAATGAAAGTTTGTATTTCTATACAAAAGTCTATATGTATAAAGTATAGAAAAAAGTCGAACTTCTGTTCGACTTTTTCAAGGAAAGAAACTCCGTTAAGAAACGAATGTGTTGCGATGTTATCAAAGTATACATGGATCGCACTTAATAAAGTCCTAAAACTCAAGGTCTAACAAGATTTAAACTTAGCTTTTTTGAAAATCGATTACCTAAGACGCAGCTTAGGATAACGGTTTGTATGGAAGTATCATTTTTTAAAGTTAAACATAAGATGTAAAAACTAATTAGATTTAATTATATAATATAATTTTGTAAAAGCTAATAACTGTTACTTTTACAAGGCCTTTGACAATTTATCTCATACAGTGTAAAATTAAAGATGAAATTTCGCATGGAAGTCATTTTGATGTTGTAATTATTGAAAAAGGTGTTTAAGGTTTTGCTTATCGGTAAAATAAATTTGTTACAATTACGTTTTACTTGGCGGTAGAGCTTAGTGAAAGTCTGAATAGGTTCTACCCACTGATCTCATGTTCTACCATCAAACAGTACAGTAACAGTAGTACTTAGTTTTGTTGTTTTCTGGTTGGAAGGTTGAGTGAGCCAGTGTATCTATGGTCACGAGTGACATAACATCTACTAGTACTTATTACTTATAAACTCTGTACATAATTAAAATCGCTGAGATGTTTCACTAATCGACTACTATATTTATATAAGGCTACTTAGTTTTACTTGTTTTTATTCTTACTTTATTTAGCAAACATATTCTGAATTTTTCGTAAAATTACCAAGTTTTGTGGAGCTTATCCAACTTTGGTATTGTTAAGAAAGAATTAATAAACTTGAGCTATGAAAATTTCTGTCACCGCTTCGCCCGAGATTTCAATGAAGAGATAAAGACAGTACAGCGAGTTTTTTTCACAATAAAGGCGAACGGGAAACGTTGAAAACGTAAAATTTATATTTTCACAAATAACAAAGTTCGCAAGATACGAATTTTTTAGAACGGAATATGGTTCTATTATGTACGCTTTTTGAATTTGTTTTTGAATTCAATTACTTCGTTATACTTTTATAATGCATTTGCAACAAAGTCTGGTTTCTGGTGTGAGTTTTGTAAAAAATTAATTGACTGACTTCTTGTATTTTGAAGTTTAAATGACTTAAAATCACGATTATATATTGTATTTTATATTTGTAATAAAAACGTGAGTTTGTTAGTCTGCAGTACCAAAGGGATTATATGTTACTTGAATATAAAGTTTATACATTTTGTGTGCTCATGTTATTTCAGAAATAGCAGCTCGGGGAGTATTTTTGTTAAGATTGTAATTTTAATAAACGACAAACATATATCTAGGATCAAAATAAACTTGTTTAAAATTAATTTTAATAAGTCAGTATCCTACTTAGGTATGACTGACTTAACACTGAATTTGACTACCTTGTTTTTCTATTGATTAGCTTTGGTCCAAGAGATCCAAAACTCTTGGGTTGCTACCCCATCGGATTATGATATTGAAGGAATAGAATATGTACTATATGTTCAAGAATTTTTAAACTGGCTCATTAACTTTATAAGCCAGAATACAGTTTAACCTATGTAGATGTAACGCTGTTAGGGCTGCAAGTAGTTAGATCAATAAATTTTTATACAATCTCTAACATGTAAACATTTTTTTTCCTATATTTTAATTATTGCAATTATATCGAGTGGTTTTAAACAAAAACATAATATGCATAAATATAAAATAGTACATTGTTTGAACGTAAACTCACCTGTGTATCCAGTACTTAATTTTATAACAATAAAGTTTTCTGAACATACAAAAATGTCTACAAACACAAGGTATTTGATTGATCATTCCTTTCTATAAAAAGAGATGAATTAAGTAATTTTCTTTAATTCACTACATCATGCGAAATTTCTATCAGAATGGAATCAGACTATTCATACTCATGGCTATAAAACCAAATCTATAAATGTTACAGGTTCTAAATAAAATGGGGGGAGGTAGGTATATCCTTAGTTGCAAGTTCGTGATAATCAAAATCTATGATAATATTTTTTATAACCGTAATATATTACCACAACGAATAGATAAAAAGTAGCTACCCATTGATACGGATTATATTATGCACATCATTTAAAACGTAACTGTTAAAAGTTCGATTAGTCAATTGTAAATCCATACTAATTTCCTATCTTTCATAATTTATAATTTTTTTATTAAATGCATCGTTTTTTGTTAAAATTAAAATTAATTTAAATTTTAGATTCCAATTAAACATTTGAAATGTTCTTTAGATACACGACTACTTTTTACACACAGTTTTTTATAATGCCTTTGGAATTTATTTTGACACTATATAATTATTACGCGTATCCTTAAAAAATGTATTTTTGTTTTTACTGAAATAATCTCTCGAGGCATCATTATATTTTACTACAAAATATACTTCATATTATATAATAGTTCTGATATTGTAAGATATATAATCAAATTTTGATATTGAAAAGTTTACGTTTTACATAGAGTCTATTTGAAATATTTATTTATTAGTTTAAAAGATCGAGAGATACGATATGAAAAAGTCCGTTCAGTGTGATGTTAATTAAATTTCGCGTGTAAAGGGCAATATCTTCCAAAGTTAATTTTAATTTTACTTCAAAACAGGAAATATCATAGCTTGAATTTTTAATATTTACTTTAACTTTCTTAAAGTTAGGCCCTTGGGTGACACAAAAACTTGTCAAGGTTGTGTTTTTAGCGATGTAAAGTGTTGATAATGTTCTATGAAATTATCTTTTGGTTTTAAAACATTTACCCTTTAATATGGTCAAAAAATTATTGCAATTTAAAGATATTAATATGAATATATTAATTAAATCATATATACTATGATTTTTATATCCCATAGAATAGGTATCGAGCTTCATTCATATAATCTATATTATAGATTATATAATAATAGTCTTGCAACTAAAGATACAAAGACCTAAAGTGGTCTCAGATAAACAAAGAGCTGTATAAAAACACCGTGTAATAGAACAAAGTGGATGCAGCAATGTATGAAATATGTATGGGATTGAGTGAATCTAACATGCTGTGTGATGTTCTCTTACTTTCGGACCGCGCTGTGAGACCTGGGAAATACAGTAACTTGTTAGTATTATTTGACACTACGAGTACCTAGAGAAAAAAATATTACTGTCATTATTAGATGTTATTTCTAATATTACAAAGTATTGTTTTAAATTAAATAATTGTTAGATATATTCTAGAGGATGCATAAACATTTATATTATGTTCTTAGTATTACTTTTTATCGGAATGTATAATTATATACCTATATTTAGTAACATAAGCGTATTTAATATACAATTAAAACATAACTAAAGAATTTAAGTTGAATTTTATATTGGAAATACTTACCTGGTTATTATTAATAATTACTTAAAAATAACATGATTTATCATTTTGTTAAATACTCTGTAAGGGAGTTTTGCTAAAAGAATTAGACGAAAAGTAAAGGTATATCTGATAAGGTTACCTCATTATACTAATTCTTCTTCTATATCTTCTTTGAACTTCTTTACTTTTATTAAGTACTTCCTTTACCTGATGTAAGCCCGTGACTTACTTTACTCCAAACAATGCATTTTGATGGTGTCATATTTGCATAATATTTCATTAAAAGTTGATTAACAATGCAATTATTGTACAATTCGACGATATACTTTCCTGAAAAACTAAGGAAATATTTCAAGTCTATTGCTATTACTCACTTACCGATCACATCGGATTAACGAATAATAATCAAATGAGAACCTGGAAAAAGCAATGACTCCTAAAATATTGTATTTCTATTATTATATATAGTTTTTATTATACTTAAATAACACCAAGACACTTTGTAACAAATAAAAATTAAAAAAACGCCCGCTAATATATCCCAACGTCCGTCTTGTATATATGCTTTTTCATTAGTATAAGTTTCTTTGTTTGTTTGAATGCGTTATTCACATAGTCTACCAATCCGATATGAAAAGAACTGTTTACGTTAGATAGTCCATAATAACTGTATATATACCACACGGAGCAGCTCCACTTGTAATTCAATCTCTAAAATATCTAAATCAGGTTTTAGAATTACAATAATTATATACAGATACCGTTTAAAACAGATATAGCATTTTTATTTTAATGACCAAATAATTCTCATCTCTCCGTAAAATAAATTGAACCTAAATGGACGTTAATTTTGTTACTTTTTTAAGCATAAATAGCTTTGCTATTTATTCTTTTTTATACAAACGACATTTTTCTATATCTGATGTATTTTTCCATTATTCGCTTAAGATTCGACTTTCTCTCCGAAGTAGTCGACTTAATTAGCTAAATCTCGTAGTAAATAATATTGAAAAACATATCATAGAGTCATAGTTCCTGAAATATAATCATAATCATGTGAAAAGTTTCATATCAATTGCATGAGTCCGGAAATTACAAATAACCGAAATTTAACTGATCATTATTTCAGTATGATAACATCTATGAGATTATATATATGTTGCTGACCGTCAGATAAACTTTGAATATTGAATTCGAATTGTATGTTATTGTAATGCTTTATGATTCACGTTATTATTGTTTTTTTGGCGCGTATATGAATAATTTTTTTGGCATTACGATTTTCGTTTAGGAAAGTTAATATAGACGTAAAGTTTTCTTAAATTAATATTGATCCGCGCAACTTCCTTAATTTTTTTCTTAAATAATTAGTCTAATTGGTCCAGCCTTCACGTGTGATGCCGTGACCAAGGGAAATAGATATTCATTTTTATATATATAGATATATATGAGATAATGAACATCTTAATGACACACAGAAGAAAATTACGCTATAAATTACACTTTATTGCTAGTCATAAAATGAAATAAATCCTTAATTATTCTTTGTTTATCTTTCCTTTCATAGCTTTTATGAAAGTGATTCGAGTATAAAGTTAGCGTTGTGTTATTCCCATAATAAATTGGAATAATCTATAATAAACTTTGTGTATTTACTAGCGAAAGATGTTCAATTATGATGGGCAATAACATATTTAATAGCTTATAAAGCCTTACGGAAATTAATATCATAAAAAAATACCTATATTTATATTTATTTTATAAAGAACACAGTGTAAATAAAACATACAATTGTACTTAACAATTTTCTATTATTATATTGACTCTATAATAAGTAAAATTATAAATATATAAAGCGATATTACTTTGTAGTATAGAATTATTGTCACCTGACATAAAGCTTGTAAGTTAAGGAATTTAATAAATATATAATACAAGATAAATGAATAACAGTATTTTTTCTTATCGAATTCAAAGCCGGCGCAAGCGGTACGCATGAATTTATTAGCCACATCAGTCAGTACCCTTGGTACAATCGAAATGAAATATTGCCTAGCACAATGAAAGAAATATTGATGAATACAAGTGCAATCAATCACTGCTGAGGACCATATCGTGTTTCATCAATATAGAGGGTACTTTTGCATCGTTAATCATTACGCGTTGACCACACGAGAGCTGATCTCTTTCGAGAGCCATTAAAAACATCTGCCTACACGTGACTGTAAACAATGGCTGTAATTTATATTCTAAAAAAAAAATTACCTCTTACAGCATTGTTAATGCAGGAGCACATACAATAATTAAATTCACGTTGAGATAATTATACATCTATTCAAACATGTCTAGAGTTTTGAAAGTTTCGTCAACCTCAATAAGTTCGCGTAGTAGTCAGTTTTCCATTCAATGGAGTTTGGAAGCTTTCTGCGATATCAGCACAATTACAAGTTTCATCATACGGTCTGAATCGAAAATGATAAGCTATTTTCCAATATCTCAACTAAATATTTCATTTAAAAAACATAATTTATAGCATAAAACGTGTTAATTCATTATATTGATTTAATATTCAACTTTACACACATGTTTAAATTTATAGTTGGTTTGGAATAAAATTAAAATTATTTAGAAAATAAATAACAATTTCTAACATTTTTTTCTGGTTTGTGTAGTTATTTCGATGCTCCTGGTACTGTGCGAATACGTATGATAATAATTGTTGCCCGGGGAGAACTTTGAGAAAATATATTTTTTTATTCAAAAATGTATCGTATGTTTGCAGTTTCAGTTAAAATATTATTTCGACGTTATTACCATATTAAACAGTAGATGCATGATGCATATTACTACAGACAGCAATAAATCAATGCTTGAGACTCTTGAATAGTTTAATTTCATTATAATATATAATAATAATATAATACAGGCTGCATATGAAATGTTGTGCGTTCATTGGTATACTGTACGGTATACTTATATGGGTTGACGGTCTTATCGCTCCGAACAAGGTTTTCCAGCGGAGACCACAGAGGATCATAGCGGGAAGGGCGATACGTGGTTAACTTACGGTGTCATGGACGGCGGCAACGTTGCTCGTGAGCGATTCGCTCTGCGAATTCCTGAAAAGGGGGCACTCGTGGTTGGGAGCCAGGACGAGTGGCTTCCACTCGTGGTCTCAAAGGATGGCCGGATAAGGGCTAATCCACCAAGCCCTTATTCACAAATGGGAGGAGGAAATAGGTTCCTGATAAGCAGGCATCAGTGGAAGCCATCCGCCTCAAAGCGTCGCAGAAGGAGACCGAGAGAGGGAGCGTGAAGAGAGTGCTTCCACTTCGACTTACTCGATCAAAGAAGACCAGGGAGAAGGCTACATAATATAGAATATCATAATTAAATAATAAGGACTTAAATATAATAAAGTTAATTAATAAATACGGACGGAAAATGTATCACAAAATGAAGCAGTGTTTGTTTGCCTATGAGGAAATTGAGACCTTGTCAATTTCCTAAGCTTTCCGTGAAGCGACCGTAGCTCTATTTATGTGGCTTTAAAAATATTTAAATTAGAAAATAATGAAAATATTCGTATTTTGAGTTTGAAAATTATTTTCTAGCGTTTGCATGGAAACAGAGCACTATTCTTAAAATTCAAAATATTTTTTATTAAAGTACTAAAATAATAATAATAACAAAAGCACTTGTTATATTATTGAATTAAATGCAAAGTTATCACTATTTCGGTGTAGACGTACTAATGTACAGAACTAATGTAGACGTAGAAGAACCGTAGAAGCTCAGTTGTTTCAATCAAATATAATTAAATTTGTATATCCTGCCATATATTAACTTAAACCTTTTTAACATTATTGAAATTGTATCGTGTAATATGTCTTATTTATCAATGTTTTTTTTTCATATGATATTTAAATTCATTAATAGGCTAAGGTAAGAATAACCGTGGAATCATAGTATAGAATATACAATGGAATAAATAATTCGTTCCGAAAGGAGTCTCGGGTACCAAGATTACAAGTAACACGTATACTATAATAATCAAAGCATTGTAATCGAGTAGTATTAACATCAGTTATTTGTCTAACTTTCTTAAACGCGTATGCTGGTAATGACTGTCCCTGTCTAATGATTATACAAAATATAAATACAAAAATGTGTTGGTTGGTTCGTTTTTCTTTCATTTTTGTAATATAGATAAGAAAGTGGCTTATAGATTCTTATATATAGATGGCTTATAGGACATATAGATTGATAGATAGTTAATATCTAAGAATATTTTATCCATTGTTTTGCTCACGCATCTCGTAAGCCTTAATAATAAAAAAAGGCTTGTCGTTGTCAACCAATCGTTATTCAACGCATCCAGCATAGTCCTCTTTGAAATTGCGCTAAAGCTTCTGGCTCTCTGCCTTCCGCATCCATTCCAGTTTCACCTTCAGGTCACCTCTCCCCCTACCTGGATACCCTGGGTACCCTCAACTGCAATCAAGCTTTGTTTTGGTAACTCCGGTTTATCTCATTTCTGATTTTATACTTTTAAGGTATTCTATGTATTTTTATGTATAAATTTGTGTTAGTATAATAAATGTAAAGTAATACAATAAATAAACGACGGACTATTATTGGTCACATATACATTATATAAAAATAAATCGCTTATTTTATATATGTTTGATGTAGTAGATGTGTGAATTCTAAGTTTATATAAAAGGTCCTTATAAAATATTTATGATGTGGGAATAGCGTTCTCGAAATTGTATTCCTTTGATGGTCGGTTTTTATACGCACTTTCTATATTTGTGAGATACGTACTTTCGAAAATTTAGACAAAAATGATAAAACTATTTTGTGTTCAATTTTAATAAAAAAATGACATTTACAAATTACGTTTAATATTTTCACGCGTTCTATTACGTGGTGATAAGATAATCTCAATTTAGATGCAACAAATTAATAAAGATATTTTTACCCTCGCATTATAATAAGTATAAAGTTAAACATATTATCGTCCTTGTTGTTCCATCAGCACTGCACAGTCGAATGTTGTTAATATATTACATCTTTAATGGAGATCTCAATATCATAGAAAGTGAATATTATAAGTATTTCGTAAACGTCATCATCGAAGGAAAACGAATACTCTTTACTTTTTCAGAATTAATCAAAATGTACTTTACTCGAGTAAGTTCTTACGAGCTCTTTTGAATGATCACTTTACAAGATTAAAATAAACTTAAAACTACTGACTAAAGTGATACTTGTAGAACCACCGGACCGGAATTTAGATATTCGAGGACTGACAAGAAAGTCACTGGTAGTATTATTCGTTAGCTAAATAACATATTATATTTTATTTATAAACAACAACATTTTAAAACCTTATTAAAAGTAAATAAGAAATTTACAATGTCTCTTTTTTACACTGTATGCTTTTTTTCAACGTCAATTCCATTGTGTTGACTCACTTATTAGTACATACTTTTGCAAAGGATTTTCAAAGTATTTTTGTATAAAAAAAAGAAAAGTTGTTGCATGCCGGCTGTTAAGTAGCTACATATAAAATCTTGTATTGTAATTTACAACTTTTATGCCCACTTGACTCGTGATAGCGTTGCATGCTTAACCGATATTCATGGCTCTCGTATTAAAGTAAAAATAGTTTTGAAACAGCCTGTAATTGTCCTACGGCCGGTTAAAAGTTAACCCAGCAGCAATGACGGCTTCTTGGTGATTTCTCACGACGTTTTTCTTCACCGCCGAGCATGACATGAATAACAAATCTCTTATATCCTGAAACTTATTTATTAATAAAATTGATTTTATATCAGTTAAAGTAATAATATACTCTAGCTATCTAAAAAATAATTCTACTAATGTAATTGTTAGGAGCATTAAATAATCGTTCAGTACATTAACAAATGTTTATGTGCTGAACAATTTATACTCCATTTATTACTAGAATGGAACTTTCCACCAATCTAAATAAGAGGAGACCTTTGTGGTAGCAATAAAGCGAAATGTTAGGTTACTAAAATATGTGAGTAGGTCTTAATAAGACAGTTTATATGGTTGCTCACCGGAGTGAGCACAGAGTGAGTGGGTTCTTTATTATTTCATATAACTGATAATTTCTTTAATACAGTGTAATATTTCTATGAAAATGAAAAATATATATATATGAAGTTATTATACGATGAATGATTGAACACTCGATATGTCTAAAACTACAGATCTAGTTTAGAAACAAATCAAATAGTAAAAAATATACTTAAAAGTGTAATAATACTAATAGTCGCTATTTTATGGGATATACGAAAAATTCGTTTTTAAATAATTCTTTTAGAAGAGTGTTCATTTAAAATTGAGTTGCTTCAACGGTAGCTACATTAAATATTTGAAGCGTGAAATAGCGCAAAAGAACTTTTGACGTTTTATATTGTTTTATTTTCGAGTGCCATTTATTTAAAATACGATTTTTTGCATCTTTTATAGAAATAGTATAATGTATTCAACGGCTTTTACCCATAAATACTTTTGCTTTAATCTAAATTTATAGCAATCATATTTAAATATTATTGTCAATACTTAAATATAATAATATACCCATACTGTAGTAAATAAAGGTAATTGGTCGTTACTGAATTTACAAAATTATTGTTACAATTAAGGTTTTCTAAAAGTAACGTATGATCCGTTTACTGTTTTCGATTAAAATAAAATTTATAAAATATTTTTTTATTTACAAGTATTTTCGTGTTTCATTTCGTCGTTTTATTTTTGGGTTACTTTGAAATGAAGGAAGAAATAACACATTATATATAAGATATAACATATATTGTTTCAAGTATAATTTAATGTTGTAGTATAAGATCGGTGTAGAAAACGATCTTCACCCGTCTGATTAAATTTTATTCATCCTAATGATTAAATAAGTACATTTTGTACTTCACTTTGTGGTAAAAAGGTTAAAGACCGACATGTCAAGCCCGCAAATCATTGTGACGTTGAATACGAAATAATCATCATCATCAGCAGCCTGTAAATTTTCCCACTGCTGGGCTAAAGGCCTCCTCTCCCTTTGAGGAGAAGGTTTGGAGCATATTCCACCACGCTGCTCCAATGCGGGTTGGCGGAATACACATGTGGCAGAATTTCGTTGAAATTAGACACATGCAGGTTTCCTCACGATGTTTTCCTTCACCGCCGAGCACGAGATGAATTACGAAATAATCCAACTAAAAACATATATACTTTAAAAATTATATTGATTGTTTCAATAAAAAAAATCACAAAATTTAAAGATTGTAATAACGTTAAATGCGTCACAATATAACTACGGATCGAATTGCGTTGTTAATGTTGCAATTTTGAGCCTGGCCTATTTATAAATAAAAGTTCTACACAAATTATTTTACTACATTATAACTTAAACAAAATAAAAATTCCAAAACTAGTTTATGTTTTTACAAAAAAACCACTCTTGTACAAATTGACGTAGGACTCGTGAAAGCTTCAATATCCGCCATCGTCATTACTTTGCATGCGGTTATCGCTTATTCCTACGGCAATTTAATATGTATGAAAATGTGTGCTATTTTCCTATACGCTATTTTGACTTCAATTCTACTACGCAAATATGAACTCACTCACTTGCAAATAGGTCGAAAACACTTGCTTTAACATTAAAAGAGAAACATATTAGTATAATAAAACTATGTCAATGTTACAATATCAAATAAAATCTTCATGATATAATATATTATGCGTATATTAGTTGATTAGTATCAATATTTACTTATAAAATGATTATTGACTGTATTTTGTAATATTCCACACAGATTCTCCCATCGGTTGAATCACTGAGTTTTCATAATTTTTTGCTTCTATTTTGTGTCCACGGTCTTTCAAACAATTTCAGAATCAATGCCACTCGCTGCAACTCTATTTTACCGTTTAAAATCCAAAGCAACGAATTGTTGATTTCAGTATCTAGTTAAACACAAGTTGCATAGCTATCACAATGCATGCGACACAAACAAAAATGTATCATTATTCATTTCTATTGAGAAGTTTCAATTAAAATTCATTCGTTTTAGAAATAACGTAAACATATTATTTTAAAGATAGCTTTGTCCCAAAGTCGATTTTGTTGTCTGTGTCAATCTAGATTAACAAAATAATATTTTGCTTTAAAATATTCACCGCAAAACGTAATATCAGCACGAATTCTATGGCTAGAAGCGAAATATGCTCGATGGGGAAAATTTCCATTTAAAGGGGAATGAAGAGTTCTTTAAAACTGATGACGTTGTAGGAGGATAGGGCCATCAGCGAGCCTCATTTTAATGTCGCGGGCACTCTTAGTGTCCTCTTAGCTTTGACACATTGTTAAGCGCCATGGTAATTGGCTGTTGGGATATTAATAATCTTATCGCTGGGGCTCGTAAACACTTATCGAGTCATTATCCGTTCGAGGGATAATAGGGATTTCTTGAGTGAAATTTTAATTAGCCTGACAATCTTCGAAAGCCCGTTAATTAAGATTAAATTTTAAAGATATAATCTTTATTATCATTAACAATATTTGCACTTTTATTGTACAAGTACTCGCAGATAAATATCAAAAGTTATTTTTAACTATACGCATTACTTGTTAGTCGTTATTCATTTGTTGCATTATGTAATCCATATTCTTTTAAAAATCATAATATAAAATTATATAAAAAAATATACATAAACCCCACCCCGTCTTTTAATTTATTTTATTACTCTGAATTAAATGTTACAGTCCAACTGAATATATGTTGAAATTATAGTCAACATCGATATTATTATTTGCGTAGCCGACGAATGAATTCAGTACAAATATTTACTATTCACTGAAACGTAGTTCGTATTCCTTTGAGGCAGCTTTTGTTGTGTTTCAGTCACTGGCGCGAATAACTCGCATGGCTTGTAATATTAGTGATTCATTAAATATTTTCTAACATATTACAAAATTACATAATTATTCTAGACTTATACAATTATAAACTTTGTGCAAGAACGTCTGGGTAGGTATAACACACTCATTATATTTAACTGCCAAACAGCGTTACTTTATATCGTTGTATTACGGCTGGTAGGAAGACTGAAGTAGGTAGGTAGGCGCCAATGTTTATGGGCGATGGTGCGAAGATGGTGGACACTTACCATGAGGTACTCCATTTGTGCACCAACCAAATATTATAAAATAAATAAATAACGAAAAAATTACAGTTCGGACGTTTCTAAAATGCAATAGCATTTAAGACAAATCGAACTAGCATAGGGAATTAAACTATTTGACAATCTCAATATTCTTGTCATTACCAAGCGTGAAGATCATCCGGCATGTGACATAGTTTGAGCAGCGAGCTGCTCAACGTTTATTGAATTTTGTGGCGACGCTAGCGAGAGGCAGACGTGACTACTGTATTATATGATATCTGAGAATGTTCAATCCGTTTAAACTATTATATACTCCTATGAGTATTTATAATTTATTTCCATTAACTTGATTATTCAGTTTACGACATAGGTTGAGGTGAGGGTCTTTCGAGTTTTGCAGAGTTACAGACTTAATGAATCGTAATTACTTGAGTATGTGACGTACATCTAAATGTACAATTAATTACCTCTTATGTGTTTTCTAGAGTTCAAACTTAAATATATTCTAATGTTTGCACCACTGCTCCTTCTACATGGAATTAACGTGATGCTAATATTAAAAATACTCTATATATATAAACTTCTAATAAAAATGATCATCGTGATTAAATAATGCACAGTATAGAAGAGGAAGGATATGTAATATCAGGCGACAGCTTATATGAAAATCGCGCGTATATTTCTATAGATACATTTAATTTTAATTGTATATTTGTATTATGTATTAGTTTGCACATATCTTATATTAGTCATCAACCGGAAATTACTTAGTAGCCTTCAGAAAATCGTTTGTACTACGAAATAATTAGTGCTAGACCTTTTAAGAATGATTTTCGTCTGATAAACGATGGAATATATGGAGAAAATATAATTTAATAATTTCTACATCAAAAATGAAATTCATGTATACTGATATATACAATCTATAGATATCGGAAGCTGCCAACATAATAATGTCAACGTTACAACATGTAATATAACAATAAAAAACAGCTTTATTATACTATAAATATGCAAAGAATGCTTATACAATTTATCTTCGTTTTTATCTATCCCTCTGACAAATTTGATGTCAATTAGGGCATTGATTTTCGAGATCTTTCAATAAAACGAATGAACGCGAATGGACATTTTTCGGATCTCTTTTGTTGTTTATATTTTACTGAGGGCAGTGATAATGTCCTTCGTGACCTCGTCGCTCTGATTTCATTTTAACGCCAGTCATGAAACTGGATGGCGTTTAGTCCATCTTGAAAAATAGGAAGTTTTGGGTTTTATACATTTTTCCTCAAGGACAAAATATTTCTATTAAATATTATTTAGAATTAATTTAAACTTCTAAGCGTAATATATCTACGTCAAAATACTGTGCTGCTGCTTAGAAAGCTAACAGAATACATAATACGGGTATTCCTTCTTCACAATGAACTACACGTTTTGTAAAGCCACTTTGCTTTTGTAATAACATCATTGGAGAGGTTATTTCCTGACATTTAGTTATGTACTACTGTTATAATATCCAACCTTAGTATAAAATAATAATAATAATAAATAAAATATATTTTACATTACTCTGATCCCAATTAAGTAGCTAAAGCATTTGCGTTATGGGAAATCAGAAGTAATGACGGTACCACAAACACCCAGACCCAAGATAACATAGAAAACTAATGAACTTTTTCTACATCGATTTGGCCGGTAATCGAACCTGGGACCTCGGAGTGGCGTACCCATGAAAACCGGTGTACACACTACTCGACCATGGAGGTTGTCAATATGTCAGTATGTAACCATTTTTACAAGATTTTATTTAACTTGCAATGTTTGTTTGATTGTATAGGTCAAATCTTGCAAGCTTAATTAGAACCACTTCCTCTTAACTTACAGTGTTGAAATTTCACATGTTGATTCAGTGAAGTTTTTATTTTTTAGATAATTTTTTAATTCATTTTTTATCCCTTGAGTAGTAATAAAAAGCAATCATGGAGTAAGTATGAAGAATATTCGTCCACCCCCTTGCACTGTTAGATTGTGAATACAAACATTTTATTTGTCATATTTCTTTTTACGTAAGCAAGTTTGTTTTGATATGTCTTTGAAAGTTAAAATATAATAAATTGAAAACGTGAGTTAGTAGAGTTAATATAAAAAAACGACAGTTACTCGGCAGGTACCTAGTATTCGCCTCGTCCGGTTTTTAATTGACTACAGTTTTGCGAATTGGAAATCCATGTTTTCCGTGTCGCATCTAGCGATATATGACTTTCTAAAAAAACAATATGCGTTTTATCATGACATGTTTATGTACGATCTATAATATCGAATATTATTCGCTGTTATTTTTCTTATATAACGGTCCTTATAAGAAGTTCTTATTTTAATAGCTTTAATACATTCTAACAATATGTAATAATCATCTTAATGAATCACAAAACATCTTTTTCTTTTTTTTATTCCCACAAAAAAAAACAACGATTAGGCATTACGTTTTATTACAAGGTAATACGAGACCACGTTTCGAAAAAAATGATAATTACAACATGTCTTAATACTAATCAATTAAATTCGACGGATATTAAAAGTATTAATTTGCATAATTTAAGAAGGTTTATTGCATATAAATATTTTTATTCACAGGATATGAAAAATATGTTAACAAAAATAAATTACCTTGTATCTTATCTTACCTGGTAAATCTTTCATAATTGACTTTCCAGTGTGGTAGATGAAATTAAGTTACGCAAACTTTTGCAACCAAGCATAGAGTAAAGTTAAAATAAAATTATGAGGATTTTGATTTTCATTAAAAATATAATAATGTAAATTTATATCATTGTTTGACAAATGAAAGATGTAGGCGATAAATATAACAATTATAATTAGATTAACCTAAATTTGAGATTAACATAAAAATATTTTGAAAGGTTGATTAGTTTAAATATTCGGTGTAATCCTAATTTCAAAAACAATAACTGCATTCACTAAACTACAAATATAAGTAAAGCCCTAAGTAAGTAAGTCCTAAAATACAATATTACACGTATGTATATTTATAAGGTGTAATTTTTTTTTATTCCACATTACGTATGCATCTTGTAGGTATACAAAAAGTCGTTAAAATTACTTTATTATTAATAGTCTTTCGATATTGCGAAAAGCAAATAAATTTAGCGTTTTAGGATGAATCCTTCGTTATTTACGTGAAAATTTCGGTTAACCACATGTCAGTTCAGTTTTGTCTGTGTAATTAGTTTGGTGGGTGGGAAGGTGCGTTAGAATTTGCGGTTAAATGCGGCCGTTTAAGTGGAAGGCGAGTATTAACAAATACCTCGGATCAAGCATATGACAATAATTAAAAAAATAAATAAAAGCTATTATCATTAAATTATATTTTGACATTAAGTTAGTTTTGTATTTTTGATAAATTAAAACATTTCGATAATATTTTACAAAATGAAAGTAAAAAAACTTAATTATAAAAGTATTCCGCAGCATATTATAAGAAAGTTTTGTATGTACACAGTGTTAAATCAATTACTCGCTTGTGTTTCTTGAACAAAGTTTACGAGTTCTCGAATCTCTCACAATGTTTGTGTATTATTAATTGTGTAAAACTTCATCACATCGACTATTACCATTTACATATTTTCATACGGGTAGAACTTCCTTTGAATTATTTTAATAATAGCGAAAGCCTTGAGCTCACTCAAGGCTTTACAGGGCATTATAGATGCTTCAAGGGAATTGGCTATTTCACTGATTTTGAATGCTCTTTATATAACACTAATAATCGAATTGTTAAAATCATAATAACAAAATTCAATCCAAAAATATAGGTATACTCCAAATTATTTAATATTTTTTTTATTATTTTTTTATATCAAAACACTACTAACTGCATGGATTATTTCTTGTATAATCTGTTAAAATCGCTTAAAAAAAAGCGTAAAATATTTTTATTTTTCTTACAAAAGAATTATGATTGTGTAGTTAAATACTGTTTGTTTTAGTTTGGATATTATAAAAGATTTTTAACATCAACTGTTTTTCATTTTCATCATTTGAATGTTTTTGATTTTCAATTATCATATGTTGATAATTGAAAATTTACATTATATTAAGATGATTAAAATAATAGAACATTGTTTTGTAAGATAGTTAGTCATATTTTTTTATCAATACTTAAAATAACACTGAGATGAATTTGTTTCGTTTCGTTTCGTAAAACCATCGCTACATTTAGCACCGCTTTACATAATTTATGTTTTGAAATTGGGTTAAAGGTATAATTTATTCACCCATCTCACACCCTCGGTATAACAGTCTCTTACAGTTGTTAAGACACGTGACGTAGTTTCAAATTGCTTATTGAAATTCGTCTCAAGTTCGTGCATTTGTAGCGATTTCGTGAAGAGGTTTAAACAAACGTATTACATATTTTAAATGGCATTTAAGGTATCACTAAAAGCACTTTAATTGTTTGTCTAAGCAAAGGGCGGCTATCAATATTTAAATTCAAATCAAGATAAGTAAACAATATAAAACGAACATGGTATGTGCGTACAGGTATATTGGAATACTCTTTAATCGTTTTTTTTTTAAATTCCGAATCACTTGATGGAATTACTATATACTGGCCTGACCTTGAATTTGAAACCATAAAGCGTGGAATCTGCATCCTTATAACGCCGCTAAGCCATCTAAATCAATAACAAACAGCATCTTTTATAAGAATTATTAAATTATTTATTTACTTCTTTCCGAATTTTAATTAGAAATATAAATAATTTGATTGCAATGTCCTTTTAAAAGATTGTTCGGTTGTTCGATGTTCAAATACACTGAATAAAACCCTTCACATGTTAAATTTGTTCGAATGTAATTGAAGTACGGTAGTAAAGAAAAAAAAAATAGAATGTGTAATAAGCGTTGGGTAGCTGAAAATCGCCCCCAAGTGACCAATACGAGCGCCGTTCCGATTTTAATTGCCTAAGCTTCAAGAGATTTCGTATATATACTATACATTCCATACTGTTAATACTTCTTTATTTTGAAAAAAATACTGTACTATAATTGGACAACGACAATTATTTGATTGCTTATCGAGAACCCTATTACGTTCGAAAATAAATTGAGCCCATTAGGGGTTCAATTTCTTTCCTAAGTATAATCCCCCCCCCTTCATTTACTTACAGTTTTTGATTTTTACGAAACAAACACAAACAAAGATATATTTATATTATTGTTTAATATAAGTAAGTGTGTGCTGAGCGAATATTAGTTTGTTTGTCCTACTTTCACACCTTAATCGATCGTCGTTCAATTTGGAACAAGAATAGATTTAGATAGAGATAATGTCATTGTCCCGATCGCACAAGTATTCCTATTGGTAAAAAATTGTAGATTTTTTATTTATACTGCCGAAGAAACTTCGTTAAAATAAATTTTTGTTCTCGGATAAAAGACGTCAAAAGTTCTTGAATAAAGAAAATAGGTATTTTATGATAAATTCGTGATTTTCCGATCACGAAAATAGGTTCATTGTATTCAATCGGTAACAGTTTTGTTCTTAATGTTTCAGATTTGTTTTTATTCTGGAGAGAATATCTTTTAGATAAGACCATTCCCTAAATGGCATTGGGTTCAGTAAAAGACTTAGGTCACATTCCTTTCCATCCGCGGTTTAACCCACGTATGAGGAGAGGGAGGTGTAATTGTTCGGTTAAAAAGTGAAGACTAAGTGCTATAGATTACAATCTATCTCTGTGATAAATTTCATTCAGATCCGTTTAGCCATTTTCGCGTGACTGAGTATTAACTTTAGTAAGATAAAAATCTCAGTTCTATTTGGTTTAAGCGCTGAAAAAATTAAAAAGCTTTTTAAATTATTATTTTTCCTAGTACCTAAAATGTGTGTTGTTTTATTTGGGATGCTTGAATAGTTTATTGTGTTTAACGTAAAATATTAAATTTTAGAGAGTAACACAATTTTATACAATACGGTAACTACAACGCTGCATCACTTAGTAAGTTTGTGGCTTACATTTACTTAAGAACTTCTTGTTTAAATCATCTCTCGGATAGTTTTTTAATTAAGTTTCGAGGAAGAAATTGATGAAGTCAATTAAAACAAGATAAAAGTCGCTTATTTATTTTAAATAATACATTAGAATTTAACATATAAAATATGCTATATTAGGAGTAATAAAAATATTTTGCATTTATTTTTGGCAATATTTAATATTTTTTAATGATCCAGACGAAAATTTCTTTTTTGTGATTCAAGTTTGGTCTCATAGGTAGTTGGGCGGACATGGATGCTTTAGTAAGTGAACGGAATAGTCAGGCGGGAGATAACACCCTGCTGCCATGAGTGTGAGCGCCTTCGAATACGGCACGCCACTTGGGGCCCCAGCGATTTTCCCTGGTGGCCATTATCAATGGAGATCTCTCGCTGCCAGGCGTGATAATTGCCATGCTGGGAAGTGAGGAGATGGCCTCCTTCTGCGAAGACGTCATGTCGGAGCGGATGCGTGATGCACACCTTCGACCCCCGCTGTAGGCGTCGTACGAACTGGGGGGGTTCTCTGTAATTCAGGGACCCGCATAGGCAAGCCAACCGTTGGGTGTCACGGTTGTATGGACAAGCGACCCCGTGGCACCCCTTAGAATGACGGAGAGGGTATAGCTGGTTTTTTGGTTACCGCTTCATGAAGGAGAAACGTGTAAATGCGTTTTTTCCAGGGAATAAAAAAAATAAAAAAGACTGCTGGGCGTTCGGCGTGCAAAGCTAACCTCTGAGTGCGCTCAAAAAGTTAAATCGCCGGAAGCAAAGGACGTTTCAGTAACGTGGCATTCCGTTTTCAGGAACAATGCGAGCCATTCCGTTACAAAGAAAGCGACATGTCACCTTCTGAGTTATAATGTATATTACCGGTCATGGCTAAAGCTTTTCCTGTGTGTAGTCGTATTAGCAAGTCTATACAGGGAATCGGCATGGAGAGCCGCTGCTTTCTTACAGGACCGTCATGGTCCTTTCCTGCTTTCCTACTGGATAAGATGACGGCAACGGCTTAGCGAAAACAAAATTGACTGGAACTTTGTTTTTAAAGTCGTTTAACCAATACTAATATTTAAAAGATTTAAATACTGGATCAAAAACAAAATATTTTTTTTTCTGCATATAAATTCTCAGTCTGTAATTTGAATGTTAGCAGTGAACGCACGTAGAGCTGTGGAACCTGTGGCTACACTTTTTGTTGTCGTGTCGAAGTGCAAGAATTAAAAACGTGTATCTGTATTTGCACAAACCATTCATATTCGACAATTATATCGAATATCTTCTTCATACTTGGTTGGTCAGAACATCATAAGGATATTTAAATCACAATTTGATAGCGTGCAACTACGCATAATTATACTGTTGGAAGAAGTTAAACAACGCCTAATAGCTTAAATACTTTTTTGCTATCTCTTAACTTTTCCTAGTGTCTGTCAATGTGTTATGTCACTTGCACTTGTTTTCAATAAACCGTTTTTAATGCTTATATTCTAAATCTTATTATTTCTACAGGTTATGGGCCCAGACTCGTATACCTAATTTAGAGTAAACATTAAAATATTTACCGTTAAAATAAGTCATAGTAAAGTATTGCGCGATATATTGTACTTTGCCGGTCCCGTAAAGAATGGCCATGAATAACATACAAATTAAGAAATTGGTCGGACGGGAGAATTACTCCACATGGAAGTTCGCAGTAATGTCATATTTACAATTGGAAGAATTGTGGGAAAATATTGAACCTGGTACCGATGTCGATTTTAAGAAAGATGTCAAAGCAAAGTCGAAGATAATTTTGTTGGTTGAACCTATGAACTACGTACATATCGAAAATGCAAAAACAGCAAAAGAAGTCTGAAAAACCTACAAAATGCGTTCGAAGACTCCGGGCTTTCGAGAAAAGTCGGCTTACTTAAGGATTTGGTCAATACTTCATTGGACAACTGTTGTGGTATCGAAGAATATGTGAATAAAGTTATGAGTACAGCGCATAAGTTGCGGAACATTGGTTTCGAAGTAGATGATGAATGGTTGGGAACACTCATGCTGGCAGGTTTACCGGATAATTATAAACCAATGATCATGGGTCTGGAAAGTTCCGGTATCAAAATATCATCAGATTTTATAAAAACAAAGCTCTTACAGGAAGTGAAAGTTTCCGAAACTTCTGTATTTTTTACAAAGCATAAAAATACCTCTCACGACAATAAAAAGCCAAAAGGGAAGGGGCCTCGTTGCTATAGCTGCAATAAATATGGACATTTTAAAAATCAGTGTACAGTACAAGTACAGAAAAGTAATCAAAAAACCTTTGCAGCAGTTTTTTCAGCTTACAGCACACTGAACCAGGATGACTGGTATATTGACTCTGGAGCAACAATGCACATGACAAGGCGCTCAGACTGGATGTATGATGAACAGACACCTCCGGTTCATAGAATAAAGGTGGCAAACAGTGAAGCGATCCCTGTGCAGAGTATGGGTAAAGTAAATATTCAAACCAAATTAAACAAAGATGAACATCGAATACAGGTGAGAAATGTTCTGTTTATTCCTGAATTAACTACAAACCTATTATCTGTCAGTCAATTGACAAAGAATGGCTGTAAAGTGGAATTTACTAATACTGGTTGTAACATTTACAATGGCAATAAGAATTTAGTAGCAACAGCGAAGCTAATAGACAATATGTACAAACTTAATGTTGTAAGTGGAAATGCATATGCTGTGACAGATTTAATTACATGGCATAAAAGAATGGGTCACTTAAATATGGCCGATGTAAAGAGGTTACCTCTATGTACTGAGGGTGTAACTATTTCTGGTAAAGAAGTAAATACTGTTTGTATACCCTGTTGCGAAGCAAAACAAACACGATTATCATTTCCAAATTCGGGTTCTAGAGCAAATGCATTACTTGACATTATTCATACTGATCTGTGTGGTCCGATGGAGACTCCATCTTTAGGTGGAGGGAAGTACTTCATAACCTTCATAGATGATTATTCTCGTAAAGTATATGTTTATTTTCTAAAGAACAAATTGGATATCACATCAGTGTTTAAGAAATTTAAAGATGAAGTAGAAAATGAGCTAGAGAGGAAAATAAAAATATTAAGAAGTGACAACGGAAAAGAGTTCTGTAATAATGATTTTTCTGATTTTCTGGCAGCTTCTGGAATCAAACATCAGACCAGCACTCCATATACGCCCGAGCAAAATGGTGTAGCAGAGAGGATGAATCGGACGCTGTTAGAACGTGCAAAGTGCATGTTGTTTGAAGCAAAACTGCAAAAAACATTCTGGGCAGAGGCAGTCGCCACTGCCGCATATATCATAAACAGATCCCCATCACGTATACTGGCTGAAACAACACCATATGAGAAGTGGTCTGGAAAGAAACCACACATTTCTCATTTAAAGATATTTGGTTCTAAGGCCATGGTACATGTTCCTAAGCAAAATCGTCGTAAGTGGGATAGCAAATCACGAGAATTAATCTTTGTAGGATATTGTGTGAATACGAAGGGATACAGGCTTTATGATAAAGTTAGTAAAAAGATTGTAATTAGTAGAGATGTGGTATTTATTGAAAATTGTAACGTTTTGGAAAATGTTGCTCCGAAAACTGTGTCAGTACCACAGCAGATTACACTTCCTCTAAGTAGTAAAGAGATTGATTGTTTAGACTCAGAGAATCAGACAGAAGAAGCAAGTATCAATGAAAGCTCACAAAATGAAACATCTTCAAGTAATGAGAATTCATCTGATAGTAGTATCTCGAATAGACAAACTGATGAGACTTATTATCCTGATACAGATGATTATGATGATTGTAATGATGAATATATACAAAGTAGAATTACATTGAGGTCACATCAGAGAAAAAACATGGAAGGCAATAATTTCATGGGTTTTATGGAAGTTTCAGATCCAATAACTGTTGAAGAAGCATTAACAGGTCCAAATGCAAGGCAATGGAAAGAAGCAATGGATGAAGAGTACAAGTCCTTACTTGAAAACAATACTTGGGAAATGACTACTCTACCAGCTAACAAACGTGCCATACCATGCAAATGGGTTTACAAGGTAAAAATAAATGAAAATGGAGAAACAGTTAAGTATAAAGCACGTCTAGTGATTAAAGGATGTTCACAAAGGGCTGGAATCGATTACACTGAAAGTTTTTCACCTGTTGTGAGACTTGCATCTCTAAGATACTTGTTAGCTTTGGCTGTAAAATATGATTTGGATATATGTCAAATGGACGCAGTATCAGCTTTTCTGCAAGGCGACATAGAAGAGGAGATTTATATGAAGCAACCACATCTATATGAGAGTAATAAGAAAGTATGTAAACTTAAGAAATCTTTGTATGGGTTAGAACAAGCGAGTAGGCAGTGGAATAAGAAGCTTGATTCTACGCTGAAAGAGATAGGTTATCATTCCATGACGAAGCACATTGATGTGAGGCATCATTTTGTTCGTGACAAGGTGCTTGGTGGGGCCATTGACGTTCGCTATGTTCAGACGGACATGATGGTCGCAGATGCCCTAACGAAAGCCACGACGCACTCAAAATTGGTTTTCTGTGCCTCCAAGATTTTTTTTTTTTTTTTTTTTTTTTTTTTATGTCATAAGGTGGCAAACGAGCAGGAGGCTCACCTGATGGAAAGTGACTACCACCGCCCATGGACATCTGCAACACCGGGGGGCTTGCAGGTGCGTTGCCGGCCTTTCAGGAAAGAGTACGCTCTTTTCTTGAAGGTTCCCAAGTCGTATCGGTTCGGAAAAAATCGCCGGCGAAAGCTGGTTCCACAGAGTGGTTGTGCGAGGCAGAAAATGTCTTAAAAATCGCGCTGTTGTGGATTTTCGGACATCTAGGTGGTGCGGGTGATATTTGGAATTTTGACGAGATGTCCGAAGGTGAAATTCAGCAGCCGGGATTAATCCGAACAATTCCTCGGAACATTCCCCGTGATAAATTCTGTAGAAGATGCAGAGCGATCCAACATCTCTACGCAAAGCCAAAGGATCAAGCAGATCGGAAAGGGCTTGATCGTCGATAATTCGAGCCGCTCTACGTTGGATACGGTCAAATGGAAGGAGCTGGTACTGGGGAGCACCCGCCCAGAGGTGAGAGCAGTATTCCATGTGAGGCCGAATTTGCGCCTTGTATAGTCTTAGACGATGGGCCGACGTGAAATACTGTCTTGCCTTGCTGAGCACACCAAGCTTTTTTGATGCCAATTTGGCTTTGCCTTCCAATTGACCGCGGAACTGAACGAGACTCGAAACATCAACGCCAAGTATTCCGATACTAGCTGTAGCGGCTAACGGAATGTTCTCGAATCGTGGAGATACGACAAATGGTGTTTTTTTAGCAGTTAACGCGCAAACTTGCGTCTTTTTGGGGTTGAAGTGAACTAGGTTTAGTCGACCCCAGTTCGAGACTTTGTTTAACGAAGACTCGATTTCAGATACAAGTTTGTTCCGGTTTTCTTCGACGTTTTCCCGAGAAATATTAGCACGGCCGGTGTATGAGGTGTCTACGGTGCTGTCGTCTGCATAGCAATGAATGTTACTGATTTGCAACAAGTCATTGATATGCAGAAGAAACAGAGTGGGTGATAGAACGCAGCCTTGTGGAACACCAGCATTGACGAATTTTAAGTCAGAGCATGCACCGTCGACAACGACCTTGATGCTCCGATCTGCCAAAAAACTGGTAATCCAATTGCATAATTTCCCGGGAAGCCCATAGGAAGGAAGCTTCGAAAGAAGCGCTTTGTGCCACACGCGATCGAAGGCCTTCGCTATGTCCAGACTGGCTGCTAATGCCTCCCCCTTGCTCTCAACTGCTTCCGCCCATCTATGAGTAAGGTAAACTAGAAGATCACCGGCTGAGCGACCCCGACGGAAACCGTACTGGCGGTCGCTAATCAGCTGGTACTCCTCTAGGTACCGCAGGAGCTGGCAGTTTATAATGGACTCCATTACCTTGGAGAACAAGGAGGTGATGGCTATAGGCCTATAATTGGACGGGTCTGAGCGGTTGCCCTTTTTAGGGATCGGATGCACCAAAGCAGTCTTCCAGGAGTTCGGGACGACGCCGAATGCATAGGATTGCCGGAAAAGACGCGTTAAGACCGGCGCCAACTCGGGAGCACAAGTCCGTAGCACGATTGGAGGGATGCCATCGGGTCCACTCGACTTATGAATATCCAAGGAAAGAAGTGCTTTACGAACTGCACTTTGCCGGAATTTAACCTCCGGCATCGTGGTATCACACCGCGGGATTGTTGGTGGTGACTTTCCTCGGTCATCCAGAGTCGAGTTCGCTGCGAAGAGAGAGCCTAAAAGATCAGCCTTCTCCTTCGCTGTATGGGCCAATGACTCACCGTCCTTGTGCAGAGATGGTAAGGAAGGCTGACAGAAATTCCCTAAGACAGCCTTGGCGAGAGACCAGAACGCACGTGTTCCTGAAGGGAGGCGCACCAGCCTCTCGCCAATTCTGCCAATGTACTCCGTCTTCGCCTTAGCAATCACGTTTTTGAAGGACCTAGAGGCAGAGTTATATTCCTTTCTGATTGCGCTGGTATTTACATCACGAGACGCTGATGCGTTAGCCCAGTCTTGGTAGCGTTCCCATTTTCTGCGTGAAGCCGTTTTGCAGAAACGACCAAACCAGGGCTGGGACTTGCCACCAAAGGGGACCGCAGAATACGGAATGAATAGTTCCATACCCTGAAGTACCACATCGGCAACAGAGTCAGCAACAACACTCGGATCATCCGGCGAGAAACAAACCTGCCCCCATGGGTAGGATGCAAAGAAGGACCGCATCCCATCCCAATCTGCTGACCTGTAGTGCCACACGCGGCGGCAGCCCACGAAACGAGGTCGTGAGTAACGCGCAACCGGCACTGTACTTCGGATGAGACAGTGGTCCGACGAGCCCAGAGGGGGTTCGACGATAACCTGGTAGCCATCCGGATGGGAAGTCAGCAGAAGGTCCAACAGGGAAGGTGTATGATCCTCCACGTCTGGTATTCGCGTTGGCGAGGGGACTAGTTGTGTCAAATCATATGCTAAAGCGAAGTCGAGAACAGATCTACCCGCATGATCGGTAGTGCGCGATCCAAGCCATTCGGCATGGTGGGCATTAAAATCGCCAAGAATAACGATCTCTGCGGATGGGATCTGCTGCAGTACGGAATCTGTAGCCATTTGGACGTGCTCAACCAGTCGGTCGGTTTCGGCATTACCGCTATGGGACCTATAAAGGCAAGCGTAGATTCGCGGATGGTCGTCACAATCTACACGCAGCCAGATAATTGATAGGTCCTGTCCTTCAAGGCTGCCGAGGCGTCGAGAGCAGATATCATCTCTGACGTAAACGCACACCCCAGCTCGTGGTACAAAGGAATGTTCCAATTTATACCCGGGGTAGGAAAGAAAAGTCGTATCGGCAGGAGAAGATATCTGAGTCTCGGTAAGAAAGAGCAAGGCCGGCTTCGCCGTCTCAAGGTGAAAGTGGACGGCGTTCAAGTTCGAGTTGAGTCCCCTTATGTTGCAGAAGTCCACAGTGAGGGTGGTAGGGGTTGCCTTATGATGCCTGCTCCGCTTGCCCCGAACAGTGGCGAGCGCAAAATTGCCCCCCCCAGAATTCGGAGGGCAGCCTGGGCATCCCTGCTCAGGTGGTGTATGTCCTGAGCATGGATGCCCAGAGAGGGATTCTCCACCGCAGTCGCTGATGGTACCCTCCTGGGGTAATGTAACCAAATTCTGCACAACCATCATGTTTAAGGGGGGGGGGGGGTATCGGGCCTCCGGTACTCTCACATACCAGACGAAACGCGGTAACATAGCTACCACTTCACGCCGATTTTAAGTGAGAGAGTGGTACTTCCCCGGGCGTGCCGGCCCATTCGGCTGCAACCCGAAGGTATGCAGTGTGGCACTACCACTTACCAAGATGGGCTTATGTTTAAGAGAGGATGTTGGAAGAAGTTAAACAACGCCTAATAGCTTAAATACTTTTTTGCTATCTCTTAACTTTTCCTAGTGTCTGTCAATGTGTTATGTCACTTGCACTTGTTTTCAATAAACCGTTTTTAATGCTTATATTCTAAATCTTATTATTTCTACATATACATATTACTAAGTTATTATTTTTGTTTCTTATTAACTACCGTCACCGCTTTACTTTTTTATTATCGTAATCTATAAATGGTCCAATAAATAGTGAATCTGTTTTTAAAGTAAAGTATAATTTGTATACGAAAATTAAATATTCAACCAGATTGAATGAATTTGATAATGGAAAGCTAAATAGTCTATGAAAGTTATAAGCGTGAAAATTTAGGATTAATAAATGTCTATTCAATTGTGTGTCGTGTAATTACTGTATCCAAGCCTAATAAATTGTGGTGTGCAGATATGTTAATGTTTTTTAGAATTAAGCTGTTATTTTGTAAATAGAATAACATTTTTTTACCATGTTTATTTAAAAAAAAATATTTAAATACCGGCTAAGTTAATAAATGGAGATGAATTATTATTTTATTTAAATTAGTTACTACTGAGTAGCAGTCAATAATTTAAGCCTTAATATACATTTCAACAACCCTATATTTCATTATGTGACTGCCATATGTCCGAATTGTTATATCCGTTGGGCTTTTGTTATACTCACTATGACTCATTACTCTCATGATATTCATAGCGCAAGCTTATATTGCTTGGATCACAAATAGTAATACTAAAAATAAGTAAATTCGATTGTATCTGATGCTTTGCAAGTGGGCCACATTAAGGTACTATGATGGATAAGGACAAAATTTTATATTTTGAATAAGCACTAAGGTGTAAACTGTCATTAAGTTTTATATAAATCTTTTCCGCGTGCTTTATGTCTTATGATAATAGAATTATAATATACAGAAATATACTAGTTACAATTTACACAAAAATAGGTTAATCTTGATTTCAAGCTTAAGGGACCATTTTTAAAAGATAGGCTTTGAAATACCTTTCTATATATATATAAAAAAAAGAAATGCCTATGAAAATTTATAGAACTAATTTTATAAATATACTATCTCTTAAAATGTTGTCAAATCAATTAATTATTGTCAATAACGTCACGTTTGTGTCCTGAAATAAAAAACCTTCATTTATTAAAATATCTTTATCGCGTTCTAAGCTTGCGTAACACGTTTGTCACTCTAATGGTGGCACAAGTAATTATATTACCGCCAGAGCCGACAATAAGACGTCGGGTGATGACAGGGCTTTTTAAGGTGGAGCGAGCACAATGGCTCTTCCAAAACAACTGAATGATGCCTTCATTACAGTCGCTGACGTTTCACAAATACTCAGTGGATTGTTCCGGCACTCCCGTTATAGGGATAAGTGTCCATTACATACAATTACGACGTCAAATTATAATACAAAGAAAGTAATGGAAAATTAAAAAAATACTCGTAATTGCAATTGAGTGATTAAATGATTTACGTAATCAACTAATAGCTCGCAAATATTTTAGTAGCTTGATGTATTATCGTAAATGTACCCGTCGGCACGTTAGATAATGGAGCCAATTATAATTGTGTTCAAAACCAAAGTGTTGATTTTTATATTACATTTAAAACATCAGCATTCTAAGTATACATTTGAAATCATTTATAATATATACAATAAGCAATTTAAAGTATATATATGTTTACGCGCGTCTGTTTACTGCTGGATCGTGAGTGTTCATGTTAGCGCTTTACAACTTATAGTCGACTGTTATTGCTCGTGAAACTACGTTCGTCTATTACGTACGTAGTTTCGTGAGCTAAACACGTTGTTGCGATTTGAACTACCTACGAACCCCGGCAAATTTTAGCATGAAAAATTGTTACAACTGTGTAACTCACTTAGAAACAGAAAATATAATAAACATGAAAAACAAACATTCACCTCACAAATCAAAATACACACGTGGATTGTTCACAATTGGAGGTTTGTAATATAAATGTAAATACTAAAACTTATGAACTATTTTGATATTTTATTTGAATTATATCCAATTCGTATTGGGGTTGCAAAGAATAAAATCCAAACATTCTGCTCAAGAGAGAATGTCACCAGGAGAGAAGGTCAAGGGCATTTACAAGCTTTAACTTTGTTACTTCATTACTAAGCGGAACAGATTTAGATATTGATTTTTTATAAATCTGGATGAACATTTATAGCCGTACTATGACATTTGAGTTATTCGTGTTTTTAAATTTAAATATAATATTAGTTCCGGAAAAGTATATGTTTATGAAGATTTGTACAAACGTTTTGGAAATATTGAAAAGTCGAAACTCTTTGAAAACAACCTGTTACATACACGTTTCGCAATATTTTCACAGGTATAAGACAAGGTTACTTTTTTCTTAAAACGTTGAAAAGCAAACCAGTCATAACTTGTTGTTGGTGATATTACTGAAAAATACATACAGTCATGGGGCAGCTTTCTTATTTTACGAGTATGCATATAATTTTAATAATTACAAAGAATAATTTTGCGCGTAGAACAAAAAATACACGCACAAAAATACTTAAATATTTATTATCAGATAAAACTTTGCATGACACATTTAAAAATCCCAACGTGTATTTGTAAATTAATTTAAAAACGTATTTTTTTAAAACTATGATTAAATTAAAAAGAAAATTTTAATTAGGTCGCGTCATAGAATTGTTTTATTGCGTGTTTTAGACGTTTAATAAGAGATTTATTTAAATGTTTTTATATTTTTCTAAATAACTTGAACATAAATGTTATATAATTAATAATTAAAAAAGTAGGGGATGTAGGGGGATTCCTGATAACATGAAAAAAATAATAATTAAAAGTAAAACTTCGAATGTTCGCATATCGTTGTATACAAACAAATATTAAATAGAATTTAAGCGTACAAGTTTATTCGACGATTAAGTAAACATAGCATTTCGGCCGACGTTCTTGACTCTACGAATAAAAGCCTAATAGTGTTTCACGTAAGTTTGAAAGCGTTTTCAATGTTACCGAAACAAACAAACGCAACTTGTTTCACTCGCAAAACTCAATTTAAAAGCACTTACTCGCGATTTGCCTGAGCGCCGTCACAGCCGATCGTATAGTGTTGAGCGTACGACGTCTCAGGTTCTTTTTAAAGGAAAAGTTTTCCATGTCAATGTTCACTGACATTTTATTATATAAATCTGTAATGTTCGCCCTGAATACCTTTTGTACGCGGAGTCGCGGATATACTGGTAAATGCACATTACTATCAGCCCGTCCACATACGAAAAATAGGTGTAATCAAATCAAACAGGGAAATCTGTGGAGATGAACCGCCGTGTTTTGAAATATTTTATTGATTGGTGTAAACAGTAAAGTTGGATATTTTATAAAATAAAAGTCTTTCTGTCATTTTTAAATTAAAATTTTTAGATTTTGTGATTTATAAAAAAATCATCCTACATTGATTTTTGTATATTGCTAACAACTCTACTTTTATTTATTTTTAAAAATATTTGCATACAATTGGATTTAATAATTTACTTTCACCCTAAAAGAATAGATCTGTCTTAAAAACTGCCAGATATTATGTGCGCAGTAATAAAAAAAAATTAAAAACTTAAAACATTGTTTTAAAATTATAACATTTAATTTTTAAATGTTATCATTCGTTTTACTTTACCAAAATTGGCGATTAAGAACAAATGATACTACGCAAATTATAAACTTCAAAATGTTTCATTGAATACAATATTACAGATAACTATCACGACTCTTTCAAACTAAAGTCTGATAATATATTCGCACTTGATAAATTTAAAGCCTATTTACATAAGGTCGAGTGTGATGCATTGTATACGTTTGCTAGAACGTACAGTAAACAGCGGGCTATTTTCGAACAGCTACTGGATTCAGGTTCATTAACAGAGAACGGCCTTAGAATATAACAATGGCGATTCTAATTTTGTTTTACGATTATTATCTCTACGTCTTTGGATAAGACGTTATTTAAGTTAAATAATTTATAATAGTGACAAAGAACGTAAATAATTATTTTGAATTTGACATTCCGTAACTATATCCGATATTATAGAATTATAATTGATTTTGAAGAAAAACGAGTTCAATTCCTTATTTTTAACACAATGTTTGTGTGTACACACACATTTATACAATGATCGTATCTATGTATCAATAATTTTATCTTGCTGACAATTAATAATCAAAGTCAAAAATCTTTATTTAATATAGAAGTGTTTACACTTGCTTATTGATTGTCAAAAATCTACCACCGGTTCGGAATTTAGCACCTCAGACCTGAGAAGAAAGAAACTCAGCCGCATATATTTTTTTTATTTTTTTTTACCATTTTCCATGTGCAATGATAATTATATTTTAGTTAAGACCCTGGAGGCGATAATTTCATTCCCAAGGTGTGCAGTCAACTAAAAAGTCATTAGTGTTGTAATATCCTTTAGCACACAAACGCTCTTTAACGATTCTTTTAAATTTTATAATTGAATAATTTTGAACGTTTTCTGGGATCCTGTTGTAAAAACGTATACATTGTCCCAAAAAAGAGTTACTAACCCTGTGTAATCGGGTACTTGGAGTAACAAGTTTATTCTTGTTCCTAGTGTTAACAGAATGTATGTCACAATTTCTGGGAAAAAATTTATGTTTTTGCGTACATACATAGCATTATCAAAAACAAATTGAGAAGCGACAGTCATTATTTTAATTTCTTTAAATTTACCTCTTAACGAATCTTTTGGGCCCAGGTTATAAATTGCACGAATAACCCTCTTCTGCAGTACAAAAATAGTATTAATGTCAGCTGCATTACCCCAGAGTAGGATGCCATACGACATTATACTATGGAAATAACTGAAGTACACAAGGCGAACCGTATCCACATCAGTCAAAAGTCTAATTTTTTTTACCGCATAGGCTGCAGAGCTGAGTCTATTCGCCAATTTATTTATATGGGGGCCCCATTGGAGCTTAGAGTCTATTGTCATACCAAGGAACTCTGTTGATTCTAAAACATCTAATGCTACCCCGTTTAAACGTACACTCGTTTTGACACATCTTAGATTGGGAGTAGTGAATTTAATACATTTAGTCTTTTTACTATTTAACATTAAATTATTAACACTATACCAATTTACTATTTCAGAGAGAGTATTGTTCACATCGTCATATATTGAAAGACGTCTTTTTATTTTAAAAATCATCAGAAGTATCATCAGCAAACAATACTAACTCGAGTTTATCACCTAGGAGATGTGGCAGGTCATTTATATAAACAAGGAAGAGAAATGGTCCAAGAATTGATCCTTGAGGGACGCCCACAGTAACTGGAGACCCGGGAGATCTCTTTCCATTTACATCAACCCTCTGAATCCAATTGCTCAGATACGAAATCAGAAGACTGAGTGCAGTGTCCCTAATTCCATAATGACGTAGCTTCCTGGCCAAAGTTTCGTGTTGCACACAATCAAAGGCCTTAGATAAATCACAAAATATCCCTAAGGCATCCTGTGACTCCTCCCAGGCCCTGTAAATATATTTAACGAGCTCAACACCAGCGTCAGTTGTCGAGCGACCCCTTGTTCTCGACTATCGTTAATGTAATGTTTAATTACATATTAAGCACTTAATTAAGTTTTCATTTTAAACAATTAATCAGTCGCTACTGTTATTGCAATCTCTAAAACATAAGATCAAAATTAGAATTGTAAATGTAAAATTTGTAATGTAATATATATTAAATCTGGGTAATTACACAGAGTTGAAGTAGAAGAATTAACTACGATTGGTCGAATTTTTGTCACAATGACCATTCAAGGGCTAGATTTCTACGCAAAAGATATTGTTATGTGTCTGTTCTCTCGATCTTAAAAGCCGATGAGGCGCAAAAGCGAAACGAAGGGAGATACTCATAGTGTAATCGCAATACCAACCCCTTTCCGTGCTTTTCAATAAACGGGTGTTAAATATTGCTCAAAATCTTAACACGAAAATTGGTATGATGTAATATTTTTTTATTGACCTAAAAAAGTATTTTAATTCAGAACCTAGGGATAGGGGGCCTTATTATGTAGCCACAACAACGGCCAAGGTAATTAAAATTTATATAAACTTAATTTATATAGTATCATTTAAATTTTATGCTGATATTATCTTTACATAGTATAAAAAAAATTCGCTTAACGCTGTCTGTCCCTGTGTATGCTTAGATCTTTAAAATCACATAACGGATTTTGATGCGTTTTATTTCATTAGACAATTTTATTCAAGAGGAAGGTTGTGCATGTATAATACATGCACAATATATTAAAGAAAAACTGATTATTTCAGAGGTTTCTAAAATGATGTCGCAAACAAAAACATTTTTGCGCTTACATTGCAAGCGCTGGCTGAACCCTAAGAGATAGATCAAAATAATGTACTACGGTATTGTACACCTTAAAAAGGCCTTCCAAAATGTCCGCGATGGTATATGTCTATCTCTTAGGGATAACCCACAATAACCATTTTTTATCCTTTACTTTTTATGAGAAATAATGGCTTATTTTCGAAACGATTTTAAGCAAAACAGCATTAATCTTTATCTAATTAAGTACCTTAAATACATTGTGCATTTAATATAGATCAATATGGCCCTTTACAACACGTAATTTAATTATTTTTTTCAAATATATTACAGATCTAAAAAGCAGGGGTTTGTATTGGCATTATATTCTTCATATTCTTTTAAAATAAAATCATATGAATGTGTGTAAAAATATTATATTCGAAATAAAAACCTTTGAGCTATTAACCAGATTGTTTTTGTATATATTATCTATGTAACTAAATGTACGATAATTAGTTATGTATAAAATATTTAATGAAAACAAATCCGATATCTGACTGAATGTTAATATGTGATTTTCAAAACGGAAAGCAAATTATGACAAATTTAATTAACTAAATGAATAACTGGGAATCAGTAAACCACCTGTGACCGACTCGAGAGCAAGCGTCGTTAATAATTAATTATTCTTGTGTCGTAAACGAGCTATTCCAGATTTTGCTCGTTTATTTTAAACGCGAAATACTATTAAGTTTCCTGAACTGTGCCGAAAAACAACTCCCGAACAATATAATCGCAGTTTTCGTTGAACTTTAATTTTATAATTAATTGGAAAATTGAATTGGTTCAGTGATTCATATTTTTTGTTTTATATATAAAACACGACGTAAGAATATTATTCATTCCTGGGGATGTAAGCCACTGCTCCACAAACCTTCTGAAACAAAGATGTCTCTTGTGCTTGTAATTTCACTAGTTCATTCACGCTTCAAACCGGATAATAACAATATTAAGCATTTCGGTTTGGCTATTGATAAGTGATATCTACACAGACCAGCTTGCACAGAGCCCTACCACCAAATAAAGTAAAGTAATATACTATTGCTTATAAATTTTCTTATTAGATCTGCTCATTAGAGTCAAAGTATGTATGTATTTCCATCATGCGTGTTACACAATGAGGTAAGTAGGTATATATAGATTTTAAATGAGCATTGGGAATGACAATTACAGAGGCTATTATATAATTATTAGAGAGAATACGTAATATGTTTGTATAAGTAATTTAGATAGAATATATAATTCACAACCGAATTATAATTATGATCCATGTATACATATAGCGTGACGTTACACAAGTAAGAAATTATTACGTAAAAGAGTATCTTAGTGGACTGTCTGTTGACAAATAAATCTATATATTACTACGCGAAGGGAAAACTTTGTACTTTTTAATTGTGAGCCCGGGCATTGTTAAAGTTTATGTAGAGAAGGAGTGCAGAGTGCTCAAATGTATACGTAGTATGTTTATAATACGTGTAAGTAAGTAGAAATGAAATAAAATATTCATGGTTTACGGCCTTACGGGTTACGATAGTGAAAACAAACATTATGTCATACTTAAGAATCAATAACGCATTTTGTAACATTTTTATGGAATAAATATCAAATAGAAAAAAGATTAACCGCAGAAAAACGGGAGTTGGCGTCATTGATAGAAAATTAGCAGAGTAAAATATCGTTGCGCTGGTCACATATTATGTTGAAGTGCAGATAACCGTGGGATGTGGATCAGCAAATGCCGCGTAGGGTACTCTCTAGCCAAGTGACCCAGAGACCTGAAAAAAGTGACGGAAACCGACTGGAAAGGAAAAGGGAAAAAGCAGGACCTTTTGCGTATCTTACCTACATATGTTCAACGGTGGACTACGGTTTGCAAAATGATAAATGAGTATGTCAATAATCCATTACGGTATCATAAATTGCTCTCAAGAAAGATAAGTGCGACTTGCACTTGTGTTAAATATGTATTAATGTTAATATTATAATATATATAACGCTTAACACATTTATTATAAATGGGGTTCATAAACCTACTCAGATGAGCATATTAGTTTTTTAAATAACATTTTTTTATGCGTAGGTACTGTCTTATAATGACAAATTTCTCGAAATTACATCAACTCGGAATTTGTGTTGTGTGAATCAGAAATAAGATTGATAGTAAATAGAAACCTTTCTTCCTTGTTAATGTAATTAAAATGAACTTTTACAGAAGGATAGCTCATAATTTCTAATTTATTGTTGTGTATATTTTTAATATATATTATGAGATACAGCTAATTAAGTGAAAAAGTAGCTCAGATAAAATTAATATCTTGATAATTGTAATCGCTTGATGTTTCGCTTAGATTAATACCTAAATGCAAATAGTTTCCTCAGCGAAAAGTATATAAAAAAAATCGGATCAAATTAAAGTATATGTAATTCTAATATTGGTAATATACAAGAAATATTTCTATTAAGAATAAGACATGGGAAAGTTAGTCTGAGAAGGTTTGTATTATTTATTTGATATTAAGTCCGATCCGAATTCGGCGATATAATTCCAAGGGTATTTGAAAAAAAAAGTTTTTATCAAATAAAGCAAATATAAAATAATAAATCTGTTCACAATACAAAAATATATATAAACTTATTATCCTAAACGCATGAATGTTGTACCAGCAGTATCGAATGTATCATAAATATTCGGTGGTTTTTTTTGTTGTTTTTGCTACAATTAATAATTAATTTACACAATTTATATGTAATAATTCTACTCTAATACGTATGAACCCAAGTTGAGTTAGTTACAAAGTATATGAGACAAAATATATTAGGACAAATGATCGTTAGAAATTCATAAACTTTTTTAAGCATAGTGCTTTGAAAGATATTCTCATGTGTTCAATTTATTTTCATAATTCAAATAAGTGAAGGAAAACATCGCGTCGAATCCTACATGTGTCGGATGATAGTCAGACACCTGTCACACACGTTTACAGTCTGTATTTTACTATTTTTAGATTAATAAATACTTTTGAACTGAATTTGTAAGACTAAAATAATGAAATAATCTAAATAATACCATCTGTAAGCAATATCTTTTATACCGCGGTCTGTATTGAATGGCGAAAGTTTACGGTTTTGGAGTGGGTCAGACGACGTGACTTCCACCATCTGCTTTTATTGGAACATTTGACTTCGTCTAAAACCTAGCTTTATTGTTATAATACTTTTTATGTCATTTGTTTGTGTGAAAGTATTGTCACTTTTGTAACAGGTTATATTTTTTTTTTTTTATATTATGTCTTGTTCGTTTTTTATTTTATAAGTAATGTTATATGAATTTGAGTTATAGGTGACAAATAAAAAGAGTTTCTATATAAAATCCGATGTATTTCTTTGCAAAATATTGGTTAATTTTTTGGCAATGAATAAGAAATACGCAACGAGCTTCATAACAATTGCATACATTAATAGAACGTAATGTACGATTTAAATATAGAATAATATGCATCAACAGGTGTCATGTAGCCAATTTCAATCCAAGTCTATACTCATTGAAAACTATTGAAATGTGATTGGCAACTGTTCTCTGGCGAAACTTTGCCATAATCGATATCGCACGGAAATTTCATTAATTCCACAAAGTGTGGAGTTTGAGGTAAGTTAGATGGCACGTTTCGTTTGAGCTCGGCCTTGTCTCAGCCTGTTTAAATTGTTCTCGAGCTGGGGAATACACAATTTGAGGACTTATCTATGACAACTAAATAAGTTTTAAAAAGTTTCAAGAGATAAGCCGATTTGTTGAAGGTTCAATATGAAATAATTTATATATATATTTATATTTATATTTTATCTGTAGTTTAAAATTGTCTTTTATTTCGTAATAGTTAGTTTTGTTTATAAGAAACGCTTATTGTTTAAATGTTTATTTATCAATTAACCTATTAATGTTTTAACAAAGTTTTAAACAACAATAGATAATATTATTTTTCAAGCGTAACACAAGCAGTAATGTCAGGTTTTAGTACTTTAGAAATAGGCAAGCGATAAAAACTGTTGAAACTTACTCAAAACAATTTTAACCGTCGTCCTCGTACACGTCCAAATGCAATGAAAGAACTGAACAAGACGCTCTCTGAACGAAATCTGTTTAGGTTCCAATTCGGTATCTTCAAATCTAACTCTTTTCTTTGCAGTCTTCCCTTTGTTCCCCTTTTCTAACTTTTTACTTTTAACCAAATTCGATTTGTGTACTTTCACTTCGTTTAATATTTCTAAAGTCGGTCGATATATATTATCACTCAATAAATTTAATTTGGTGGCACTGTCCAACTTGTGATCAGTATTAGCTACATTTTTGTTAATTTCTTTTCCTTCTACATGTAGCGGTCTTGCTTGAGCACTTTGAGCTTGTTTATAATTTTTAAACGCCGTGTTTATATTAGGACACAATTAGATGGATTTATAACTATAATTAAACTTTGAATATGTCTTCTTGTGTACACAATACAATGCGGTACTGAGGGGTTTTCTGCTATGACGCCAATAATTTGCAACTCGACGACGCGTCTAGACGACTCTTGGCTTTGTTTCAACTGTCGACTTTAGGGCGCACTTAAATATGAACCAAATGAAGATATTCATAATAATAAATTAATCGATATGTTTGCTCGTATCAAAGTTTCTTAATTATTTATATATGACTATTGTAAAGTAAAAATAAGCACTGTAGAAGAAAATTGATTCCCATTTTATTAGGTTTATTTTTAAAATTTGTCAGATTTATTAAATATTAAGTGCAACGGGTATCCGGCTTTATTTTGTTAATTAATTACTTCAGCCACGATATTCGAGTTTAAACATGTTTTTCTATATCGTCGCAGTTCAGTATACAGAATGTTACGACAGCACTTTGTTTATTATCATCTCAAAGGGTGGCTTGTTTGCAGATGTTTGCATAAAACAACAGGTTGGTTACGCTTTTAGGTAACATCATGGTTTAATTAATGTTCGTAGTTGTTGCCATTATTGATTTAGTTGATTCTTTCATTGTTTATAATTTTTTTAAATCACATTCTAATTTATTTTAAAATCGTTATATATGGTTTACCAAGTTGGAATTTAGAAAGTTGTTAAAATACATTATGTCAATCCACGCGGCGGTAAATTATACATACATCTAAGGTTGAGTACCTTAGTGTTATTTTTATGGGACGTGCAAATAGGCTACGTACCTGGTCACCACACCATAAAAATTGGACATTTAATATAACTATATTAATGACATTTTTCTTCATCCTCCTCTTGGGGATAATTTTTTATAATGTTTATGATGAGAAGATAGAATATATGGTTGTTGCTACCCAGATGGGAATGCATTTAGCTCTACATAACATGTAAGTATGAATACAATTGCATGTTAAGATATATAATACGATATACGAATAAAACATTTTTTATAAAGAATAAATTATATTTTAGTTTACCCATTTGATTTTTTTTCTAGATAAGTTTATGTAATTAAAAAAATCGGTCATTTTGATATTATACGACTGAATTCAAAATGGTGTAGTAATAATACAATTGTTATCAACTATAAAAAACTATAAAAGTATTTTGAAATAAAATAATAAGAAAAAAATAATCTAAAATAGTTACTAATTAATAAGGTTCTTTTTTATTATTACAGTTACAATTAAGACTTTCTCGCTATTAACTCCTAAATAAAATAGCCATAACATTCAAAATTACGAGGCCGTATAATGGGATATGGGCGGGACTTTCGCTCACAACAAAATTTATTATTTTTACTCACATTAATGTTTATGGAGTTATAACGAAATAATGGGTGCCAAATACATTAATAGTCGTAACTTCCAAGTCAAATTAATATATTCCATTTTATTTGATAAAACAACTTGAAATTGATTTAAACTCGTGTGAATCACATGGTCAGTCAGTTTTCTCTTTATATAAATAAATATTAAAAACAGTCTTTTAGTTTGCAAAAATCAATTTTGTAAATAATTTTATGATTTAAATGCATAATTAATCCCCCTGCAATATCATTTCGTGTAATATTTAAATTACTGTTTCAGTTCTTTTTTTTATTCTGAAAGGTATTTTTTGCTCCTGAAATTCACTGATTGAATGTAAATTTATGAAAATGTTCTGGATTCTTTTAACAAAAAATGATAGCAGCATACGTGCAACATACAGATTATACATATTTAAATTATTGAACTATTTTTGTAATTAGAGGAAATTTTAAGCCTTTTATTGAGTGATAATGATAGGTAAGGCTAAAGAACGTTTAAAAATATTTATTTGTAATCATATGTAGATGATTAAAATGTCGTTGTAGTTTATTATAGTCATAGGAATAAATCACGTAGTTAGCGTAAAACTTATTCACAAATCCTCCTTGAATATTTTGTTGACAAAAATAAAAATATGTAAGTATATTTTGTTCTATATTATTGGTTTCAAGCACATTGATATAAGAGAACTACTTATTAGCAGTTTCGATACGTAGAACTGTAAAAATATACGTTAAAATTTTTTTTTTTGCTTTGTTGTTTAGGGAAAAATATTTCAAATAATATTTAGTACCTACATAGAATAATTACGTTGCACTTTTACAGTAGAAATGGATGAAATACATAGAGTTAAAATATTTGAAAAATAAATGCATTCGAAAATGTGTCAAAGAAACCTTGAGTTTAACTAAAATTAATAATTATGTTTAGTATTGAATCCTTATACAAATTTCTTACGTGCTTAATTATATGAGCGCATTGCAAAGTATATAAATTAAAATTACCTAGAGCAAACTTGACGCCAGTCCACGCGGTGCGGAAATAGTGGAACAGGCGGCGGTAGAGCGGGCGGTGTCGTCGGCGGCGCGCTGGCGCCTCCGCGTCGGGTGCGGGCGGCGCCTCCGCCTCGCCCGCACCCGCTCGGCCGTCCACCGACGACGCCGTGTTGCGGACCCAGCTTTGTGATCCGCTCCGCTAATGTGACCGCACCATTATAACCACAAGCTACTCGGATACATTGTTCGCGCGTCGAAACTTTTCATTGGCGTTACACTGTATTCGTTGATTGCTATGTTCTCACTTACACTGTTTCCATTTATATTCTTATAATTGTTTAAAAATAAATAATATACGATTTTTTAAAATTATATTTTGCCAATAAATGTTGTTTATCGCAACACTAATACTTATTGTTTTAAGTGAATTTAAATTTGAAGTACATTAATTATTAAAAACTAGTTAATAATTAGTTTGTTAGTTTAAAGTTGAGGAAAATATTTTTTTTTAATTAAGCATGCCGAAAGCGTCTGAAAAATATGCAGCCGTAAATCTGTGGACAAAGAAATGTTTTTGTTAGTTTATGTAGAGACAAACAAAAATATTTTTAGCATATTACGTATGAGATGAAAACATATTATTTTTACTTTACATGTTTTAATAGTAACAACAATAATCAAAACATTTTGTTAAAAGTTAAATCAAGGCGTGAGAAAGTAGTCTTTGGTAAAGTTAGTATATTAGCAAACTTATATAAATAAAGTAAGTAAAATCAAAGTCAACATATTAAAACAGTTTGAGTTAAAAGTTATTTAAACTGAAACTTCACCGTAGTTATGAATAAAGCCGTGGGGTTAAAACTTTGCTTGTTTGTTTCAGATTTGCATTAGAATTGGATTTTAGTGTGGCGTGTGTAAATGAAAGAGCACGTACGTAATTCACTTATGGAAAGTATCACGTGATCATTTCTAGAACCGTAATTATTGGCTTGTTTGCCGTGCAGTTGAGCACGTATGAAATAAATATATTTGACTTTCAGAGACCGACTAACAATTAATACACAAAACCGAAACAAAAGTTCCATAAAATAAATGAAATTGAGCTATCTTCCATATTAAATCTACTATAAACAGCTGGTTTAAGTTATATTTTTTTTTATAAAATACTATATTCTACTTTATAAAAACAAAACAAGATTATCAGTTCTATGAAGTTTAATGAAGTTCTTAATTAGAATGTGAGATAAAATTGTTTTTCTCATCAGCGAAATGAATCAGTTTTGTAAAAGATTTTTTTTTATTAATCTGCATCATTGCAGCATAATATTTTTTAGCAGCATGGCCTCATAAAATCATTGCTACATATTGCGAAGTCACTCGACTAACCGAGCCTCCCAGCTTTATTTCTAAGGGACAATGGCAACTGTCGAGAGCGCCATACAAACTTGTACAATTTTGTAACTACGGTACCTACAAGGGATTTTAAGCCGTAAAGCTAATATAGAAACAGTATATCGGAGAGCATAAAATGGTTTGTAGGTCCATAAATTAGACCATGCATCACTGTCACCGTGGCGTGGTAGAAACGAAAGGATACTTCGTAATAACCTGTGAAATGAACGTTTGATGACCACTTGCTTTGGAAAATATATAGGAGTTGCCAAGTTGGATGGCAGGGAATAATGACGCGATCGAAGTAGATTGGTGTGATTAAACTTTGTGATTAAATTTGAGTAAAGTTTTCCTAATGGCATAAAATCTAACAGTCTTTAGTAATTAAAATAATCAAGCCATTACATAATAAAAAACACAAAGATAAAATTGTATTGTTCACCTTTAATTATACATGTGATAGGTACTTTTGGTGATTATTGGTTTTAATAAATAAAATTTTATTTACTATTTTCTAATGTGATAATAGTAGATGATGTTTTTATTGAAAATTTAAATATATCGTATTAACGTTTCATCGAAAAGTTTCAATTTACCGTTTTTTTCTAACGATTTCTTGTTTTACCTTTTGACGTTCGAAATTGAAAAATTTCAATAAATAACACTGTCATTTAAGTATTTTTACTTTTACTTTAACTACTAATTATAAAATGTATATGGATTACAAAGATTATTTCATTGGTAGAGAGACATTCTTTCCGTATTATGAATATCTCAGGGGAAATCTTGTTTTGGCTGCTTGTGGGTGTGAGTGAATTATTTATTTAATTTTGAAATCTTCAGCATATCATTCGCTTTTTATCGAGTTTGACAATATATATATTTTCAACAATTATATGTAATTTAACCGTGATTTAAAATTAAAAGCGATATGCTTTTAGATAAATTGTAAAAACGATCCTATAAAAATATATTAAACAGGAAAATAATAAAATAAATACAGTGGAATTGAATTACTTCGTTTAGTTTTGTTTAATATTTTATTTATTAGAACGCATAAAAGTTTTCTATGTTTTCCAAAACTTTGTTTCTAAATAAATTTAAATATCAATGCAATAAAGTCTTCTCAAAGGATGACAATTGGACGTTGGTTATTTGAGTTTCAAGAATATCAGTAGCATTTTTAAAATAAGACATTGCGTGATCAAATATTTATTGTGAAGCAAATCCTAAAATTAAGCTTCAGAGGCTATAGTCGGTAATTTCCAAGATGAGCTCTCTTCTGCTTTACCGTTATTGTATTAATGACTTCATTATCCCGAGGTAAAATATTAGGTACAAAAAAAAGCAAAACACAAACTGAGAAAACTAAATTCGTCCCGATGACAATTTAATGTTCTATATTCGTATATTTTGACGTTGTGGGATTTTTGTACTGATCCTCTGAATGTGATACTACCCACTCATCACTTATTCTCGTAGTGTCTATAGCTACGGGGCATGGCAGTCACTAACCATAATCGAACTTTGATAAAATCTCGTGACGATTTTGTTTCTAGAAAATACCAAAATATTAAGAAATGATACATATTATATATATTATTAATAAAATTTATTATTTTATTCGTTTTAAAGTATTTGTTTTAATGAATTAGTTTTTTACACCGGTCTTCTGTAATAATAATACGATAGTGAAATATTATGCGAAATAAGAGCATTTCTTAAATATTTATTAATCTTCTCGTGTAAAATAAGGTTTGAGGTTCATTCCACAATTCTGATTCAGTGTGGGTTGGTGAAATTAATGAAACAACATTCATGAGAAAAAGGCAAAACAAACAGCCATTGCCACCGGGGATGGTAGCGTATTTTTGTCATTTATTTCATCGATAAACAGTAATCATTTGTAAAGTAATTTTTGGGAGGGATGTAACATTTTAGATTCCATAGTGAGCAGCTTATTCTACGTCATCCTACCTACTTACTTATTTAAAAAAATCTGATTTAGTGAAAAATAATAAAACAAAGTTAAGACTGATTGCGACGTGTCCAATGAGCGATTGCCTATTAAGAGAATTAAGAGAGCACTTTAAAGATTACGTGCAAATCCGGGTTTTCAATAAAATAAAAGGTAAAAACCCGTTAATGTCTCACAGTAGGTTAGCGGGATTCCAACAAGGATCCACTGACCTAAATATTTACATGTAGCTCAAATAATGTTTGAAGACTTTGTAGTGAATTTTTAAAAGCGAGAAATTTACTAAAAAATGTTGAAAACCACAGAACACGCTATTGAATCTTTACTAGCGTGAATTTAATTAAATTTAATTCGTAAAATTATGATTAAGTCACAACTCGTCGTTTATTCAAAAAAACTTTAGCCTAAGTAACGGGCACAAAAATGGCAGACCGCAGTATTTTATTTTAAAGGCAGTTTTCGTAAAAACTCGTTTTAATTTGCACGAATTTGAGCCTTTGAAATGATCTTCAATTCTATTCACATATTGTGTCCAATATAAGTAGATCCTAATAATAATAATTAATTTGTTAATGCTATTAGTTACATATGGATTTATATTGATTAATTATATATACGTACTTATAAGTTACCTTTTTGGTGACGTCTGAAATATTAACCAACGCGCCACAAACCTTGGGATATGAGATGTTACGTCCCTTGTGCCTACGTATGGGTCACTCACCCTTTAAACTGAACCGTAACAATACTAAATATTGCTGTTTGACGGTAGAATATATATATAATATTATAGAATATGATTTTTGCGTGGTACGTGTACGTGGTAAATATGTTTTTTAGTTTTGCAGAGAAAACCGTAAAACCAATTTATCTAATAAAATGTATTTTTCACAATAGTGACTTCGAATATATTTTTAAATTATTATTATATATATAAATAATATTTTTTTATTTTGATAAAATAATTATTTAAAGTTGAATTTTTTTTTTAAATTAAAATTGTAAAATATACATATGTAGGTTACGAACACTGCATAGTTTGCACTTTCATAGTGCGGGTTAACGCAAACATTTTGAAAAGTTTTATTTCAATATAAAGTAAAGTAACAAAAGTATTTTAACTTCGCACGTATTTTGCTTTTCGATATATTTTTTAGGGTCATATTTATTTGGTGTCTTTTTAAATTAATTATATTTTTTATTAAATTCTTTCAGAATTACACTTTAGTCGTTTTAATTCAAGATAACTCGTAAATAGTATATTGATAAAATATATATATTTATATAATGTATGGCGAAATATATGTCACATTCTTGTACAAATAATTCATTCATCTTATTATGTTATATACTTGCTTTTTATTTATGAAGTTGCTTTAGTTTGAAGCTGAAAAAAAAATACTAAAATACACGAAGTCACTAAAATATATTGTGTGTCGATTTCTTCTAGAAAATAATATAGCTGGATATACCTACTGTGAGTTGGACATACAAAACGAGAACCCATATTATCTATTTAAATATTTATATATGTCGTGGGTTTTAACAAACATATCACGACAATCGGTCATAATGTATTATTATTACCTATTAATGGAATCACGCTATAAATTTATGCGTGGATTCAAAATCGTATTGTGAGTATGCTTTTACTAGATAATTCGTAGTAGAGCTTTTATGATTTATTATAAGAACCAGTATTTATCAATAATAAACATTATGAGAAATTAGATATTGTTTATCTAAATTACTTTGTCGATCGGTGTGGATACGGCTCGCCTGTTGTAATTTTAGTTACTTCAAAACATTGACACTATATGGAAGGAAATTATCATTAAGAAAATGAGATATTTGACAATGACTTACATTTGTAAAATCATAGAAGATTATTCCAGATATTTTGAAACATTTAAACTATTTCGGAAATAAACATAAATTTATTAGGCTTAATAAAATGTTACAAACCGAATACGATTATAATTTTTAACGGTTTAAATAACGTTTAAACAATCAAAATACTGAAAATAGTAAAATAATTCCACTGGTGATATATTTTCTTAGAAGCTTTAACTCAGGTTTGAGATATTTCTATCCGAACCTGTTGTAGATTTTTGGACTATTATTTAATAATAACTAATAAAATTAATACTAGATAGTTAATTAACAAGTGTAATTCTTCTAGATTTTATTATGATTTGGACTTTGATTTTAAATTTAAAACTAATATTTGCAGGAATAATTTGTGAACGCTTTTTAATTTAAAAATTGTTTGCACCATATTGTACTATTGTGCAACGTATTGTTCCGATAAAGGAAGTAAATATATATTTTCTTGAAATATTTAGTATAGGAATGCCATTTTGAACATACAATATATGTATACAACGATGTATAAAATTATATTTATATACAATAGGAAGCACTATACCTTGTGGACGGTCAGGTTATAATTCGATGAATTTTCACGAAGTGTAAGTTTCACACCGATACTACGTTACGTCGGTAAAAGTTAATGATCCATGTTAAAATAATGTCTTTTGTTCTGTGACTCCGTTTCGTTTAAGCGAACGCTTCGATACTTTCACAATAGAGACAACTTAAGTGGAAAATATTTGTTATATTATATCGCTTTACGTAAGACAGCAAATTAAAGTAATATTAAGACCGTTTTAAAATTATTATTATTATATTATTATACCTGTAGTATGATATATATTATTATGTCATACTACAGGCACATGACATCTTAGTTTATTAATCCATTAAATATACATTTTATTTTAAGTTCTATTGTTTTAAAAACGATGTAACAAAAACCCTATTGCATTTATCTGTGCATCGATTGTTTCGTTGTCAACACATATGGAAATAAAAGTATTCCATAACAAGATAAAATATACAATAATTAAAAAAATAAAATAAAAAAGGAAGGTACATAACAAATAAATAATGTTACGTTTAGTTGCTTGTGTCTGTTTTTTTTATTCATCAAACAGCGATAAGTGGATTGTCGCGGTGCCTATTCATGAACCTGCTTAGAGCAGCATCGTTTAGCATATACAGATGTTCCATGAAATGTATTGATTACTTTATATTTCAAAATATACGTCGAGTTTTTTCTTAAGGGTTTTATACTTATTTCCTGTTTTAAAGTGTTTGGCAGACTATTCAACAATGTTGGTATAAGGTATTTTAAGGTCTGCCTATCGTAAAGATTATTACATCGGGGGACAATAAGTTTCGAGTTTGATAGATTTCGTATTCTTATTGGGATATCACTCAATTTCCCAAGGCTTATGGCGCATTGGCGAGGTAAGGGATATTTAATGTTTCTAATAGCACCAATGTCTATGGGCGGTGGTGACCACTTACCATCAGGTGGCCCATTTGCCGCTCCACCTACACATTACATAAAAAATATAAAATAAATTATTGTTTTTTTTCTGAGTACAGGAAGCGGTTGGTCTATGAGATCCTTACTTAGTAATATGCTTTATGATGGTTCTTTTAAAAAATTACAAAAGCATTTCAAGTTAATCTGAGACGGCCACCGCAATGAAAAACTTCTGAACGGATTTAAATAGCCTTCTTTAAAAATATTTTCACGCGATGAAAAGAGTAGAACTTAGAAAGCAAAGCCCACATTTAATTCTACCTTTTCCATTTCGACACTGAGATAAAAGTATACGATTTAGGATTTGTTGTTCGTTTTTCCTTTATTGCACAACTATTTTATATATCCTTGAATATATCACACAAAATTTACAAAGACTATAATTTTACGCTAAAATATTCACAGCATGATTTCTCGGTGTACGTATAAAGTACCACTATAGTGCGCCTGTTGGTTAACAAAATGCAGGAAATAGATACATTATATTAAGTTAATTATTATGCAAAATCATAATATTTAAAAATATAATAGCCGTAGTAAGCTAGTAAAGGTGTCAAATAAGTGTTTTAATTATATCAATAACTATTTAATCCTAATATATTAACATAAAATATTCAACATCAACAGGGCTTGTAATCCTATCCAAATACGAGAATGAATCACCCTAGTAAAATAAGGTTAATTTATTTAATGTCTCGTATATTTAAAGTTAATTAATAAATGAACGAAGCTTACTCCAGCTTTGTTAAACACGTTTAACATAATTAGTATTAGCACAAATAAGGCAAAGACATTTTATTCTTAAGATATTCGTTTGAAATAAAGTTTTAATTTTTTACAAGAAATTCTTTGCGATTTCATCATCATTACCTAAACTTGGCTGGATTAAGTGCTCATTTAGTGGATGTAAAAAGGGTAATGCACTAGCACCCAGCTTCTCTCGCAAAAAGTAATCCCTAAAACGTGTTTTATATAATAACAACGAGAAACCATTTTGCTTAAAAAATTTTATGCTTCTGGACTAACTTTATATGGTAAGTATTAAAGTTATATTAAGTAGATTATAAACAATTTTTACTCTCCACAATGTTACATAACTACGAAACTGGTGCAATAAAGTGAAAGCAATTACCTAAATAACTTTATATTAAGAGCTAATAACCTACGTCAAAACATTGGACTACAATCTCATTTGTAGCGAAATAAAGACTAATGACCAACTTGTCACAAACTTTTGTTTTGCAAACTTGTGACAAACCGAGTCGTGTCGTCCAACAGTGAAGCAGAAAAACAAAAAGTTTTAGATTTGATGTCAAGATAAATACGAGTACCTACCTGAACGAGTAGTTCTGGGTGTTTCGGTAACTTTTGATTTCGGAATTTTTATAATGAGTGTTTTTGTAACTTGTATTTTAAAAATACGACTAAAGTATTCGACATAGGTATACTACTGTTGATCAAGCGATTTTTATTTCGTGTTTCTAGAAGGTAAGTAGATGTGAATCATTCAGTTGTAAGGTGACTAAACCACAACCGTTGTAAGTTATTTTGCGGGATAATTGCTTGATGATAGGTAGTGCATTCGCCTGTTAGGCATAAGTTTATTCTCAAAAATTATACAGATTTATTTATGACTGTCTAAATTGTTTTTAACTAAACGCATGATCTTCAAATCTGACTATGACTAGGCTAAAGAAAGTTTACCTGCTTAAAACTAAATTAACTATGATGGGAAAGTCGTATAAAAATAAAATAAAATAAAATAAAAGTTATACTGGTAAATGTTGTTAGATTTATATAAGAACTTTTTATTTATAAATTTCTTTCAGATATTGCTTACAAGTTTTAAATTATCAACATCAATATTAAATGTTGCTATTTATTTATGTGAAATATAAGATATATACTTTATACAGATATACAAGCCATTACATACGTCTGCTTAGAATAAATTGATATCATTATTCAATCCCCCAGCAAAGGGATTTAAGCTGTCAATAAAATACGACACTAATCTACGTACGACGCTGACTTGTAAGGAAGTTTTAAATCTTTTTGAAACCTTCTATAGGTTGTGCGTCGTACATTTTAGCATTATTGTAATCGTTCTGGCCGGAACATTAAGAGGAGGCGTAAGCACTAATAAAAACAATTATTCCCAAGCTGCTTAATACCCTTTTTAGTCACATTATAAACACTAATAATCAGGGGTAATTTGAGATAATTAACTAAAACTATGGACGGTCTCAAAACACAGAAGCGAAGAAAACATTGAAAAAGTTGACACGCATTTGTGACATAATACAATGAGACATTTATACATACATATATACACGAGACAATACAAGTATTTTTCTCTCAAGCGTTTAGGTACTTTGGTGATTTACTGAACTTTCTTGTGTCAGATAATAAAATTGCATTTAAAACTACATCTTAGTAAAAAAAGTTTTATATCAAAATTATAGAAAATAACAAAAAAAAAACATTTGTCGTAATTTTAAGCCCATTTAAAAACTTAACACCATTTTCTTCTTCGAGAAGTACATTCTTATCTAAACTGATATTTAAACTTACAAATTGGTAAGTTCAAGAACCCCGATTAAAACACCAATTCTTAAAGTGTGATGAGATGGTTATAACTCATTGAATAATATAAGTAGTACAAAATGTTTGCAGATGTTGGCAGATGTTCCGGCCCTGTGAAATCCTAATGGATAGAACTTGATGCAGGAAGATGGGGCCTCCAATTCAACACATGGGCACATTGATATACAGATCATATTTAAAAATAATTTACATATTTAAATATACATTTATTCAAATATGTAAATTATTGTTTATGATATAATAATATAATAAAAATTAGAAAAAAAAATTAACTCACATTCCAAATATTTGAAACTCATTTGAACTGGTATCTGAAAATAAATTATTTTATTGATATTATTTTTCGATATATGTATATTTACAATTGTCAATTTCACTAGACTTATCGATATCAATATCTGTTATTATAAAATAAAATTAAGCATTACAAAAATGCTTGTTATTTAATTGTAAATGGAATAAAGAAAAAAAATATCCATCGCTTTTCTTTATGTTAAATGGGAAAAAAGAAATATAAGAAAGAAATGATAATAAGTTACAGCAAACATCGCCCGCGGGCGTCGTCAAGGAAAGTACGAGTACTTTGTATGGAATTGACAAATCACTTTAACTTAGAGAACGAATTAAAAATAAGATATATATAGACAGTATATTTTTTATTCAAAATATATTAAATGTATTACGGTTTCTAATAACATTTTGATGTTATTTTTTTATTAGTGGCAACGTTGAAATGGATGCTGAAACGGATATCTTGACTAAAGTTTCCTGGTGGTAGGGTTTTGTGCAAGTCCTTTTGGTTAGCTACCTCCCACTCATCACATATTCTACCACCAAACACTAATACTTGGTATTGTTGCGTTTCGGTTTGAAAGGTGATTAAGCGAGCGTAACTGCAGGCACAAAGGACAAAACATCTTAGATCCCACGGTTGGTGGCGCATTGGTTTAATGTATGGAATGGTTAATATTCCTTACAGTGTCAATGTCTATAGGTGATGGTGACCACTAACCATCAAGTGACGTAAGCCTATTAAATAAAACAAAAGTTATGGGATCAACATTTTGAATATAGGTTTCCTTGCATTTATAATAACAATAGTTAATTCTGCATAATTAGCCAAGTGTTTAGCCAAATTATACGTTGATGTGTCAATTTGACTGAATGGTGTACATTGCGCACTTTTGAACGTTTTGATTGCGTAACCTGTTTTGTTGAAATATTTGTATACTTTCTTTGTGAAATATGTGTTCCTAATTAGTACGTGTGATTCTATAGTTTTTATTTTAACCACTATGCTACATTTGAAGCACGTCGTATTATGTAGGTACTTTTATAAAATTAAAGGATCTCGAAGAACGTTCTTTGTAGTTTGATTATGTTACTATATTTGCAACATAAAAACGTAATAGAAGTTTTCGTATATATCTATAGCAGTCAATGTTAAAGAGTGCGTGGAGCTCCCAGTCAGCTCGTGATTATGACAGGTGCAACTTTGTCGAAACGACAGGCAAAATAATAACAACAGGTATGAACGCAATTAAACCCCGAACATAGTACGCGTAATATTAAAATGCCTAAAGTTGACAATCTGAATCGTATTTATTATTATAAATGGATGGCAGGGTTCCGTATTAGTAAAATAACTTATTTTATATTAAAAATAAAAACACAATACTTACATCTCTAATAAGAGACAAAATGTATAAAATGTATAGATATATTTTGTTTTTTAATACAATATTAAGAGTGTCTTACTTTTTACAATATTTAAATTGTTCCGTATTAAAAAGATCGACCGATTGCTAGACGATGAAATCCGTGTTAGATTTTCGTAATTTTTTTACAAATTCAACTAAAATTGATGGACCAAAAACGATTGCTCCTGACTAACCAGAACATTTTCATATTTTTACATTTAAAAATATACAGAGAACCACGGGCGTCACAAGGATGTATGTCAAGGGACTTTAGAAGCACTCGAGGCGCCGAGGCAGCGTCGAGTCGCCAATTATTCCTCGCACTCACAAGTTATTCGCTTCTCATGCTTGAATGTTTTAATCTTTTATAATTTATAGCAGTTGAGTTTTTTTATAAATATCAACTAATATTTAGATAATAAGTAAAAAAATTGTAATTATGTATTTTCACGACCAGAGGGTTGGTTTGATGATAAAAAAAAATCGATACCAAGAAAGTATTTTTCTATTGTAACTTATATTTTAATGCTGATATTGAATTAACTCTTCTCCTTATAAACTATTTATATCCTATTTACAAAAACTATTTAACAAACAAACTATTTAACTATTTACAAAAATTCGGATTATTCACTGACAGTAAGCAATGCAGTATTGTGTGTTGATTGTACCTACTCTTATTTTTTACTTACGCAATTAATCATAAAATTTTCCGATTTTTTAATATATGTCGTAAATTGCTTTTAAGAACAAACGCACATACACTGATTTTCATTTTAAAGATTAAGAAACGATTTTATATTTTGTAAATGATAAATTTGATTTAAACGGATCTATGCCTTTTTTATCTCTCGCTGGATAAACTCATTACGCTTTTCGTTTACGCGGGTATGTGGGACTCGCCAGTGCCCAGGACGACACTTGTACGCCCTAGTACACCCGAATGACCACTAAAAAACCAGCGGTATCCTCTCTGTCTTTTCAGCGGGCGCCACAGGATCGATACGAATATATGCTATTTTTATATGAAACTAAGAAAGTTACCGTTATAATATATAAAATATTGTAAAATTTCAATCATATGAACCAGTTTCTTTATTTTTATTTAGATAGAAAGAAAGTACATTTCGAAAAAACACGTCTAGCAGCGCAACAAAAACAATAAATGGTCAACAAGTTGTTTTGCGTGTAGGTATCAGACAATTTTCTATCAAATTAAAAGATAGATACAAAATATTTTCACTTCCAAAACATAAACAATTATATTTTATCGTTCATTTTATATATTCAATACAAACTTTGCTAACAAATATCAAGGTGTCGCGGAAAATTACCTTCAAATGAACACATATATATTTACTTCTGACATTTCTAACAATATCTTCTAAATTATTGTTCTTGTAAGTTTAATGAAACTTTGCATGATTATTATAATGAACAGCGTTTTATGTTTATCTCTGTAAGTAATTTTAGAACTTTATGGCATGTGAGTTTAAATTAGGAAGACGAGGGTTACGATACTTACGATGTTTTATAGCTATAAGATACGACAAACGACCTTAAACATACAGTTTTAATTTTGATATTGTATAGTTATGGTATCTAACAAAAGTAAATATGAAAAAAATAACATCTTATTTTGTGCCTCTGTTATAATTCTTGTATGCGTAATAATAAAAGATTTTTTTGATCGCATTTAGCACCAATACATAAATAAATATTAGACTAAGTAATATTGCTAAGCGCTAATTGTATAACATTATTTATTTATATTCGGCATTATCTAACAATTTCGTTATTTTTAGCTTCACCAAAATAAATACAGCTTTCATGTGCACACTGCAAATGATTACAAACTGATACTTTACTTATAATATACTATTCTTTCAACTAGTCGAAAGTATTTAATATACAACTTATATAGAGAAAACTTATAATCAGTATCTAGCTTCTAAGCATTTATGAATTGAAATGGTTTGAGTAATTTTTTTTATAAACTACGAGCAAATGATAAATTATTCTATTATTTGTGCTAATACGTAAAGTCAGAGAAGTAATACAGAGTAATAATAATAGAGGTTATTGTTTCGTTTCGATGTTGTTCATTGTGAATGTTGCAAAGTATGTATTATTAGAATAGCGGTTACACTTATAATTATAAAATCAGACCTATCCATAGAAAAGGTTAGTACATAAGAAAGTAGAATAAGCATTTTATAATAAACGTTAATTCCAGACAGGTATTAATATCATTACATAGAAGCCGTACCCGTGTCATACTGCATGCTAATACTGCATAGTTATTAGGCAGCTCCCTGAACACAATTAGATCGCCGGCCAGGGCTAATTCACAAGTAGGAGTCCATTTATTAACGACTAATTGGTTTCAGGAATGCAAATGAGACTCACTTTGCGATGCGGTCGCCTTTGCGCCAGTATTATATAAAAGTCGAAGTTCGTACATAAATAAACCAAGGGTTTGTTGATTCAATATGTGTATTGTATAAATATACTGTAAATCAAATTATATTATTTATTAATTCTCAAAAAGGACATGCATTAATATATTTGAGATTAATTTTAATTATTATATAATGTTTTTGAGTCGCTAGACAGTTTTTCTTATGAGCTTAATCCTATCCCTTTGGTTTTACGTTCGCATAATTAAATAAATATAAATATAAATATTGGACAACATCACATACATTACTCTGATCCCAATGTAAGTAGCTAAAGCACTTGTGTTATGGAAAATCAGAAGTAACGACGGTACCACAAATACCCAGACCCAAGACAACATAGAAAATTAATGGAATTTTTCTACATCGACTCGGCCGGGAATCGAACCCGGGACCTCAGAGTAGCGTACCCATGAAAACCGGTGTACACACTACTCGACCACGGAGGTCGTCAAATAATTAATCTAGTAGATTAGTGAGTCAAAAATACTTGCTCACCTTAAATAGAGTTTATTTTAATACAATGGTTGATTACTTATATACTGGTATCTAGAAAGAGTGTCATAGCAAACGAGGCTATTATCTTGCTGTGAGTGAAAACTACGGCACTCGTCAAACTTTATCCTGTTTTACTAATAAGAGGCAGTGGCCGACAGTTGGCCACAATTATTTTCGAAACGTTATCAGCCTTGACAGTCTATCTATATGTATAAATATTCAAAGATTGATTGATGTAACATTTCAATAAAGATAATTTCAAGTTTATTAACTCAATGCTATTTAGGTTGTGTTAGAAAGTTACCTACCGAAAGTGTGTATAACACACTTAGGGTGCAAATTGAAAAGTTGAAATATATATCGATGTTTCAACAGAACATTCCTCTGGGAATTAACTACTGGGAACGGGTAATTCTAAAAAGTTCTTCAATGTTTCTTTTTTTTTTTTCTTAATGTGACTTATTTTATAAGTTAGTTTTGAAGCCATCTGTATTCTAATGAATACGATCTTTGCGTCTTTGCTACACTAATTAGCAACTAAGAGTTTATTAGTACCAATTCTGGAATGCAAATGTGCGTCGTTATAGCTATGTGGTCGGTACTACTATTAAATTAAATTATTCTATCTTTTAGTGCCAACATTACTTTAATTTATGCTGGTACATAACGATTTAACTTAATTTAGTTTTTAGGAAAATCTATTAAATTATAAAATAAGTAGATTGTATTGCTTGATTTTGAAATCAGAATTACTAACGGTGTTCTATTTTTGTCAGTTCTTTGATATGTTTATATGATATATACTTATAAGTATGTTTCGTCATTATTCCATAATCGACTTTAGCTTTAGGGAAAGGCCAAGAAAAAATAAATGAGGTAAATGCGTAAAGCTCGCTCAAAGCCCTTCCCCTAAGCAGCCCCAAGTGTGACCGCACGTTCCGCGCCAAAATTAGTTCCGTCAGCCATTTGAGAGCACATAAAAGGCCAAAGCAATAGGGCCCTCATGGCAGAGCATTAACCGACGCTGTTGCTAAAAGCGGCTATATGCTTAAGTCATAACTGCTTCGTTTATAAGTAACGGGAGATTAAAATATTATTTCAGTTTTTATTAATTGAATCCGTCAAAAATATGTGGCGGTTTCATTAATATTTATTTATAATATTATTTTAATACGTATTATACGGTAAGTTCTACTAAGATGTTAAACAAATATATACAAAACACAGATATTAGAATTGGTAATATTAACCATAAGTTACTAAAACCATTTACTCGTGTAATAATTATATATAATTAGGTTAAAAATAAATTTATGAATGACATCAGAGAAGACCAATTTGAGTAGTAAATGTTGTAAAACGCACATGAAACTAAACATTAATGAATCATAAATCTCCATGCGAATGACATAGTAGTTCATTTTTTATTTAACTATTCTTCGATCTTGACTAGCTTGAAAGATAACGAAAATATTTTCAGAGCATATGGAACTTAGTAACCCTTGTTTATATTGTATATTTTACTTATATTTTTGCTAACCGACTTCGGTTGCTTACTTTTGTTAGCTCGGTCGAAAATAAGGTCTCTGCCCAGCGTTGACATTTATCATTGTTATGTTCTGATAATTTTCGTAGTTCGGATAGAAACGAATTTCTGCATGACAGAGTAATTAAGTGCCCATTTTTAATTTTATTCTGTGTAGTTTATCTCGTAAGTATTGATCAGAAATACATCTTTATATATATAGTCATATAGAAGTCTTGATGACTTCTATATATTATATTTTTTTATATTCAAATGCATGTAAAGGGATGGGATGTTAGGGATTATTTTTAGCGCAATTCGAAAGTTGTTTTAAACAAATCCCTCGTTTTATCCTATGAACAATTACATTTTTAAAGAGAGACTGATTTTTTTATTTTTCTATTTGACAACAGTCATTAAATATTTTAATAATGTTCTTTAATCACATCAAAATTATAAACTGTTACATATTTTCGTTCTAAATAAAACTTTATATTTTGACAAATATTATTTTTATGTCATCGTTTGTAAGTTTCATGGAAATATTTTTCTGACTTTTACAGCCGCCTTCCTGTCGTCAATCCTCTTTGGGAATACTTTTAAACCCACTACGTTTTCGTTCCATGACGTAGGTGACTGAGAAGCTTGCTCTATTAGAACTCGCTCTATAGGAATTGTTTAGTAAAAAATCCTTTAGTCGACTCTTACGACATCTACAAGTTAAATTATACTTTACCGGAGTAACATCTCTAGTTGTATTTCAAATATCGATTATTATCATTGATACCATTTAAACAAAGAAAATATCATCCGAATTGAGGCTGTATTTTCATATTAATCATGTAGATCTCCGTTTGCCGGACCGGTTTAAAATAACATTCAAATTTTCACAAGTTAATAAAAAATGGGGATTCATCTCGATATTTCCGATCTTTTTAACAGAATTATAGAATGCGCTCAGCATTCCTGTAGCAACATTGTTATATATACAGCATTAACAAACTTGCTTACAATAATTTATTCGCCAAATAATTCGGTTTATAAAACAAATTATATTTTTAAAATACAATATATTCAGTAAAGTCAGTGCTAGTAATATTCTGATGCCATTAGTAGGAAAGTACAAAACGCTTGAACTAACATAATGAAAGGCTTATGACGAATCCCACTGAAAATTTGAATCTATTTATAAAATATTTGAGCTATTTAAAGCGACATAGTAAAAGGTATTCATAGTAAAGTGTCAACGTAAATAAAAATTATGTCATAATTCATGAAATGGTATTTTGCAAACAGATATTTTCTACTTTCCATTTTTAAATTTTTAATTATCTAGTACAAAGAACGTATCTTTTTAATATTCGATAGCGTCCGGTCTTTTGTTTTTTCATTGACAGTCTACACATTTGGCTATTTCTAAGCTGAAAAATAAATAAATATTAAGCTGCATTGGTGTTTCCTTTAGATACAGAGATACAGTTTGTTGATAATGTTTTCTTGTATTCTGCTACGGCGAACAGTCTCAATGGAGAGTGGCCAACTGTATTGGATATTAAAGTACATAAGCATAGGTAGAATTATAATATAATAAATACTGCATTAAGCAAAGTTATTAGTTTCAGCGAAACAAAATATAAAAAGTTGTGAATTTGGTTATAGTGAAGTTACAAAAGTTTTTGAAAATATGACACTAATACTTATATATACGTATGTGATTCATTATCGTTCGTGATATTTCATCTGAACAGTCATTGACAAACCAAATAATCTAGTAGGTATTATTAAAAAACCGCATGTTAGTCAGTTATAAAAAGTCTTACAGTATTTTAAAGTATTCAAAATAAAATGTTTATTTATATTTCATATTAATTTATTTATAAACAAACTTATCAATATTTCTTAAATCATAGAATGATATTTTCGATACACTAAAATATAAGATGTTAATATTAAATTATTGTTATTATTACTGATTCTTATTATATGTTATTATAAAAAAAGGATTGGAAATTTTCCCTTTTAGCAACAGACCGCAGCTGATACGAACTTTATTTAAATACACTTTTGAAATATTCAGCTGAAGTCAAATACAGCATCACTCACGTAATCAAAAATTCACGTGAACAAATCAGAGTTGATGAGGCGCAGGTCATCGCATTATCATACACTTTACTCGCATGAGCACGCATAATAAATGTACGGTGTATGCCTGTTGCGGGTCGGATATAAAATCTGGGAAACGCAATAACATTGTGTTGAGTGTATTACACTTTTAGGGTAATGGAAACATTTATCATTTTATATTTTTAGCTCCTTCCGTTATTAACTTTCATATTTATAATTTAAAAAACAATAATGGGCTTCGTGGATTTTAGAAATTTCCACCGCATCATCGGTTATACCACCGTTAAACATTTTCTCAATTACGGCATCTTAGTTCTCATAGTAGGCAGGTTTGTAATATATTCTGATTTGTGTTAGGCGATAATGAATTATTCAACGCCGTTTAATAAGAAGTATTTCTTATTGAACGTCGATGATAAATCAAATGGTCACTTACATATTTCGTCGAGGGCAAAAAATATATACATATATTTTGTGCTTTCTTGTAAAATTAATGCATAATAATTTTCAATATGCAGCAACAAAGAACGTGAAGCGTGACGTCATAATTGTATCGGGGGGAATTTTTTGAAAAACCGACGCTATGTTTTTTACAAAGCGTACATCAGTTGCAATTCCGCCCCGCTGCGTCTCAAAGCTGTCGTGACAATAATATGATGAAATAACTCAGCGACGCGTCACTTTCGCGTGGAAATAAATAACGAATGAATATAACGTAAATATTTGATGTTTTATCGAAGCGTTTACGTAATTTGAGGAAAATAAATGCATTTGAAGGGATACGTGAATCGAGAACGCAATAAAGAAACCATGTACAAAAAAAAACAAGTGTAGAAATGACAAACTGCGGGCCATGAAATAAAAAATTAAAAGAATTAGTACAATACGTGAATGTAAATATAATTGTTTTGAGTAATTTATTTATTTCGAAAATGATGAATTATGTAAACTAAATGTTAGCATATTTTTATAACATTCTAGTAATTCATATCTCCATTCGCATCATATATAACGTCCCTACACTACAGCAGTATAACCAAGATGAACGATGCGGTACCTAAGAGAATACAGTAATATTTCATTCTAAAAGAAAAACTGTGCGGATGTGTGAAGTATTTTTCATCGAGAGTGGGCAGATAGCGTTGTGCAAATAGAAATGTGAATTGTGCCATGTTAACGCTGCAGTGAAATATGAATAGGGTCTTAACGAATTGAGTTTATCGATAGATGGCGATTACGATAAATGAATCGAATTCGAATTAAGCTATAGCGTGGCGTAAGTAGGCTAATGTCGACTAAAGCAATCGATATTTGTTTTTATTACGGCTATGGTAATATCGCTTAGGATTGCTTAAATTCATAAAAACTGTGAATATAGAATCCAAGGAGAACTTTTTCAGTAAAACAACAACGTACATTGTGTTCCTGAAAGTTACAATATTTTTCAGGATAATAAAAGCTACAAACTACAGGTTTTCAAAATAAGTTTTCGTGGAGTTGGCAACTTGTTATCTCGTAACAATATATTTTGTTTAGCACAAGCTAATCACTTTCAAGTCGTCGTAGTCGTAATTTTTATATTCGGAAATCATATTTCGAAAATAAAGGAAATATTTGTTTATTTTTTTGTTTTTGTTAAGTATAATATTTTTTTAGATAGAAGTTAGAAGTAAAGTTAGAATATAGAAGAAGTTATTGCACTTAACTCGTGATAATGAGTAAGTAATAGCACAAAATAACATTTTTCAAATAAAGCCGTAATGAAAAAGTGATGTTCTATCAAAATAACTTAAATACAATGATATATTGAAGCTTTGATAGTCTTTAATGTATAACAATATATTTTTATTTTATTTCTTATAACATAAAAAAAAAATTGAATTGTTTCATGCGCTAGATTTAAAAATAAATATTAATATTATTTGTGTATAATATACATATTGTACGTGTTTTTAAGTATAATATATTTCTTAATTTATTAATGAGAAGGTTCGTGTATTTGCTTGTTTGTTATTTAACCGCGCTCGAACAGATGGTCGGGTTATACGAGTAACAAAATTTGGTATATCAAAATAAATCAAGCCTAAATAAACATAATTTAGGTGGCTTCTAAAAGCAGTTTTAATTCGACAATTTACGCGATTAATTAAATATAGAGCCACCGTCCTGGTTCAAAATGTAAATCCTCCCGAGAAGAGAAAAACCGCCAAGAAAAACATATTTACCTACTCTTGTATACGGTTTTATATTAAAAGGTAAATTTTGTAATTTCTCTAAAATAAATATTTCCTATGCTTATTTTTTGCATCTATAACTAGAATTGTTTTTATTGGATATTTTTAAATATTTGATTTAATCTTACTAATAGATAGTTGTAAAAAATACAATGGGATTTTATTGTAGTATCGAATATTTTGCGTCAGGAAGGGTTAAGCAAGATATTGCGTAGTCAGGAACTTGGTGTTATGCTTTACAATTTGTGTTTATACAACGATTTTTAGCGTATCCATCAAAATAAACAATAATAATATCATCAAACAGTATATTTTTATTACACTATTGGGATATAAATTCAAAATTATAAACAGCATCAACAGCTTATTTATAGTACAAATACTATTTTAGATACAGAATTAAGTCTTCCTGATAAGAATAATAAATGAGAATTCCGCTAAAACTTTAAATCTAAAGTATTCCTCATAAAGATAATAGAAGCTTTCAGCTATTTTTGTTGTTTCAAATACCTCTAAATATAAAAAATACATATTCCTAGCATAGAAAGAAACAAAACTTAAAATTGATGCATGGTAACTTTTAGTACATATCTTGAATGAGATCAAGAGGCTTAACACTGTTTATGTTTAAGAGTTTATAAATTAATATTTCGTATCTTATAGAATCAAAAGCAAAGAAGAAGGTAGGACTAATGAGTGATCTTTAGTATAACAATATTGTTCACAATTGAAAAAAATAATAATATAGGTGGATTTATAAGAAACAAATACATTTTTTTAAATAATATACCTAAGGTAAGGTAGTAGATATTACTCTGATTTATTTATTTTTATTCATAAAAGCGGTATTTGATTTAGAAGTAACTTGTAAATACTTCATTCAACAAATCAGGTAACCGATCTATCACTACAGATTTCCTGAAAATTAAATCCTTAAGAAATATATCTGTGATGGTATTACTAATAGATAAATTGAGCCTTAAGACGTGGCGGTAGGGCTTTGTATGTGTTGGCTCAAGTATGTGTTTTTAATTAATATTGAAACACGTTTTTGTTAAATATACTGTAGTCAATGAAGCAGATGAAATTTCATTGCTATATTTGGATATAATAATTTAGTTACATTTCTGATAGATTATCTCATGAACTACTTGATTATTTTTTAGTTATATATAAACTTAGTAAAAAGACACTTTACTCAATTTGATGTAATATAACAACAGTAATAAGATAAATTTAAAATAATGGTAAAATAAATTTTTAAAAACAATGTTTCGTTTTAGAGCGTTTATGATAGTTCTAGCAACGTCTATGTTAAAGGTATTAATAATATTTATATTTCCAGTTCAACTAAGCAAAACTCATGGTTGGTAGATAATGACCAAAGATTCTATAAAGGATTTGCGAATTTCCATTGCTAGGCGGCAATCCTTAACCTTTTTAAAGCTATCCTATTAGTACTATAAAATATTTATTAAGATGATGATTTCTTTGCAAAACCGAAATTATTAGAATAGTTTCTATAATTCCCTTAAAATGTCAGCAGAGATACAATGTTGTGTAATGTTTGGTTCCTTCTGGAGTGTAATATAAAGTAGAAAATTCAAATTTAAAAATCCGTTTTTTTCTCTTGAAAAGAGAACTGGTTTATTCCCTTCAGATTTATGTAGTTATATGAGATTTTGACTCGTTGCCAATGCAAAGTTATGATCATATTTTCACGTAAAGAATTCATTGAATGTGCTCTCATCTGCTCATAGGAATCTGTCGTTGTTTTAAGGCTAATGTGCATAGTTTTTTTGAATAACTATATCACCAGCTCAATAAAGTCTATTTTATAAACTATCATACTTGCGTGTTTTCCAATTTATATTATAAATTACGAATCAAACCATAAAAAAATACTTAGTTTTAATAAGCTTACGCTACTTATAATAATCAACTAGTTAACCCAGTGGAATTACGATTATTTATCGAAAAAAATATAATTAGCTATTTCGGAAATCGTTTTCAATAGATCTACATTTTCGTTTGGAATTGGCTCTCTGGGATCGATATTATTTGACTTAAATGAATAATGGTCACTAACAAATTTTTATTTTTAGACCCGTAAGAAGGTGAACAGAGATAATAGAATATTTAATTCTATTATCTCGATTATTATTGATTTTTTCGTATAAACGATAATAAACTTGTATTTGCTACAACTTTGAAGCCGACCTTTTTTTGTAAGTTTCATATCTTTGGGACGCATGAGTCCGAAGGATGTAAATAAACCGGTTCGCGAAATGTAAAACTTTTCAGTGAAAATTATGAGATTTTCATTACACTTACTTTTTAAAACATTTCAAAATTTGAATTATGCGTATTTGGTAATGAAGCTTGAATTCGTACAAATGCAAACCGCATTTGTACGAATTTGTCTTCATCAAAAATTCGGAATATGTGCATCCTAGGAAAAAATATAAATATTGTAAGGACCAAATTTGTAGCAAATTTAATACCCAACGACTTTGGTCATTTTTCGTGTAAAATTGAAAATAAACGAGTTATTCCGAAAATAAAAAATCACCCTTTAATTCAGGATGGCGAATCAGGAGCTGAATGCAAATCTTGCAATATGAAAGACTTGCCCGTAAACAGTTTCAGTGATTTCCAATGGAAAATTACTACTTTTAATTTTTCCGATGGTAGTCCCTTCTTTTGATCTAATTTAACTAGGCTTACTCTTTAGCAGATAAATTGAAACTGTAAGTAACAACTGGTAACTTAAATTGCATAAATACTTTCAACTTAAAATACGTTAATTTAGATGTCAAGATATGTTTTAATTTCTCAAAAGCTGCCCAGTTAAATTAAATTATACTTGTTTATAGAAAGTGGTTTCTCAAAATGAGATTTCCCATCTGCATTCTTATCTCAATTATGTAAAACCATCGAAAACTTCAAAAACAGCGCTATCAACAACAATAAGTAGTGGTGTAACAACGATATTGGATATGATTCGACCAACTTTCGACATATCGATATCGATAGATATATTCATAATATTTGGAATGCCCCAGCGATAATACATTGGCTCCGTCTTATAACAGGAAAATAATGTTAATACTAAAACTTTTATAAAACCTATAACGCTACGTCTTACTTTGGTGCTAGTGGAACTGGTGCAGATTGATTATAGTTTTCCGCCATCCATATTATATACTTATTTAAGTCATTAAGTTAAAAGTAAATAAATTGTTGAGTAAAAAGTATAAAAACTTACAAATGAGAGGGTATGAAAAAACTCCGTTTAACGTCAACATATAGCCGAACGGATATGTTGCCATAGTAGACGCCAATTAAAAGCCAATGCCAGTTCTATTTGTGTTGGGTACTTATATATAAAAAGATAACTAAAGCTTTCCAGTAGTCGGAGAAAATTCAAATTGTCGATGTATATAAAATACTTTACATTTGAATTTACGACGACAGGTAATGTGCAGTTATATCCCATATTTTGCATACCTAAAAATATGTGGCTAAAATATTTTCTAAAGCGGAGGAAGTAAGTGGTCGATGCGATAAGTTATTTAACAATATATGTTTTTTTAAATCTGTCCTGTTCTGGAAAATAGTACTTATGTATTTTATTTTTAATTAATAATTATAAAAGTAATTTGCATACCAAATATGTTAGATACAGTTAGATATCTTACATAATTTAACGCATTTTTACGTTATCATTTAATGTTATGGACATGCAAAAATATAAATTGTATATTTTTGGATTGGTATCGTGGTTTGGGTAACTTATGAAATATTTTCTGCATCCAGAGATGAGTGAATATAACGATTTTTTTGTAATATGAATATTCATATAAAGGCGAAGTGTTTTCATTTCTTTTTCAAATTAATTTTAAATTTAAAAATTCAATCATGTCCTATGTTTTATTAACGATTGCAGTTTTATTATTTTGTTACCAATAAATAATATAATTATTGATAAGATATAAATAATGTCAGTACTCACGAGGCTTAAATGACATGCCTAAAGATTCTTTCAGCATAACCAATCAATTTAGATAAGGTTTGCTAGGGTGATTCATTAAAATTTGATTAAGTTATTATAACCAAGAGTAGAATACGGATGGAATAGTACTTATTTCTTAGATGTTGTTTTTAGTATCGCTTTTCAAAGACCTACCTACCTACTAAATACAATTAATATTAAATATATAATTAGAGCTAAATATTCATATTTTTTATTGCAAATATTAAATTAGAATAAAAATCATAGTGACGATAAGATTGCTTATTGTTATTATATATTTGAAAAAAAAAACAAATATACATATACTTGGTTGTTATACGAACAAGCATAATATGAGCTCCCGTGGCTTGAGATGCAGTAATGTAAAAAATAGTGTTTGTCAGTATCAGTACTTAGTCAGTCAGATATTTTTGGTATAACCATATTTTTATTTGTTGTCTCTTTTAAAATTAAAATTTATTTTCAGTTGCCAATATTATCGTAATTAAATAATGTGTATTAATTACTTTTATATTGAATACAATATGCTTGTAAATTAGCTCATAGTTGTATACAGTCGAACAAGTAAAGTGGCAATGTATCCGCTAAGTTTAATGACAATTCAACAACGTTAGTTTAATTTAGCAGTTACACGAAGCAACTACGTTGCCTTAACAATGGATTATGTTCTTTAACGTTAAGGAAATAAAATATAATTTATCTTATTGGAATTCCTTAGTGATATTTACACTTAAGCGTATTTGACGAGCTTTCAGAGATAACCGCCTTGAAACGTTTCCTTTGTCGTATTATTCATTGTTTTGTCTTAGAAACTGTAAATAAATCCGCTACTCTTATTTTTGCTTTTCAAATACTTGAGTGAATGCTTTTTCTTTTATTTAAATTTAAGAACAAAGCTTGGTATATTTTTTTTCTTATTAAAAACTGACTATTTAGGGAAAATTAGCAGTACCTATTATAAAATGGAGTTCAAATGAAGTATAGGTAGATGTAATTATTTAAGATTTACATTAATTTTGTTCATCTTATATACCTTAAAAATATATTAATCATGAAGATTGATTTTAGATACGTTACGGATTGATATTATATTAATTCCGAAAAAAATATTTATCACCGTCTACGTTTCAGTTATCGGTTCCCTAAGAATGCCTTAAGAGGTCGTAAGCTTCTTTTTGGAGCTGGGTTGGCTTTTTCAATCCACAAAATATTGATGTTACTCTAAATAGTCTTCCCCGAAGGACTGAATGCCGACGTCAAAGAAAAATAACGACGATCTCTTTTAGAAATGTTTTCTGTGCAAAAAAATTACTAAAAGTTTATATATAGTAGTGTATATTTAAATGATAATTTTAAATTTATCATTTTGCTTTACTTTAGCAAAAATAAATGAGGATTATTTAGTCTATAAATATTAATCAGGTCACGTTTTATTCAAGAGCACGGTGCTTATTCCAATCGCATTTTGTTTTAACGAATACCTTTTTTTTTATTTAGAAATATTGTTTTTTTATTTTAGGTTTTAGTTTTCATAAGACTGTAAAGTCTTGTTATTTGATTACTAATAAATCATATTCATTTATTATTATTACACAACTGAATAATAAAATTAATCTTAGGATTAAATAAGCGTAAGTTAATATAGTTTGCTTATACTACTCCAGATTATGTTCTGATTTCGTGTCCTGTGTTGAGTCCAAATAAAAAGGTTGGGTAATTTTGTGTAAATTTTTAGTAGTAGCCGGAGTTAAAAAGTTTGAATTGTTATTCTCCCGTGCTTCAAAAAACTCAAATCAAGGTCTAAAAACCGCGGCTGATATTTCGCAGATCGTATTGGATTGTTTCATCGGACTACGATAGTGAGTTATGACAGAGTGTGTACACTTTCACAGTCACACACACACGTTTGTCCTAAAATATAACCTAAACCTAGTTGTTTAGTCTTTAAGACTGGCGACATAACAGGATTATTTATAGCATGGGATAAAACCTTAACACATAACAGATATACCATTGGAATTCTCAATTCTCATCTGTAATTATGAATTTTAGCAAACGGAAAAAAATAATAATTCGCACATCTCTTTTACCTCGTTTTCATTTTATAAATATTTTCTAACACTTCTTTGTTGCGACGGTACATTTTCACAGTCTCTGCACAGAAGTAATGAACTCATCGTTTGATATAAATTTAGTATTATAATATCACATTTGTTACAAATACAATGTTGACAATAATTCTATTTGAACAAATAGGATTTGCAAAATTACATATTATTTGTTCTTTAATAAAAACCATAATTTTTAACAGGAAATTTCTTCATGTACAGCATACTTTTCAGAAGAGAATTTACAGAAATGTTATCGAGAAATTTCAAACAATCTTATCATTTTGAAAGTTTTCCTTCAAAGTGAGTTCTTAGTTAACTCAAAAGCTATTATCGTGTTTAATATCAGCAACAGCGAATAAATCAACCCAAATAATCTAATGACCCGATGAATGAATGAGGTGTCAAGCGGACTTTATCAGGCAAACAATAAATCGCTGACCAAAACCCGGTCAGGAAAATCGGTCGTCATTGTATTAAACGTTCATTCGATTACCATTCCATTCATTCTTCCATTCAGCCAGTCTCTTAGTTTGATTTGCGACTGCATGGGCTAGCGTCGACAGGTAGTAATTTTGCACACAGCAAAGTGCATTGCACTAAATGACCGTGTATTATTTGAACAATATATCGAAAAGCATTAGCATCACCTATTTTCTCTAGTCCAAATATTTTCGTTTTACAATTTTTTAGATATAGTAACTATTTAGCTTTCGTATGCCTTTAGACTTTACGGCAAGTATTACATATGTGATCTGCTATTTAAGGGGAATATGATAGGAATAATTCATAAGTATCAGAATAACAAAAATGCTGAAGCGAAATAGTTTGTAGGGGTTAGTATAAATATCACTGCCTCAGCACTTCATATTAGTTGTATCCAAATGTTTTATTTATAATCAATTAGATATTTTGATTCAAATAATGTACGATAAATAAGATTAAGACGACAAGAAATATTTATGACCGAATTGAATACATCATGTTGTGTTTGATGTAAGTAGTAAAAATTACATTCATACAAAAACATAACTATTATAATTTTTAAGCTATTAAAAATTCTTCCTGTTATTTTATTTGTTTTTTTTTTGTGGACCTTTGTATAGTTACCTAGATTCTTTTAAAAGCGGAAATTTTATAAATTGTAACAAAATAAAAACCATTCCTAATAGAACAGCGAGATATGTGATACCATTTGTATCCGTGAAAGCTCAGTTCACTATATTCCCTAAAAGTTGTATGAGAATATTACCATACTCTTTCACTGTAAAACCCTCTTAAATTATACAGCACATGTTAAAATGTTGTCGTGATTACAAAGTTTGTGTGGTAAATCTCGCTAAAGTAAAATAATGTATCTATAGGTACATTTTACACTTCTGGGCAAAGTCCTCTTTCTTTTCTTTTTTTTCTTGAGTCGGTGCTCCAGTGCAGATTGTTGACTGCCGAGTGTGAGATAAGTAACAGGCAACAACGTACAGTAGAAAATTCAACGATGCTTGTCCGGATTTTTTATAAATATTGGACAACATCACATACAATACTCTGATCCCAATGTAAGTAGCTAAAGCACTTGTGTTATGGAAAATCAAAAGTAATGACGGTACCCATACAACTTTTGGGTACACCCAGACCCAAGACAACATAGAAAACTAATGAACTTTTTCTACATCGACTCGGCCGGGAATCGAACCCGGGACCTTGGAGTGGCGTACTCATGAAAACCGGTGTACTCACTCCTCGACCACGGAAGTCGTCATTTGAACCCGCAATCTTCGGCTAAGTTGGACATGTTCTATCACTGAGAAATCTCTGCTCTTAGTTATTTTATTTAGTTTTGCATGGTTGTTTCTTTAACACCCGACTGACTGACTGATTGACTGACAAAATTTATCACTGTTTTCAGTTTATCAGTTTCTTAAGACATATGCAGTCTTATTGGAAATTCTTGTAACATCTATTTAAAAACAATTACATATCTGAACTGATCTGGATGTGAAGCATTGCAACTGACGAAATATTTTTGCATTTTCGTTTGTTTACTTGTTGCAAATATATATAGAAAAGGACACAGAGTAGTTGCATTTATCGCAGTGACACAATTATTTGCGCGCTGCGTTTATTTACTGAGGATGAAAAATTTAAAGGAGTTAGTCTGTATTTAAACTTAAGATTTGTTATGTGTAAGAATTTTATATTATTAATATTGTGTTAAAAACAATGAAAAAAAATAGCATTAATCTGGGCGATGGTGACCACTTATCACCTATATATCATTGCCCAGTCTATCCATTTTATAAAAAAATATTATTATAATATACAAGAATATTAATTACGGATTTGTTTAAGAGCAACACTTGTTAGTATTTTTACTGGAATCTCTAATCCCTTTGGGGTTACAATAAATTTCAACAAGTTTGGTTCTTTTAAAAAAATATATAATACAAACTACACGGAAAGAAAAAAATAACAATATTTTATACAATATTTTATTATTACTATTTTGAAAAAAAAATTGCGTTTATTAATATTGTATCTTCTATTTGCAACTATTTTACTTCAAATCTAGTATTTCTATAAATGGCTTACATATCACAAAAATATTTATATAGTATGTTCTATATATATAAGCGCGAACAGATGAATATACCACTAAAGCAGTATTATTTATATTATAGTCTTAGCACCTTGTAACACGCCAGGTTAAAATCAAACGTTTACTTCCTGATAATGTCACATAATCAACGCACAATGACCAGATGAGGGCAAAGGTAGTCATCTCGAGCGGTCAAACACAATGAGGGTCGCTATCTAATCCGACTGAGATATATTGTATAGATTAACGAAACATACCCATCCATTATCGTTCCAACTTTGTACATCTTTGAATCGAATTCGTTTGATAATTGTGTATCGAAAGGTTTTGGAAGAAAATATTTAATGTGATTGCAATAACAAATAAATTTAAGTGGAAAAATGTTGATTGTTGAAAAAATTTAGTTGCGAGTAGAGTTTGCGTGTAAAATGTTTTTGTGTGTGTGTGTCTGTCTGTGAGTTTGTCTGAGGTAGTCGACAAAATGGTTAAAAGTTACAAATGTAAACGTATTGATGATTATATAAGCATTACAAGCGTCTAATCAATTCATCAAAATCGGTCAGACAATAAGGACAACCTATTCTCAGTACATTTGAGTGATTACAATAGATAATTGTACTCACTAAAAATATTTTTAGGATTTTTAAAATGTTTCCTTCGCTTCCTTATTTATGAAATATTTTAACTTTGGTGGAACCGAGGGATATAGCTATTAGTAATATTCAAATATATTTTATGTATAAGATGTAAAGAACAGCCAGAAAAAAGAAAATAAACAAATGGTGCACAAAGGCGAGCTTACCGCTTATTGCGATCTCCCCTTAGATAGACAATCTTTGGCAAAAAAAATTTTGTTCGGGAACAAGAAAGTCCATAATAAATCATTTTATTTTTTCAAATGTGCTCATAATTTATTAGATTGTTTTTGGACCAGATATTAAAATCGTATAACAATTCAGCGAATCTACATATTCGCTTTCACGCTGATGTAGAACGGATGCCAGTCGTTTGTATTCCTGGAACGTGGGCAGTTATTTAGTTAGTGACAGTCATCTGACACGCCGGTAGACTGGACATGAAAATTCATGCCTCTCCCGAATCGTAATTAACTTTTTAAGCCAGTACACATGTTATTGGGTTTCAAAAGCAAGGAAGGAATAAGGGTAGGTTTATGTACTTGTATTAGAAATTGTATTGGTAAATTCAAATTTGTACTTCAGTACAGGTATTAATGCAATTTCTATTAAGATATACAGATAACTACTGATTATTGTATTTTAGTTGAATTTTTACTTTATCTAAAATACAAGAAATTGTTTTAAATAAAAAAAAAGAATGGTAACAGGAAAAAGGTTATTCAAATTGGTGCCTAACTGCGAGTCAGTAAAATGTGCTAGACCAAATATGAGTCAGAACGATGTCCATGGTCTGGGAAATAACGGCATGAAATTGCATCCAAAATCGTTTTTGGAGGTCCAATTACCAGTTGTTTCGCAATTTGCAAACATGGGCAAATGGTATTCTTTTAAGCCCGGTCGATTACACGAACGTTAATTTCATGGTAGTCACGTAGCTGTTCGGGATGCACGTTTGCATATCATATCAATGTCACAATCAGGGCGACAATATGTAACGGAGCGAATGAGTTGTGCTGCTTTATTAAACACTTATCCGATAAAGAATCTTGCGACAACAACATACATACTTCAATATAGCCAAAGTCATTAGAAAGCAAAAGTATAGTGTACATGACATTACATAAATTGTATGCTTAATGAAACGCAAGCTTGGTTCTATTAACAGAATCCGCTTGCACTTATAAAGAAGGTTTTATTGGTAATGAATTATTTACTTGTTACCTCTTTTTTCGATTGATATAAGTATTTAAGCCTTAATGAGTGTATGCGTGAACCGGAATACCCACAAAAGAACCAGTGGTTCCCACTCCGTAGAAAGCGAGCGATCCCGTGACGCCACGGGCTTATAATACCTTAGTCCAGCGATATTAAGATCGGGGGAGAAGGAGAACATAGCGCCGACACCATCTCCTCGGTCTTCTTCTATTATGGTAATATTAATTTAATCCAAAAAACATAACATATAATATTATTTTAATAACTATATATAATTACATTATAATTGCTTCATATAAGTCTTTAACTGATTAATCATATTGCTTATTCAACTTTGATTGTTATGTATAAGCTGATTTTTTTTATATAGAATGTCATGCATAAGAATACCCCGTAATAGAATGGTTCTCCCTAATTATTCTTGATTGATTTATTCAAACGCACAAAAGTAGGCTGTTTTCTTGGATAAAGGTAAAGTAGGTCGCCGCCGGGACCACTGTTGATTGATGACACGTGTCTCACAAAATAGCAAACAAATATTTTGTATGTATTAGGGATATTTTTTTCCTTTAGAATATTTAAGATATCAAGCGTGTTTGACTCGAGAACATAACACGGGTATTATTTTTAGTATTTAACAAAGCACAATCATCAGTACAATAATAATATCCATAAAGATATTAATATTCTTAGATTAATCATTATTTGGTAATAACTAATTAAACTTATTAATAATTTAAGAGTAACGAACGATGAAAACGTGTTTGTGTATTTAATAAGTAAATTTAATATTTTTTTAGCAATAATGTTGTTAGTAAAAGCTCATACACGAGCTAAGCAGAATTCTGTGTTCCAGAAATTAGTGAATGTAATATTTTTTGCACTTCTTATCTTTCTTCTTTTTTTTATAAAATTAAAAATATACCAAGATAATTAGCTACTCTCGTTTTATTTACGTGCCGTTCCGTGATGATGAGAAACGTAGGATACGTTACTCGAATCATTTTAGCTATTCTCAATGTATTGGTATATAAGGTGTATAAGGTTAATGAAACCAAAGTCACTAACAAAAATTAAAAAAATGTATTTATCCTAACTCGATATAATTACAATTAATGTTATTTTGTTGGGTTTTATAATTTTAATTTTATTTTATTTTCAGTATAGTAAATAATTTTAGAGATTGTCAAGAACATACGATCATAAATTATATTTAACACTTTATGACCAATTTCTATGAAACAATGACTAAGCGTTTTATACTTTGAAGTTCACTAAAATGGGTCCTATAAATGGGGTTAAAAGAGGGCGTTCTTTCATTGTTATTGTTCACGTTTCATATAAAGTTTTTACGAACATTGATGCGTTAATAAAATGTCTTCACATAACTTCCTTGTCATAAATGGGTTCGCTTATGAATATTAGTTTAATAAACGACACATATAACGTTATTAATGTTTAAGTGTTATTACTTTAACTATTTTCAATTCAACTAGAATTTTTTTCGCGGTTTTGCTCACAGAAATAAAAGTTGCATGTCCAAATAAAATCGTTCGATCGAAACTTAAATTACGTTAAAATAATAACTCCTCGGAATTTTCCAAATGTTGGGAAAAACCCTGCCTTTCACCATAAGAAGATGGTTTATTAGTAATTAAGTTCACAAAACTTACTTAACCGTAGTTATTTATATATTAACCGGTCTTCTAGTATTTAACGATGAGGAGTCTATGACGATATAATATTAAAATTGATTAGGTTCACTTAAATATTGAGGTGTACTTAATCTATATTTATGCATTGTCTTTCAGTCAGTCAGTGAACAATTATTATATATTTATAGTCCTTTGGTATTTGGAAGAAGTTGTTTTAATATATTACTTCAACGGTACTATTTAAATAATAATTATCTTTTTATGAATAATAAAATGATTTTGAAGTATTTTTTGTGACGCAAAATATGTATGCATATTGTATACATTGTTATTTTTGATAACAAGATTTATTAATTCAATTAATTATAATTGAATTAATGAATTTATTTTCAAAAGTCAAAAGTGTAATAATCTACATTTTATAAAAAGCTTTTGGTGTTCATATATATATAAATACATTAATAAAATTTTATGATTATAACGTGAAAAATATTTTCTGAAATAAAAAGTTTTATATATTTATACTGCTATGAATTCGATAGTAAGTTTATTTGTTTGTTACGCCTTTACATCGTAACGGATCATTATGAAATTTTGGATACACGTCGTCAGTGTAGTACGGAAATGGACAGATGGTATATATAACATATCTGGCCCTGAAGGGGCCGCATTATTTTTAATGGAGCTTATTAGAAAATGAAAGGCACTGTGCCAGATATACGCAAAAAATATTGTATTTCGTCTAGAAAAATAAGATATTTTGACCATACGAAATAGTAATTAAAATAAATATCCATAAAAATCAATGAAAATAATTTCATTTATATACATACCAGTGCCAACTAAATATTCCAAATATGGAAGTCGTTGAACTCCAATTATAATACGACGATACAAAATTCGTTGACCCGAATTCAATCCAATCCCCGGATCGATATATACCGTACTGATGAATGTCCAACTTACCGGACGAATCGAAATAAAAATCTCGATGTATCGTTTCCAACACGATGTTTATTACGTTTGGCACAACTCGTATTGTAAATAGTGACGTATAGCACAGTCGGTCATGAAATATTGCCTAATTAAATTTAATTGAGGTACATTTACAGCGTTGTCTTCAGAATATAAATTACGAAAATAATCTCAAAGCCAAAATTACAAATACTTCGTGCAATGCTCCGAATTTTATCTAGACTAGACTACACGTTGTAATGACAAAATTGTAAACTTATATATATAATATATCTTCTGATCATTTGACTTCCTTTAAATATTGAAAGTAAAGAGAATATAATAGGCATTCATCCACTTATTCTGATGTCTGATGTCTGATGTTTAGATTGTTATGAGTAAATATAGCGTAATAATATAATAAAGCGGGCATCGTAGAAGTGCTGTGAAAACCAGTAAAGTGCACCAGCCGCGTGAACACGAATGTTGATAGTTTTCACGTCCATATTGACGTGTTACATGTTCGCGCCTTGTTCAGCTTTCCGAATCTGTATTTGTGGCCTCGTCAAAGGTTTCACGTACCACGAAGCCACTGTGAATGTTAACACTTCCATACTCACTTCATAAAAGCAGTAATGTAGTATGTATTTGGCTAATTGACTAAAGCGCACAGTGCCACGGCCATAAGGGTAACTTATTTTTCAGCGTATATTAATTGAGTACAAGAACTAAACTGAATTAGATCTGAAAACGATTGTAGGTATAAAGTTGTTTAGCGTGTTCAATATTTCGAATTATTGAGAAATTACTATATGAATGAACACCGCGTTTCTTTATGGAGCCTTGAGTTTTGCAGTAGATAATTTAAAGAGTATGAGTTAGCTGACCAGATGGATTTGTACAGAGTGCTACCACCAACTGCAATAAATGAGTAATGAGAATATTTGCACAAAGCCCTTCAAGTGCAATCAGCTGCAATAAATATAGACTAATGCTTACACCACCAATGCCCCTGAAAACGAGTTAAGATTATTTGAAGACGAAGTTATATATTTTAATACACGATAAACACTCGTGCTTATAATTATACTGACGGACTCACACTTAAAATGTAAATAGAGCAATACAGGGTATTCATTTTTGTCTACTGCTTAGAAACTGCGCGTTGGATATGTGGATGTGTGGTTTTACTAGACTTGTTTTGTAATCAAATATTTATGTTACATGAACTTAAATTCAAACAAGAAAGTTTGAAATTTAAATAATATGATCTGTAAGTAAATTTGTTTTATTTCAGAACTTACATAAACTTACTAAGTGTTCTGGTAAGTTATTGATTAAGGGGTTTAGTTTAAAAATAGAAAAAGAGAACTCTTTAATTTGGAAGTTCTTCTTCCAAATTAAGCAAAAGCTTTTAACCCCATACCCCCATTTTTGTGTGAGTACCAGGAACCGGAAGACGCGGCGAAATAAGGCCCCTACAAGGTGGACCGACTATCTTCTGAGGGTCACAGGAAACCGTTTGATACGAATAATGCCATCGTGGAAATTCTTAGAGCATATCTGTATCCAGCAGTTTATATCATCCAGCTGATATGATAATGAACTTTTAAGTTTATTCTTTGCAATTTTATCTATGAATTCATTAGCCCTTTATAAGACATCTGATAAGACTTAATAAATCTGCGTAATTTTTTACGGAACTCAAAAGAAAATGAAAGTAGAATAAGTAATTACTGGGTCGTTTGATAAGGGATAATAAATGGATAGCGATTCTAGAATGTGTAAATTCGTTAGTTACTTGTTTTATCCTCAAGGATGGTTATTTATTATCTATTAATATATTTCATTGCCTCCGGTCTATTTAGTCAGATTATAAATAATGTTATCATATGTTTATCAAATTATACAGCTATTAAAAGTTAAGGTCAAAACTTACTTTTAACGTATAAAGTTGGTCTCACGACTATCGAATTAGTAGTGGTAAGTCAAACAAAAAAATCGAGTTTCCCTGATGAAAAAATCTACGCGGCAGGCATTACGTTAGAAATAGCAGGGTATATAACTCCGTGAATCTGACAGCACGTAAAGCCTAATCTTTCACCAGTAGTATCAGATTCCCGTCAAGGCATCGTTTTCAAGAACTTTCATAGGAATTTCTAAGTTAAGGTCGCTCCATTTTAACATTCACTAAGCAGATATTAGAACATATATGAAATGTTGAGATAGAAGTACATAAATATATTTTGTCCAAAACGAACACGACTGCAGTTGAGCGCAGTGAATGATGTCACATTAAAATTTCTGTTTGTCGACATTACACTTCGTCGCAATGTGCTACCCGTGGTTTGTTTATCAACAGGGCTTCCGTACAATTTGTATAAATTACGTACATGGCGCAATAACATTGCCAAAAACTTAAGTTACGACTCGTGGTGACAATATATTTTGACATTAAATTATTTTAGTAACAAAATTCGTGTTAAATATTAATAAACCTACCTTAATAAACCTACCTACCTACCTTTCTCTAGTTTATTATGAAAAAAATTATACGTTAACTCTTTAAGTATTTTAAAAGGTAAAAAAAAAATACATAGCATTAAAAGATTGTACATACAAGTAAATTTATTTCATATACCATTTTATACATAATATATAAGTTATAGTGCTATGTGGCTACAGATGTTGGGATCCGGGATTCAAATCCCAAGTCAGGACGTCAAGTCCAAAAGCCCGGATTTAGGAAGTTGTTACGGTCGCATGTCACAGAACCATGTAGAAGCGTTGATTTTGCGCCTGATCTTATTCCGTTTTTTTTGTTTTTATATGATAGGTGGCAAACGAGCGAGAGGAGGCTCATGTGATGAAAAGTGACTACGAATAATACGTTTACTAATCAAATAAAGATAGTGCGTATGGGTTTGTTTATTACAAACACTTTTGCAGTGTATCTACAGAGTAGGCGCCTACTTATCAGATTTTGGCCATTTTGGAGATCGGTAGCCACGCTTAAATTCGGTAAAGGGGACAGTACTACGATCTCCTGTATCAAACCAAGCGCGGTCTTAATTTCTTCCTTATATACGATATTATTGGATTTCCTTTAATCGGATTACGAAAGTGCACATGATTATCCTTACGCAGACACTTCTGCTCCATAATAATGGCCGCTGTGTCTGATTAAGATTACATTACTTTAGAATTTTAGTTTGAAAAAACAGGCACTGTCTATATCATAATATAAATACGATACGCAATAAGATGGTCTTAAGTATTTCAAAGATCTTAGTAATTATGTGTGTATCGTCATTAATTACTTGCTACAACAGTTCATTTATCACAAGTGTCACATCCCTAAAATAATGACATTATATCCATTTACTTCAAAGTCTTAGATATATAATCATTTATGAGATCATTTGCCTTGAATAGGTAATAGAAAAAGTTTTAGTGTGGAAGGTAGTCGTAAAATCAGATCCGCTTGTACTATAATGTGAAGATTAATGAAGGGTTAGGCGTAATAGCACATTGCTTTATTTTATGTGCATGATTATATTCCTGAAACCAATTGTTAGTAAACATGTATAATATGGTTACAGTGTATGATAGTAAATAATCAAATTTAAACGAAATATAGTAAGGTATACTTTAAAAAAGAATGGAGGTGACCCAGTGGCTTTAGCACTGGAAGTTGGGTTTAAAGCAATCATCACTAATTTTTCATGTAATGTGAGTTAAAAGGTATTTTGACACTAACTCGCATTAATGTAGCGTAGTGGAATACACTTTAAATCTAACCAAACCTAAGACGAGACTAGAAAAAAAAACGTAGGAGTGGCTGTACCGGCTATTACTATAATACACGACTAAAATATTTCAAAAATATAAAAATACAAGTGCTCATTAGTAGTAAAGTAGGTAGGTAGTAAACACTTTGAAAACTAAGACATTGTAATGGGCACGGACTAATTTTATGTTCTTACATTTTTGTACATCTATCACATTGTAAGATATCAGAATGTTCTTTATTCGAGCAGGCTCTAAAAAATATTTGAAACCTAAGGGATTAGAATAAATGTTGTGTTTGAGAATCATGTACGAGTATGTATGTATAAAAAAACTATGGGGTGAAAATTAACAACAAAGTAAATTTTGCTAGTTTGCATCTGAAAATGTCTTTCTTCTCTTTATAAAAAGTATTAGTTCTTGAAAACTATCATGTTATCTTAACTCATGTTAAAAATACGAAAGCAAGTTTGTTTATTTGTTTTTCGTCTTAACTTTTTTATTTAATTTATTATGTATTTATAATTATTTCGTATTTGAGTAATTATCATGAAATTTTGCATACACGTTGTCAGGAGCTTAGTAAAGAATATATACGGTTGATTTTGTACAAACGGATATGTTAAAAATACCTATTATAAATACAATTAATAAAACACTTTGTCACGATTAAGAAAAACAACATTATAACATATAATAATAATTCGGTAATCCGCTTTGCATATGTGCCATATTTTTTCTCCACATAAGCGAAACGATTTCCTTACAATGTTTATTTTACTTTTGTACACAATATGTGATTTATATGTTTTGCACGCGTAATTTATAATACTTACATTCTCATTCCTCGGTCGATCTATGTATAATAAGAGTATGGTTTTAAAACCAAACTTATAAATATCGACTACGTATGGATTATTTTTTATGGCGTCGGTAGCAGGGCGATCAAATTACCTGATGGTACCACTGCCCCGTGGTCTATTTATTAATTTAGACCCATATAGACAAATATTAAATAATCAGTACAAAGCAAAGCAAATGGCATACCACATGCGTACGATTTGATCAAATGTGTTTCCTAGTTATTGTTATTGTGAGATTTCTGTACTGGATAGACATACGTATACGCTATTCCACTTTTCTGTAGATTTTTAGAGATCTGCAAATCTCACGAACAAAGTTTTTTTGTATCTATTATAGTTTAGTTATAGTTGGCAATGTGGCAATGCTAGTTTCGATAGAATTAGGACTGACAAATTTTTTCTCCGATTATGTTGACATTGTTGGTAAGATTTCAGATATACAACATATAAACATATAGCTTCAAGCAAAGGTTTATTTATTTATTTTGTATGCATGATAATATATAGCCATAAATATAATCTAAGAATACAAAAATAATTTCAAGCAAGGCGATAAATGACTTCTCAACTTTGAATTAATGGATTTTTTTAATAATTACTTATTAAAACTTATGCATAATAGCGAGTATATTTAATTGCAAGCAATCACTTTGCTTTAAGTCATTTATTAGAATTTGTAAGACAAATTCTCATTTATATACCAGGATAATGTTTTCGGAGCGTATTTCTTTGTCTTCTAGTTGATGAGAAAAGGTTATATATAAAAGCAACGAAAGAATGCATTTATCGTCTCAATAGTTTTCAGCAGCTTAACCGACGACAGTCCGACATCAATCATGGAACTTGACTAAATCCTTTAATTCTTTCGATTGCTTTGCCGAGGACGTTTGAAACCAATAAATTCGGATTAAACTATTCTTTTTCGATTTACTGAATAAGTTTCCTACCTGTACAAAATTTATAGTCGTCTCTGACATACTTTAAGTTTAAAGTTTACGATTTATTGAGATATCAGGTATACTACTCAGTTACGACAAAATTTGTACACGAGTTTTGTAGGATAATACTTGTCAGAATGATAGTTATAGAGATTTCGTGATTTAGGAGAAGCTACGTTAACTTGACTGTAGGATATAATTGCTTGATAAATATTTTAGACAAACTAAATATAATTTTTTAATGGCGATAAAAAATAAAATGCCTACAAGTACTCCCGTTTTTTAAAAAGATGAGCCTGAAAATTGTATTATTAATTAAAAAACTATGAGCTGTAAATATAAGCTAAGTACTTAAAAACAATAGTAGGATCTCCAGTGTGAATTCGTAACCTTTGGTTGATATAGGTATGCTGTACTCTAGGCTATCTCGACTTAGAAAAAACTGAAAAGAGAATAGAAAATGAGAAATGTATAAAAAACGTGAACCGGGCATGCGGGCATGCAGCGAACACATTTTTCATTTGTCGCGTTCTAGATTTTTGAGTGTTTTTTTTTAACGTTCATGTGCATAATATGTGTTTACTGCATATACAAAAAAAAACCGATAGAAGTCTTCGTGAGTCTTTTATCATAAATTCTTTGTCTAGTTTCCACGATTATGTCGTATAAACGATTTCGTTTGAGTAGACTGTTAATAAGAAAGAAATTCTCTGAGAATATTTTCGTTTAATAATATTGCAATTTTAATTTAGTTGTGAAGCGAACTTCAGGGTAACTTAACTAGTTAAGGGATACAGTAATATCCTAGATTATATAGAAGATCAATCTTATAGCAAATATATCATAATCTCTCGGATTATGATATATTTGCTATAAGCCAAGTTGAATTTCAAAAGTTTTATGAAAAATAGAGTCAGTTTACATTTTATTTATTTAATTAGAGAACATACAGCCGTTGATAAACAAAAATTACAAATACTTCATAACTATTAGGCCAATAACAGTTCTCACGTATAACATTAATGAGACTGAGAATAGGAAAATAAAAGAAAAAAAAAAAACAAAAATGATAACAACAATACATTTAAAACTAAGTGTCTGTTATAAAAAAAAATAAAAATTATTGTATATATTATACTAACGGCTAATGGATTCATGTTGTTTATTTAAGTTTTTTTTGTTTACGCAAAACCTGGTGTTCTACATCTACATAAGTGAATTTGCTTTCCACGTGACCCGAATCACTTCCTTGTAAGTTTCCCAATACGTTCGTTAGCAGCCCTTATTCCCCTTTATTAGTTTTTCGACGATTTGTTTTCAAGAATAAAAGTTTATATTATGTTGAGTAATTCTTTATACAGTCACGTTTTACGGTTGTCTTAAATTTACGGTTTTCTTTGTCGACGAACAATCGTTAAAGTTTTATAGGAAATATCTTCTCTTACGTATTGGTGCTCGAGTTCTTAGCAGTTGTATTATAGTTTTATTTTTTTACAAATACAGATCATGATATTCTTTTAACAAGAGATAATTTTAGTGTTATCTATATTTTGCAATAAACACGAGGGCATTTTCATATATTCATTAAAAGCATTTATGAAATTTTCTCTGCGTTTTTCATTGGAAAAATATACCATTTTTTTTTGTCTATCTGTTTATTTATCTTTTTGTAAATTTGCTGGAATATATTAATATGTTGCAAAAACGATATTAAGGTAATTTTGCGCAATTAAAATATTTTCCGTCTTAAAAATGACATCGATTTATATGCAAACATTTTAACTAATCAGCTATTCTATTCGGTCGTAAAATGAATGATTATTATTTATAACATAATAATCATTAATTTATATTAAGTATAATTTGAATGCAGAACGTATTTTGTCAATTATTATTTTGGTAACCTTTTTTCGAGTACCTTGTAATTTTTTATTGGGTAGTTGACGAGCAAATGGGCTATCTCACAGCACTCTAATTTGTTCAAAGTGAAATTGTCGGACCATCTAACTGTAGAGCGTTATAGCATTCTGATATTAAATTGGCATTTTACCACCAGCTTAACAGTTTAAATAAACGGGGTCATTTAACAGTTTAAATAAACGGGGTCATAGATCGTTAAAGTGGGTAATTAGAAGGAGATATTTGCCTTACGCCTGTCATTATATTGGTTTACTCTGCCTTCATTCTGGAATACAAAAGTACATAGTGTTGATATTTCGCGGTAGAAGAATTGTTGGTGAATAGTAGGCTTTTAAGTGGTCTTCTAGTATTTATGTTTCGTCCACTTTAAGGTTTTTTTTTTTTTTTTTATGTCATAAGGTGGCAAACGAGCAGGAGGCTCACCTGATGGAAAGTGACTACCACCGCCCATGGACATCTGCAACACCGGGGGGCTTGCAGGTGCGTTGCCGGCCTTTCAGGAAAGAGTACGCTCTTTTCTTGAAGGTTCCCAAGTCGTATCGGTTCGGAAAAACCGCCGGCGAAAGCTGGTTCCACAGAGTGGTTGTGCGAGGCAGAAAATGTCTTAAAAATCGCGCTGTTGTGGATTTTTAAGACATTTTTAAGACAAGATTTGGTATCAAAGTTTTTTATTCGATTGTAATTTACTTCTGTTTTTTTTTTTGTATTTGGCATAAGCGTAATGTTCATTCTTCATTACATTTTCACATATAAAGTGTTAACTTTAAAAAATGGTAGTAACCTAAATAAAAGCTGTCACTGTCTAAACTTGTTATAAATTCGAAAAATTTGTTTTCAATCTCCAGTGACTTAGATTAATGAATTTCAAGGAGCTGGCTGTTTTCACAAAGCACTACTTAGGCGTTCTTTTAAAGTATTTTATTAAGTATAATGAATTTGAGTCAATTCCTTTTGAACAAACAAGTCAGAGGACAGACAAAATGTTACTCGTAATAATAAGTTTTAATAACCATAATTCTTTATTCTGTATTATAAGTCGGTCGGTAATGATTTGTTTCATATTCCCTTTATTAAATAGTTAATCTCATTGAAATATGTTTAATATCTATATGTACATATTTAGGATAAACAAAGTAAAATGATATCTGCCGATGTATAAGACTAGTTTATCAGCCCAGTAAATAAATGACGTTGATCTAAAATCCGGGTCAGTATCATTTATTTTCTCGATTCTACTAAAAATTCAACTCGTTTTCGGCGATGAACAAAAATATCGTTAGGAAATCTGCATACGTTATGCGAAATTCTGCCCTATATGTAAAATTTTTACCCTCCAAAAATTGCCTTAAATGTTGAAAAGGCCTTTGTCCAAGAATCAGACATATACAGGATGATCTTCTTCTCCTGACTAGAGTTTTCTTGCCCTAATTATATGATGGGTCCGCTTTCTTCGGAATTTTCGAAAAAGTGGTGGCATACATGTATGTATCTGCCTCCACTTTTCCCGATCTAAAGCATACTTCTTTATGAGGTTGTGCTCTCTCAATTCATCCCTAACAACATCAAAACAGCGCTTCTTGGGCCTAACGTGAGACCTAGGGCCTGCGACAATGGATCATGGACAGTTCGAGGTTAATCCATCGGTTTCAGATATAATCTGGCGATCTGCAGCTTATGTGATCAAATCAGCGGAGATTAACTTTTCTGCAACATATCCGCTACGCCTAGCTACTCTACAAGAGGACTAGTCGGACGATGCATTTATGTACAAGATCCTCTAATTTCACTGATATTTTGCAATCACTAATGACCTCAGTGACTTCCCGGCATTTAATTCAAGCATTTATTTGAGCTCTGGCGTTGTGATCTATTGGCCTAGACTAGTCCAGATCCGAGGTATCTCTATCTATCTATATATTATAGTTGATGATGAAAAATAAATGTACATAGACATTAGTTTAACTTAAAGACCATACATAGCTTAAGTAATTTTAAGTAAAAAGGTCAAATTGCGTGAAGTGCAGCAGCTACGGACGTTTTAATATGGTGTGTTTCGTGGCGGCCTTCTAGATGAGTTGTTTCGTACTAGTCTAACTACAAGTAAAATGACATCCGATATTGCTGGATGATTGAATAATATAAATGATAGATAACCGTCTCACTCATCAGATATTCTACAGCCAAACACCAATACTTTGTAGCTATTATTGTTTCCAGTTTGGAGGGTGAGTGAGTCTATGTAACTAACTATAGGCACAAATGACATAATATCTTAACTCCCAAGGTTGGTGTCGCATGTAAGGAATGGTTAATATTTCTTACAGCACCAATGTCTATGGGCGACCTTTAAGTGGTCCATTTACCCGTCCGCATTCCTATATCATTAATAAAATAATTAGAAATATAATTGTAGTGTAAAGAACGATTTTAGTGATAAAATTTCATTTATATTTTCATACAATATTACGTATTTAATACAAATGACAAACGAAGAAAATGTTACGTCAATGTTATGCAATCGTTACTAAAAAAGTCATCACAGGAAAAGTAGTTATTGGAAACGTAAAAATCGTTTAAGCTAAATAGCTTCAATATTAGTTTAAATTTAAACAATGTTTTAGACTTTATATTTAATAAAGAGTTTTTTATTTAATCGCAATGAATTCATTTTCATAACAAGTACTTAGAATTGAAAAACTTAATCTCTTTTTAAATATTACTTGCGCTCTCTTTAGTAAATTCAAGGCATTTTTTTCACATCTTCTCTGATACTAGCAAATTTTAATTCCTTTTAAGGATAAAAATTCTCAAAGTCCATTCATTTCAACCCTTACCCTAATTAACTTAATTTATAGTGCGTAATATATAAATTTACAAAAAATGTTAAGCGATTAGTAACCTTATCATCGTGACATGCGTGTCAGCGAATGATTGATCGAATTTAATGCGACGTGAAAAATTTATAATAGCGGGTTCACACACGTCGATTTTACTCGATCAACTGCTCTTCGAAAGCGATTTGAAACATCTGAACAGACATGCAATGTAAAGAAGTTACAACTGCCGATTCAATGATGGGCATGTGTTTAGTTTTGTTGATAAGTAAAGTATCCCAAAAAAATGCTCTACTACTAGACAAAGACTACTTCTATATGAATCAATCTAAAAATTTGAGCCTATTGTACTACTCTTCTTGACTGCGGGATATACGTGGTATTTTTATGACATTTTTGTCCAGTACATGTACGGTTATTCACGATGTTTGAAGCACGTGAAAACTCTGTAAGTCTTCTTGCAATTTATAACCCATGACTCACTACAGTTAAAATATACGTCTTTTATGTACTTTAACGTCTCGGCTCGAATTGAATTTTGTTAATTTGAATTGTTAAGTCGAATCCAATTATTTGTAAAAATACTTTGCCTGAGTCCAAAAAAACGTGTATGATTGATGCGTATGAACCCGCTTTAATCGAATTTTAAAGATCTAATTTTTTACGTTTTTTTATATTTAATTGTTGCTTATATTCAATTTAACGTCGTAGATATTATTTCCAGTAATGTGTCAAGTTTGTATTATTATATTTTTAACCTACGTCGTTCTTTGTTGTTAGTAAGGTAAATAATATTTTTTATTAAATGTCCAAGACATAATATAAATAATGAGAATGTAAATGTTACATATTTTAATAAAACTATTTAAATGGTTAACATTGGCTACATCTCAAGTGTAAAAGTACTAATAATAGAATTCTATGGGTTTTGTGTTCGCGTGCATTCGTGAAGAAATCTAGCTCGTAAATCAGTGCAAGCACACCGTGAAACAGTAAACAAGCATAACTTATTGTGAGAAAAACACTGAAAAAATTCTGCTTTCTATTTATGACTGACCGTCATTTGTTTTAATTAAATGCATTTACGTAGCTGTAACGTGAAAGAAATTAATTTTGTTTATTTTGGTTCTTACATTATTTATTCGATACCTACGACCTACATTGTAGAATTTAATTTCATTCATATTCATTGTAATGTATTTGTTATCATGTTCGTGATGAATTGTATGATGAACATAATATTTTCATAAATTATACTTATAATAGTTTCCGCTCGTGTCTTCGCCGGAGGTCTTAACTACTCGAATGATTAAGACTATTGAAAAGAACAAAGGGCATATTGTTAGGGTAGGCTTTTCCACGTCGGTGCTCAAATGCGGTTGGTGGAATCCACATTGGGCATTTGACACATGAAAGTACAACGTTTACCTTGGTTTGAACTTGCAATCTTTAGTTAAGATACACGTGTTCGAAACTCTGGACCATCTCAGTTCTCTGAAGAAAGCATTTTCTAATAACTTTTAAATTTAAAGCTAACGATTATATCAACGTTGTAATTTATATTTTATTTTTAATCATACTTTTTTTTTACGTTTTAAAAGATGCCTGATTTGGTTTGATTTCGATTTGGACAGAAAGCTGAAAAAATATTGTAAAAAGTGGTTTCACAATGTTATATAAGAGAAATCTAGTGTTTATTAATCGTAATTGATAAAACGATTCCTTTTAGAAATACTTTAAATTCATAGGTTAAGTGGAATTTCCATTTGTAGATGATAAATGAGAATTCTACTTACAGGTAGACACAGCTCCGCAGCATGCGCGGTTAGGAAATTAAGACAACTCGACATCTACTTGATTAGTATATCATGTGGTATGATTTATTACTTTGGGGAAACGCTTCAGATGAAACTTAAGAATGAATTCTTGGAAATAGAGCTATTCGGACTATTTGCAATCTCCGAGCTCGAGAATCCCTACGGGATGTTATTGCGAAGTTAAAATACTTACAATGGCAACATAAAATAGTTATAGTAATATTATGTATATCTATAAAGACAAACTTGTAACACCAAGTTTCCGTCCCCGAAAAGTCAATACATTCTTTCATCCTTTTGCATGGATTTTACTTTTACCTTTGTTAATTAATATACATCAACTCACGTTAATAGGTACATAAGTTAGTACTGCATAGTAATATAATAGTTCGTTTTTGTTGTTTTTAATGTAGTACGCATACTAATAATTTAATTGTATTTTATTAATATACGTAATGTAGTCTTAGATTTTCGCGATTATTATACATTGAAATAAAACTAGTTTTTTAACGGATTTAATCGCGTATATTAATTATTTTATTTTAACATCCCGACGTTTCGAGCACTTTGCAGTGTTCGTGGTCACGGGCCCGTGGTCAGTCTGCCCGTTTTATTTCAATACGTAATGTAATTAAATTAGCGAAAAATAGTAACTCTTCTGTGTTTCTTGAAGGTTCTTTTATAGATATAAGATATAATCTTTTTCCAAATTAATTGCAATTTAAAAATTAATTTAACCTCATAAAATGATAATTCGGTAGTTGTAAGGGCCTATTTAATTGAGATATATATATTTTTAATGAAATTATTATTAATAGGGTTGAATTATCTCGTGAATATTTTTATTATTCCTTAAGCATATTTGTAATTTATTGTGAACGAAATACGAGAGTCCATTTACGGGTGTATTAAATAATGCCACTTCCAGACGTGCCCGAATTGGAAGGCGGGTCGTTTTAAGTATGACACAGGACCCGAGAATCGAATAAATTATAGCAGCCTAAGTATCTTACAAAATTCAGGTTTAATTATTTAAATTGCATTAATCGACAAAAATGTAATCTCAAAAGGTTTTCAAAATAAATACATTTAGAAATTTAATGTCACTGTACATATACGTAACATAAAATTGATTTAAATTATACATATAAATGACGCATAAATAAATGAAATGAAATGTAAATACGTATTTTTGTCATAAACAATTCAATTCCTCTATACGATATCAGCTATTATTTATTTTAACATATTGACCAGAAGCAGTTAATATTTTAATCACTAAAAGTTTGAAGTAGCTAATTCTGTTCACAACTATGAAACTGTATCTAACCAGAAATGGCGAATGAATATCGATGTATTGATATATATTTTGATATCTATATATAAAAACGAAATTCCCCTCACTGATTAATCAAGAAATCTCAGAATCTATAACACCTACAAACTTGAAATTTGGCAGCCTCCTTATAGGATGTAGACTTCCACTAAAAACGGATTTCACGAAACTCCGAAACTAAGGGTGAAAAAGGGCAAAAAAAGCCGCAGGATAAGCTAGTATTTGTATGAAATCAAGTATAATTACAAAAGTATAAGTAAAAAACAAAACATTGAAGGTTTTAGATTTAGAGTGTTCGACTTTTCCTAATGAAAAAATAACTGACAATAACAATCTTAATAAAGCGCATTATTTTAATTTTTGAATACGATATTTTATATTTTCTATAGGAAGATACTTCTGTATAGAAAGATAACATTAATATTATGATAAATTAAAAACGAACCATCAGGTTAGATGTTTTTATCGCCAAACTTATTATTACATATTCGTTGTAGTACAAGTATGATGATAGGATTTTAATATTTGATACAAGTGGTTTTTTGTATATGATTATCAAGCCTTTTTGTTAAATTACTAGCAAAAGAAAAGCCGCCCATAATAACATATATTTGAGGGATATTTTTAATATCTTTTAAGTTTCTTTTTTAATATCCCTTTCAATTCCTCATTTTAAATGGTAACAACCTGTAAATTTCCCAGTATTTTGTTCTAGAAGTAGTCATGACGCTTTTTTCACCTCCAATTACGAGATAAATTAAGAAAACAAATTAAGTGCATGAAAACTCAGTGGTTGCCTAGGTTTCAAACACGTAATATATAGTAGAGGTTCTCTTGATGTTACGTTGTTCACCACTAGCGACCTCGGCTCGGGTTTAAATATAAATATGTGTTAAATTTACACATATACATTTTCTTAACTTCAGTAAGTATAAGTATTTGTTTCACTACAAATATTATTAAGCTTATATATGTAAATATGTTCACAATGAACACTTAGTTTGCCCCTTTGAATTTGTTAGCGAATTATTCTCATGTGATTATAAACCTTTATATTTCTGACAGCCCACGGCTCAAAAAATATTTAAAAAAAAATCAAATAAATACCCTGTAGATCCACTGGATACCACTGAGTAACCTCATCAAAAGTTGAAAAATAGCATTTTTGCTAAACCATCTCTGACATCCATCTATGACGAAGCCTTCTATTTAATATTGGAAAGTATTCAGCTTATATGTTGGCTCGCTTTTATTTCGTTATTGAACTTTATGTGCGCAAATGCAACCATTACTATTAGTAACTTCTTCTTTCTTTCTTCAGTCCACTCCACTATGAAACTCACTTTGGGTAGTGACGTTGGAAATGAAAAAGTTGATGAAACAAGAAAACGATGCTTGTCCGGATTCGAACCAGCAATTTTCGGTTAAAAGTTTCTTATTCTAGTAGTTTGTAATAAATATTAATATATGTAAGATAGGAATCACTAAACTCATTTTGGCAATACATAAAACATATCAAAGAGGTCTTATCAAAGTTGTAACTAAAGATTATCATAAATGAAATTTTATTAGATCTGTAGATAATTAAAAATGGTTATAATATAATAAGATTAGGTACAATATTGAGCCTGCATAATGAAGATTAACGAATACCGAAATTTGGAATGAACGAAATAATGTCTGGTTGGCTGCTCCCACTGGGTAAATAGGCCACTAAACGGTGCTTCATAAAAATACCTTTTAGAATAAAAAGCAATTTATCAGAGTGCACGCAAGCCTCAATGAAAATTTATATTCGTGAAAGTGTTTTAAATTTTTGCATTACCATACAATGTTCACGGTTTTAACGCGGCGGCTATTTTAAAACTATGAATGGTTGAATACTCAATTTTCGGTTACGGTAATTTTTTTTAAAGATTTTAATTTGCCCTTGTAAAAACTATTTGCTAAGCAAAATGATACGTTCGGCCCACAGTCATTGTGCACGCACGATAACGTTTTTCCTTAAATTTCTTTGCAGTAATGGAATCTAAGATGTTAGATCCCTTCTGTCATTACACCGGTTCACTCGCCGTTTAAGCGGGGGCACTAAAAAACAAAGTATTACTGTTTGCAGGTAGAATAACTGATGAGCGTTCTCCGCCCTAAAATTTCAGGTGACTTTTATAATACATGTATGTATGCACAATTAGTACTTTCTGCTCGCAAATGAATTGATTAAATGTTATTTCCTATATTATTTCCTGTATTATTAAATTTAAACTCAAATTCCAGAATTATGTGAATGTACTTCTGACACCTGGAACATTGTTGTACCCTCAAACTTCTGCTCAATAGTATCAAGTCTGCATTATGCACTACGTATGTTCATTCGGAATGATGGATAATACTAATTTAAAACTATATTAGATTTATGTTCGTGAAAGATTTAAGTATAACGATAATATACATTAAATTGTTCAATATTAAAATATAGGTCATATTTCAAAAGTGTAATAATACACCGTAAAGCGACGCGCCTACTTTTTTTACATACGATTGTATGTAGAATACGCTAGGAGCGCCGCTTCATCAACTATACAGGAATGACGTAAGGAAACAGAATATATATTACTAGAAATAATATAATAGAACTGAATCCCTCACTCGCTGTTGTTTGATGATGATGAATGTTATTTGTGAGGCACAAAAGCGTCGATTCTATGAAAAAACTTTCTCAGATAAGTTTTTGTCCGAATTGAATTGTTTATATCACAATTTGATGTTCGCTTTTCATGTTCTTTTATTTCAATTTACATTTTATCTGGACTTTCTTATTTTGAAACTATGTTTTAATGAAATTGATGAACACGTTAGATTCCATTGTTAAGTAAATCAGCAATAAGTATCAAAATCAAAATATTCTTTATTAAAGTAAGCTTATAAAAGTACTTTTGAATCGTCACGTCACAGTGTTGAATTAAATGTAAAGCTGCCATTGATTCGGAAAGTATATTCTATCGAGAAGTACCGGCAAGAAACTCAATAGTCACTCTTTTCCAAAATTCCAATTATAGAGTATGTCAAAAAAGTACAAATAAATTTATATATATTATGGAAATTATTCATAATAATATATTAATAATATTATTATCTAAGAGTAATATATTCATATTAATATACGAGTATATATATATTATATGAGCTATATTATTAATAACTAGCTTTGCCCGCGACTTCGTGCGCGTATGAATTTAACAAAAAAGTTATTGTTGTAGTCTAACTCTAATTCTTATTATATCAGCTATTTGCCAGTGGATGTCTCGTCAAAATCGGTCCAGCCTTTCCAGAGAATAACCGGAACAAACAGACAGATAAAAATTAAAAAATATGTTATTTTGGTAAATGGACCGTGGATACATACACATGCATTAAGTAAAAAGCGTTTATTTTAATATTACAAACAGAAACTTCAGTTTTATTATATTTATGCTATGTGAAAAATAGCTAATGGAATGTTATTATAGGAACGAATACTGTGCCCCAGGAAGGATGTATTAACTTTGCGAAGTCGGAAACTAGGTGTTATTAGTTGACCTTTCCTCCTCGTGTGTTTATTATGATGATATGTGTTATGTAGGTTTACATTTACAAATTATAGTCATCATCATTCCACCCGGACAACAATGTATAGTATCGATGGTCAGTAACTCCTAGATTCATTTAGCGTCTTAGGCCGACCTCAAATTGCTAGATGTAATAAGAAAAGTAATCATTTTATAAATATTAATACATTTAAATATCAATGCGTTTAAGAAATATTCTTTTATACGTTTAAATCTTAGAAAGGGAATAATGAACGACAACATTTATAAGGTGTCAAAAATGGTTATTTTTATTAATATTGAACAGAATACAATATTCTAAATAGTCGCGTATTATACCATTCGCGAGTCGCAGCTCGGTTTGAAACTTTTAATGATTCCCGTCGCAACCCAATGTCTATTCTCAACTCATATCTTATTACGGAGTTTCGTTTATATCGTTGCTACTTATATACAAATAGCTCGACTTCGTATGGATAAAATTAAAATGTTAACGAATGATATTAAAAAAAAAATCAAATATGAATGAAATATATTACAGTAATATTATCCCAATTTATATTAGTATAATTTATCTGAAAGTAATGATGGAATTTGATAGTTGGTATGGTTTATTAATTAATATATAATTTATTCCGATACGGAAAGTTTATAATGAAAAAACTGAACTATAGTTTTTATGATTTCTAAATATAAATATGATTAATATTGAAATCTGACTAACAAAGTTTTCATGCATCTGAGGAGATACAATTATTATCTTCCTGTTAGCGGTGACATATTAATTAGCTGTATCTCAAACATATGTTACATTTAAACAAAGTGTTAGAGAATTCTGAACCATGAACTACATATTTATTTTATATCCTATTTATACAATTTACTCAGTAGTTTTTCAATAGCGTGACACTATATATTTATAAAATTAGTTTAAGCCGTATAATAAACAAAAATGAAAAAAAAAAAATGTATAAGACAGGTATTTCATAATTTTTTATGAAAAAATATTGCCTACCCTGAGGTAATAAATATCAAGAACAGCCTGTTCGTATTTTTTTATTAAGATAATTCTTACCATATATTTATGCTATTCAACTTTATTTAGATGAATAATGTTATATGATTAGAAAATATATAACTTTAAGTATTTATAAAATACGAGTAGTACACAATCACCCAAAATTACCTCAAAGAGATTTTTATTAAATTAAATTGATATACTTTTAATGTACAATATTACTATAATTATTACATTTTACTCCTTAAGGGGGTAAAATGGGGTGTGACGGTTTGTATGCTATAGGTAAAGCCGCAGGATCAGCTAGATCAAAATAAAACTTGCTTATGTGCACATACTTCTAGTATTGTAATTAAAGATTTTATTCGTTCGGAAGATATAGGCTAAGATAACCTAGTTCATCAAAGGGTCATTTACCTTTGTGATGCCTTTATACCGACCCAATTAATGAGTCACATTCATTAATAAGAAAGAAAAATGTTATGTAAGAGGAAAAGAAAGCCTATAATAACCACTCGCTACTTTTATCGTTCTTAGACCTTGCGACATATCAACTAATGTTATTAATATATGTTGAAGCCTGTCAGAACATTCTATCATATTAAGGTCACTTATCTGGCAGCAAGTGTAATTTTGTTCATTTCATTTCCAACAAACTTGATACTTCATATATTTTAGCTTATATGAGATATAAAGAAAATACAAAGAGGGTCTGCGAAAATACGAAAATAGTACTTTCGTATTGCTTTTAATTAAAATTCTCGGACGTTTGTAAGGATACGTAACCGTAGCTTAATTAATTAATAACAGTCACGACATTATTTTTTAAATGTAAATGCTGATTTTCTCTCCAAGTTTTTATGAAAAATATATGTTAAGTTTATTATATATTGGAATAATTAATTGTTTTTTTAGATAAATATAATTTTAGCATAATATTAATACTTTAATTTTGAAAAGGAATCAATGAATTAGTGAAGAAAAAAAACATAAATTGTCATCGTTTGCCATGGAAGTGTGAAAAAATACTTTGCAGCTAATGTAAACCGATTGACTATAATAAATGCGATAACAAAAACTCGAAGGCCTTAATACTCTCAGAATGTAGTTAGTTCCTATCCGTGGATAATCTTTTTCGACTTAAGAGTAAGAAATCTTGTTCTAAGAAAACGATAAAGGAACGACTCGTTCTGTTCCCTGAGGGGGTATAAAGTACTGAATTGGTTGCAATGTGCGTTTACACTGCTTTAAAATATATTTGCTCTTGTGTGCACTTGTGAGAAATATTAGTCTCATAGAGAGCAATAAATTTTTATCGTCTGCTTTATAACTGGAGAAAGAGCCGTGAAGATAACTGCATTCTAGAACATTCTAAGATGGTGATAAGTTATAGTATGCAAGTGAAGTTTTATGGAAGCTAAAATAGCTTACAAACGTGAACGGAATATATTTAGAGAATTAAATGTATTTTTTTCATTAATGCTAAATTATTTTGACAATATTTAGATTACATATGTTTCAATTATAGAGATTGATTTAAACTTAATACAACATGTTATCTTATACATAGATAGTAAGATTTTCTATGTTCATGATATTTCAATGAACTCTGTTAAATTTTACATGAAATCCCGTGCAGACCAATATTAGTTGCATATATTAAGCACATCACAGAGTGATCACAATCTTCCTTCAAGTCTACATCAAACGAAAATCAATATGCATTTAATTAGAACGGCCTGAATCGCATTAGAATCTCTTTGTGTTATTTAATGTCTTGATAATATTAAACAATGGCAGAACTTTGAACTGGTATTAAGGTTTATAATATAAATTCCTTTATAAATCTGAATGGCAATATTGTTTTGACATTATAAGACTAGCAAAGGAAGATACGACCCCTGAACACAGGCATTGGATTGTAATTAAACAGTTTGCGGATGTAATATCAAACTCAGTAATTAAAATATAATGCTACTAGCATTATATTTTAATTCATTTAAAATATTTTGATTGAAATGATTTCTTATGTTGATTGTCATTGGCAACAACAATTTTGTAATCTATACAAATAAAAGGAAATGTCCTGACTTGTACTAAAATATACATAGATAGTTTTAGTATTTCCATCTTCATTTGCACTCGTTTATCTATTAGAATTTTTAAACTGTTTTATTTAGCTTGCGCTATTTGTTTTTTTGGCTTAGTTTAGTATTTAAAATTTGACCTCTTTCCTTCTATACATTAAAACTGATCTTTAATCATTGAGATTCTAGGAATCTAACAAAAATAAAGATTCACGGATTAGGACCCATCTTTGTTTTCATTAGATTGGGTAAGCCCAAGTCAAGATTTCGTATCGTGTCGAGGACTGTGTGGCGCAAGGGTGACTACAAATGATACGTAGCTATCGGTATACCAACGTTTACGTAAGCGTTTTTTCCACAAGACTTAGAAGAAAAATATAAAAAGATGAAAGTTCCCGAAAATCTCAAAGAACTTCCAAACGCGATTTATAAAAATTACCCCAATTCGCAAAAGTACCTAAAAGACGTTCAAACGGCTCGGATCGACTTTGGAAGAGATGGCGTACACCTTATTCACTCTAAAGCCACACAGTTTCCAGCAAAGTTTAACTATGGGATGGCTGAAAGGAGGCTGTATCCCTTAATTTTCTCTTGGGCTTCAACTGTGCACAAAATTCAAGGCAGCACTATGTATTTAGGCTCGATTATTTTTTTGAGCTAATTGGAGTTTACGTTGTAATGAGTCTAGTAGTATTTGCAAGGACTGTGTATTGATTAGTAAGACTGCAATAAATGTACAAGAAAGAGAAACATTGTAATTATAAGGCACTAAATGACTTCAACAGATTGATAGAAAATATTAAGTAACGAAATAAAAACTAAAAACAAAAAAGAAATGTGAGACATATATTTTCTCAGAATACGCTACGGTACGCGATTTTATTTTTGAGTCTGATCATTGCCCTAGATTGATGAAAAAAGTTTGAATTTAAGCTCTTTATTAATTTGCAAACGATTAATACAATCTTAAATACTATATAAATTCAGGAAGTTTCAGAGAATAAATAAGCAAATGCTATTTAAGATATAACTGAATGATATAAAACAAAAATGTATTTCGAATACTTTAACTTAGAATCTCTACTTTATTTTCGAAGATAGTTAAAAAAAAGGAAATGTATTATTCAACGACACCAGAGTAAAAATACCGCACTTCATAATCATCTAAGAGAAGTAACAATAATAACAGTTTGTGCTACGGTAAAGTCAGTATTAATTTTACCCATACCGCCTATACCTAACGTCCGATTGTGAGTTTCAGCTGAGAAGGATGCAAGTATCAGTTGTTTGTTTAGCCATGACTAAAATACCTTTAAAAATAACAGGGACTACATTGTAATTATTCTTCCAGTAATCGATCTTGCAAAGGAGAAAATTACAAAACTAAAAGTCCAGTAGTGAGGTTTTAACACTCTCATTTACTTAAATTTACTTATATATACCATGATAATTTCCTTAGATGGTATTAAATTTAAAGCGAATGATATGCGTAATTTAAACCTGAAAGTCATTATAGAAGCGATTACTTGGTATTAAGCGTCAGTGCAGCATCTTGTAAACTAGTGGTGTCGCTTACAGCTAACCGTTGAATACTAATGCGTTACAGCTGCCGCTAATAACTAGGGGATATAATGGCCTAATGTATCGCTTATTGATGTGGATTGAGTATATCGAGGAAAAAATGAGCTTATTATTAATGTACAACAAATGCCACAATAATTGTGTGATTAAGGGTATAAACATCTTTCAAGTAATAAACCGTACTGGATCAGTATGAAAGCGTTCTATTTTTTAAAACATTTGTATTGGTAACACTAGCTATTATTTTGACAAATGAATACATAATATAAAGTAATAATGAATGAATGATTCTTTATTAACATCTACCGATTTGGTTAGCTTCTACTGTTGTCGCTGACACTTGCTTGAAGGTTAGTTTAGTAACATAAATCTACCTGAGTCATGCCGATTAGTTACTTACAATTTTTATTTTATTTTTATTTTGACAAAATAACAAGATTATACAATTATCATTCTTTAAAGAGTGCGATTCTAATTCGAGGTATGTATCTACTTTCGAAAGAATTTATAGTCACAGTTTAACTATCTTCTTAGAATATCCCCCGTTTCTTGCAACATTTAAGGATAGTTTCGTAATATAGTAATAATATATTAATATATACTAGTATATATGTAACATATATATGTCGGAGAAGCAGGATGCTGAACAGTTGGGTTCGGGGATTAATCCGACATTTGTAAGACTATGTGGGCGTGCAATGGAGGTATTCACAAAATAAAACGTATTTAATATCGTCTAATCACTGTATTCATTGATTCAATAATCGTACACCACAATAATATCAAAGGATTACAATAATTCATCTCGATTAAGAGCAAATGGGTTTGCAAGCAACCATCGCATTCGAGAAGCTTGTCAAAACATAACGACTCGCATTGCCATGACACTTACAACTCCATTCGGGGTGACCCGCTCTTATAAGTAAATCAGCCATCAAACATTATTGCCAACTACTCGATTCATTAATTATCCAAATCAACAACTAAAGTAACCACGCTCCGATATATATATATATATATATATATATATATATATATATATATATATATATATATATATATATATATATATATTACATTTAGGACAAATCTGTTATTTACGCTAAAATTATATTATTAATGCGGCAATTAGTCAGTACAATGTTCGTGCAGTGTCTTGATACCAAGCGCTAACTAGTTTTATTCAGAATACGAGTTTCTTCTGCTGTTGATAAGAGATATTCTGTAACAGGAGTGTTGTTCGCGTTAAGTGTTTAAGCTTAAATTTAATTATAACAATTATTTTGTTATTTAAAAATTGCCCAGTGGTTAGAACGCGTGCATCTTAACCGATGATTTCAGGTTCAAACCCAGACAGGCACCACTGAATTTTCATGTGCTTAATTTGTGTTTATAATTCATCTCGTGCTCGGCGGTGAAGGAAAACATCGTGAGGAATCCTGCATATGTCTAATTTCATCGAAATTCTATGTGGTACATGTGTATTCCGCCAACCCGCATTGGAACAGCTTGGTGGAATATGCTCCAAACCTTCTCCTCAAAGGGAGAGGAGGTCTTTAGCCCAGCAGTGGGAAATTTACAGACTGATAATGCTATTGAAATACAATATTGTGTATAATTGTTGCGCTTTATATACTTTATTTTGTTGTATATCTAGTTTGCTTAATGTTAGACCTCCAAGAGTTTTTAACTGAAAAATTATGTGTCCAAATATAAAAAAATAGCAACATTAAAAAGTATGTTTCCGCCCGGGATCGAACCGGGGGCCTTCTGCGTGTTAGGCAGATGTGATAACCGCTACACCACGGAAACTATATGAAAGTAGCCGAATAATCCATACAAATCATGTATTTATAACATACCAATGTAGGTCACTTTTATTGCATAGATTAAAATAAAAATGTGGATTAAAATGACCGGTTTATCAAGTCCGTACTTTATAAATATTTATGACTTGTTAGCATAATCACACGCATGACTTATGTATGAGATAAAAAAAAAAGTATTTTTAATATAATATATTGTATTAATTTGATAAATTAATAATAAACTAAAATAAGTATTTTTTTACTATTTAGTAAGAGATTCTCTTGTCTCTTCTTTTTAATATGGTATTTATATTTTATTGTTAGATCATTTAATGAGGAAAAAGAACTATTTCAATGTTGCATCAACAACGCCGGTAAATTAAATTCAGTAAAATGTTTTATTTTATGGATATATTTTATGAAAAGAATAAAAAAACAGTGTATTCCGCTAGAGTTATTTGTGGCGGCGGTGCATAGTTTCCTGTTTGTATATTGTAGGATAAAAGAGGAAGCTTTATATAAGTTAAACGGATTATTATGAAGATTCATTCTTTTATACTTGCTTTGCCCTTTTAAAACATAGAAAAATATATTAGTTAATAAATTTGTATGATTAAAGTTTCCGGTGTATTTATTTTTTAATTATGTCTTAAATTTTAACCCTTTTTTATTAGAATATTTAATTTGAAGTTTATATGTATTTTACTATCTTACTACTATATTAATAACAGTCTGTATCGGTTCCGCTGCTGGATTCAGGCCTTCTCTCGCTCAAAATAGTATCGGTTGATGTCCACTACAGGAATGGTACACATCAAACACGTATGTATGTAAGAGATTTTTAATCGACAAGTAATTCTTTTCGCGCTGTTTCCTCATTGCTGAGCACGAGTTAAAATATAAGCATAAATAAGCACATGATATTTCATTCGTGCTTGCCCGATTTTGAACCCGTCATCAATCTTCAATTACGTGTGTTCTAGCCATTATTGGGCCATCTCGGTTCGAAAAGTAGAGTTAATCTTGTGATAATGCAATTTTTACATATTACAAACTTAAAACGACCAAAGTCAAGGTATTATTGAATTCATTTTAAGAAGAAGCCCTAATAGAGAAATGTAGACGTCTGCTTGTGGAGATAACGTTAATAACAGTTATTTTGCTGAATTATTACTTTTGACAGCTTAAGCGGTATTATGTTGGATTATATTTTTTTTGCTCACACTTTGGAAGTGCAGATAAAATTAAGCTGACAATTATAGTTCACAGATCTCTTTTGTTTTTGTAAACTGACTGTAATATAATTTATGCTGATAATATATTGAATAATTATTTAATTATATCCTCATATTGCACAGCAAGTTTTTTTATTATAATGACAATTATTTATTACAAGCTATGTTTATTTCAAGGAAAGTTGGTATTAAGGCTACTGCTAAATGTTATTGCAAATAAACAATACCTAGCAGATAACATTTTTCTTTATTTTAATTTTAATATTTGTATAGTTATGTTGATACTTGTTTGTTAAAAATCTAAGGATGTGAATTTTAAACTAAAATTTTACTTTTTTCGTGGATCGTTAATCAGAATACCTAAGAAAATACTAAAAGACAAATGGTCATGTCAAGAACAGCTAGATAGCGTCCACTAATACCTACATTTTACCTTGACATAAAAGGAATGGAAAACTAAATTGCTTCGCGTTTTGAGCTGAGATATAAACTGAAAAAAAAGAAATGAACTGAGTCTACAAAAGCCTTATGTTTACAAGAATTCGTAAAACATAGATTGTATAAATCAGATAACAAGACAAGCTTTAGTTTGTTGCGTAATAAAATAATATTCATTTAACGTGCCGTCTAAACTTATTTATTAGTAAGGCTTTCTGAAACTATCTGGATAGGTATAACTAATTCACTATATGATTTTGGATATATATTGATGGATGCGCTTAATAGTTAATAAATATACATATTTATATTTCATAGTTAAAGTTGGCTTTTATAGTACTCTACTGTATATCATATACCTACAGACGCAAGTGTAAAAAATGACTGCAGAACTCACCGCGAGAAAATATCTCTGTTTTAAAAAGTATCTAACCGTAACCACATAGTGCGTGCAATGCAGCTTCAAAGGGCAGCAACATACGGAACGCTTAAAGAACATGACCTTATTTTTTATTTTAATCTACGCAGTCTCTCTTTTTATTTTCTTGTATTTATCAGAGAATTATTAATAAAAATGAAAAATGGTATATCGGCTGGAAAAAATATTGTTTTTGTTTATTTTACGAAGACCATTAAGTGTAAGTTTTAGGAGACATACAATGCCAATGTCTGTCTACAAGAAATATAATCTATTCCATCTTTGCCCCTTTAACTAGACGGGTACACTCAACATACAAACTGGAACACTGTCATATAGAGTATCGCAGTTGAGTGAATACCCATATCATAAATAATTTTTTGTTTTATTCATATTATATTTTAGTTCACAAGTGTGCAAACACAGGTACCTACAATCTCTATTCCCTCACTCTCATAGTCTGATGGGATGGCAAAGCGACAAGACAGGAGAGAGTTCAGGCTAAATATTAACAAAGGACGTACTTTAAGAGACAAGAGTGTGATAAAACGGTTAACTTCCTAACACCGTACTGCTACTGAAAATATTATCATAGAAAACGATAAGAAAATAATAAATTATATTAAATTACAAATTTTAGAAATAAATTTATAATATAAAAATGAAATTACTCGAAACAAAATTGTATTTTGTAACTAAATAATATATCTTTTTTTGTGAAAATATCTAATCGAACTACAACTACAAAATTTATTTATATTTCAACTGTACGTATAAAACTAAAACTGACTTTATCTAACTGAAGAAAATTCTGTCGCTACAATTTTCAGCAGGAGCTTGAAAAAAGTAAAGTAGTATCAACTCAATAGGTAGGTAATTGAGGACAAATATGTGCGAAACTGAACCGCGTGCTACGATGGCAGCGGGCCAATAACGCCTTGTTGAAAATAAGCTTGCCATACTTTATGTCTTCGCCAATCAGTTAAATAGCGACCAGGTACTATTTAGTACGTATCTCCGTCATATCATTATGAATTCATATTAGTATGACGGTTTGTATTATCTTTATATTTCTAAAAAAAATATCAATTTATATTTAGTGAATTAGAAGTTTAATTTTTTGAATACTGCTGATATGTTAATAATATACAAATATTACAATGATTACATAGGATATTTATTCGTTCATATTGATATGATACAAGATACAAGTTAAATATATTTTATAATGTATTATGGTAAATAATAAATCTTATTTAAAATTTAAAACCATGTTTAAAATACGCGTTTACCGTTCGCGGTTCCTGATTAATCAAAATTGTTTGTGGTAACCCTATTCGAGAGGCAACATGGAGGAAACCGGGCTTCGCAAACATAATATCCGATTTTGGGCTTTGTCGCGAACGATCCCACATGTTAGCACGAAGGTTTAGTCGTGCAATCATTATGTTGCAGAATACAAGTTGCTGCAACACTTTAGGTATAGGTTAATAAATGTACGTTGATGTTACAAGTAAATATTATACCATATTCATGTTTCAAGCTAAATATTATATTAGTAAAATAATACAATATTTCAATCAAATTCAATCAATACAAAACGTTATATAAAAAATTAACAATAAAACCATCATATATATTAATAGCGTAAGTCGATTTTAGTCACACTGATTGTATGTCGATAGCTGCACGTAAAAAATCGATTATGGTCTCAAGTTGAAGAGCTTCAGCCGTAGATGTGCAGAAAAATAAAGAGGATTCTCAATTGCAATTTACTAAATTTATTTGAATTAATTTTAGAGAGCGGAAAGAAGTTGCTGGTCGGTCATAGGGCGGTACTACGGCTGTATAAGGAAAAAAATTAAAAACTTAAACAAAATTAAAGTAAATTGTTATCGACATACTCAAATTCTAAATGAACGAATGTGTACTATTTTACATTAAAATTTTCATTAAAACAATGTTTTACCGTTTTGGCGCCGAATGTAGATGAGAAACTTTCAGTTTATAATGAAATGAAATCAAAACAAAGCCTGTCATAGGACTCGATATTCCGAAAAATTTTTTTGAATATACGTAGTTTCGCGGGCGACCCAGTAGTTTAAATTATAATTTCATTTATTATTTTTCAACAAAACAACAACAGCAACAAAAATTAATCCATCTCAATTCTGTACTTGTTTGTACAGAATAGACTCGGAATACTTCTTTGAATTGTAATGAAGTTTCATCTGATAAATGTATTGATTGAGTTTCTATTGATGTGTATATTATAATAGTACTTTTTTCCGTACTTTTTTTATAAATTTACTTTTTACAGAAAGTTTACTTTTTGGTAGGTAGAGGAATAAATTAGAATAAAATTATAGGTACAATGTATTAAATTACAAAGGACAGCTAAACATCCTACGCCCATCTTCAGCTATAAATTGCGAGAAAATGTCAAATGGTATCAGACGAATTACTCTGAAAACAATCTCACTAAAATATTGTCGTAACTTTAAGGTACTAAAGAACATCTATATCAAACTTTATGTACGTTATAAAGTTGAACAGAAACTTGTCTAAAAATTATAGTTTGCAAATATGGTTTTTCTATGTTTTGTATGAGACACATGTGTCGTGCACAATTATATTGTATGAAAATTTTAAACAAAATAACAAATTAACTATCAATTTAACAACCAAGGACACACGGATTATTATCTACTAATTTGTTGCATAATAATGAAAAACAAGTAGGGTTTTTTTTTTATTTAAATACAGTTACGTAGAAAAAAAAACACATACTTCGATTTCAAGTCCTAACCTACCCCTAGCTATAGTACTTAAATCACTAGACTTACCTATCACCATGTATAAAAATATACCACTGAGTGAGTGGTCGCTCAGGTGAGATATGTGGATATCTCATTCAGTTATAATGGAAATAGCAGGAATGGCCATCTCTGCTTGGTTTGTTAGTCACGGTAAAAGACTTACACGACGGTGTTGGCCTACGGGTTGCTCGCTTGTACTTCTCTGATTAGCAGAACCGATCGTCTTAATGACCTTCTGGCACAGCTAAAGTAAGCAAGGATCCAGTCTTTTCTAGATATTCTTATCCTCATAAAAAGTTATTTAAACATTTTTTTATTGTTGTAATTTTTTCTTTCAAAAGCTTATATTATTTTATGAGCTATCTTAAAAAGGTGATATTTTTGAAAGATAATCTTGTTCGAATATTCTCAAGTTTATTTATTAGAATTATGGAGATATAACTTTAATGATAGCTCCTAAATACAGATTTAAGGGATATCAACCAGGCAAAAGTAAGATAACATCTTAATAGTATAAACATAAACAATCTTATACAGTATCTTTATAGTTACAATACATTTATAATTATAAATGAATTGTTTTCAAACATTCAAAGCCAACGATATTGATAACAGCCATAAACTATTCGTGCAATCTGGACCATTTTGTATTTCCTACGTTATTGATTTCCAATATATATTTGAAGTGAACGGTATCGGATGCGGTAATCTAATTACAAAAGCTATTCTCTGTACAGAAGAAGGTTTAATTAAAGTAAACAAGTCACAGAAGAGGCGCCTTGTATATATTATGAGTGCATATTGTTTTAGAATGGGCGTTTCTTATATTCCATGTCACAAGAAATAGCGGATTATAATAATACTTCGATCGAAGATTCTATTATTATTTATCTTATATTTGTTTAGGTGATTTTATTCTTTTAAAGATTACTCTTTTATAGTTTCGACTAGAACGTAACTGGCTTTCTTAAATGAGTAATTTCGAGAAATGTTAACTTCTTTAACTGTAAAAGCTTAGTACATACATATAAAGTCTTTTAAAGAAAGTCTATTGCATAAAGAGTTGCCTAATATTTTTTTATGCATTCAATTAAATCAAACATTCTTAGGAACATGTTATATTTATTAAATTAATAATACTTACTAATCGCGTATCACATGTGGTACTTAACCAATGGCAGTTTATTGTCTAGACCTCACTAGACTAGACATGTCTGCACAAAGGACCCAGTTCCTTTCTAATGTGATTGTACACTCCAGTAATTCTAACCAAACGCAAGCTTCCATATACTTAAGAATCCACGCATATTCAGTTTAAATGGTTATTTTCTTAATTAAAGGCATTTAAATAAACTTATGTTATAAGTTATCTGAGATTGTATAAGCGTCTCTTATTAAATTTTATTTAGTTCCATTTCTATCGAGATATCACAAGAGATACTGGATCTTATTGAAGATTCTTTTGTCTTTTGTCGCGGCTTAACGTTTTTCTTGATAAAACCTAGGCTCTATTATAATATTTTATCTTCCTTTGTTTTATCGTTAAGTGGATTTATATAAAATTTAAAGTATAAAGTATAAAGTACCATGATACAGGTATTTTACTTATTAGGGTAATAAAGGACTCGTTATTTTTTATTAAAAAGACGGAGGCAATATAAATTTAAAATGATATTAACTGATAAAATAAAAATGACGATTTAGAAAAATGAAATCTAAATAAGTCTTACAAATGTCGTTACCTAAGCAAAAAAGTTCCAATTATTAGCAAACATAATTATATATAATATGTATGTTTTTAATTGCTTTATTATCAAAAAAAATGTGAATTGTCTATTGATACTGCAATAAATACACGTGTTGGATTGGAATAAATGCAACATTTCATTTGATGACCAATCAGCCCAATTCTGTTATAATTTCTATAAATTTTGATAATCCTAAATGGAGCGTACATACACAGAACAGTAATACACTCCATTATTGCATTATTTATTTAAATTTATTAATAATGATTATTTTCTGAAATTTCATGACAAAGCTCTATAGCTCAAAGTTCTATCTATGTTTGTTCTTTAAAAATAGTTACAATGTATGAGCGTAAACGGTTGAACTGATAGCTTTGTTAAAATTATTTTTTGAAGTCCTGACATAGACTCCTAATGAAGGGTGGCTGAATCTAAAGCGTTATTAAGCATTAATTGCAAGATTCCAATAAACTATTTTTCAGTGAAGGGTCTTGTAGGCTTCAGAATATTTATTTTTTCTATCTTGATATCACATAACAATGATTTAATGCTGAAACCTTTTGAAGGCTCACTCGTATGGGGTTAGGGCCCTTACTCTCCGAAGGAATCTATGCCTGATTATTTTCTTATTATTTACATACATAATTTATTATTGCTATACATACATTAAATATATATTTTTTGTAAGAAAAATCCTTCAACTTCACCACAGATAAAAAAGGTGCATATGTCTGACGCACATCTGGTACTTCGGAGCGTAGAGGATATTTTATTGACAATCAATTAATAATATTGTACACAGCCAAATAAATAAGCTAAAAGATAGACTTCAAGAGCAGCTTAAATAGTGAATAGCATTGCTGTAGCAATGTAAACATACACGAAGGGTGGCGGATTCGCACCTTTTTCCAAGCGTTTTCGTGCAAGCTCAAGCATGTATGCGCCAAATAAGCGCAACGTGTAAAACCCGTTTAAGCATGCGTTTCGTCAGATGTTCATCAGTTCTTAGACTTTTTATTCTAGAACATTTTAAGCACCAAATTTATTTATTAAGCATATATATCACATCAGAAATATGTATAAATTTATGTAGACCATTAATTAATTGATTACATTTTGATTTCAATTGTAATTTATACTAAAATTAGCAAGAAATTGTTAATAATGTATTTCATTTATAAAGATGACAAAAATTTTATTTCATTGCTTTCATTAAATTTTAATTAGTTAAAGAGCTTCGTGTAATTTGTCCATTTGTATTAAAATAATGGCTTTGCATCATTATTTTTTTTAACTATAAATTTAGTTGAAATACTATATAATTCCTCTATAATATTATATAACAATTTAGTATCGTATCCAAGCTCTTGCCTCTTGTATAAGGGAAATAACAATCAGCATTTCTAGTATATTAATAAATTTATTGTAACTTCGGTTGAAATTCATGTATTCCGTTCACTGAACAATTTCAACTCCGGGAAGGATAATATTTACTTGGAAATAATCAGTCTCCTCAAGTTCTAGAGTGAAATCAGTCTCCACGAAAGTTTCTGAGTTTCGTTTGTCGAAGTTTATATCTGCTTATAATATTGTGGCGGTTAAGTTTCTTTGGTTATAGGCAAGTCTGCGCTATATAGGCGCAATTTCAACGTGCGACTTCGTCTTCTAAGACTTTCAAGTAGCACTTTGAGACGAAGGGCCTGAAAGTATTTATGTTGTTAACAGGAATATTTTTTGGTTCATAACTTGGGTTAGCTCAAAGTTTTAGTTAAGAAATACTCTAATACAAAGGTATAACTTTGTTTTTCAGTTAAAAATAAAAGCATTTCAAAAATAAAATTGAATGTTTCTCAATGTAATGTCAAATACTGTCCCTTAATTATTTTTTGGTTTTGAGTTTAACCGATAAATTAGTATTGGCAATTTATTCTGTAAACAAGTTAATTATTTTACCAAATCATGACCTTTCTTTACGTACTCGTGCGATATTTTTTATTTCTGTGCAAATATTTTGTCACAGATTTTATTATATATAACATGTTTATATTTACGCTGATATGGTAAGAATTATTATAAGTATGATAATACATTGTATGTTAAAAATGTTCAAGATTTTATTAGTATATTATATGAGCAATAGACATTTCCGACTAAGAATCATAAAAAAACTTCACGTACGTAATTGCCATATTGTTAAGTATAATATATAAAACCTCATTAATTGGACTATGTTGTGAGGAAGACCTTGAGCATGGATGTGGATAGATGTAGTATATAGGTAGGTAGGGGACGACCAAAGAAACGATGGATGGATTGTGTGAAAGACGATATGGCAAGAAAGAATGTTACTTATGAGATGACGTCCGACAGAGAAGTATGGAATAAGAAGACATGATGCGCCGATCGCAAGTAAAATTGGGATGAGGATAAAACCTCATTAATATATTTAGTATTTTACTTTAACTTATAAATATAGTAATTAGCCAGATATCGATCTCACCTGTATAAATAACATCTTTTAATTAACACATAAAATTACCAAATGCGATAATCCACCATTACTCACACCCGTAACGATAAATCAGTAAATATCTGCGTAAATGCATTACTACAACAATTAAACAATTATTCAAATGGGGGTGGTGAAATGGGGATGATATGCAAATCACTGGATTCACCCACGCTCTCGTTAATCATTGTTGTACTTGACGAAACATTGTTAATTATTTAATTTATAGGAATTATTATTTCATGAACTGTTTGGAAATAAATGTTTTAATTTTAATTCAAGTTTGTTAAAATATAAAATTGATTAGTACTCCTAATCACGTAGATAATTTAGATCACCCCTTGAGTTTATTAGAAGACTTCTGTAACTAAAATAAATGTCGAATTCTGATGTGTGATCTGTATTTAATAGTCTGTTTTGAAAGGGGCGTGGGTGCTGTTAATAAACATAAATTAAGCACATGAAAGTTCAGGTGTTTACCCGGGCTTGAGAACACAATTTTCGATCAAGATGCAGGCTGATAGTGACATTAAATACTTTTTAAATATTTTTGAGTAACGTATAGTAAAGTAGAAAATTTTTACTTTACTCTACTTTCTAACTAAGAAATTTATAAAATTTTGGTTGATTTGATTGATTTTCGACATGCAAATACCACAATATCAAAGTAAAATTTTAAGATATGTGTACTAAAGATTGTAAAGGCGTAGATTGTTTATGATAATAAAGGTAATCTTTTTTTACGTAATATTTGCGTGTGTATGTTTGTGTCTATCTGTGGCAATGTAGCTCTTAAATGGATGAACCGATTTTTAATGTAATTTGAATAAAATTTGTAATAGAGAAAGGTTAGTTTGTAAAAGACCATAAGTTACTTTTTATACGGGAAAATGTACCTAACACTTGTAATGTAAGCCACACAGAATTATCAGTTATAATATTATTTGAAAGAAAAAAATAAAATGACAATTACTAACATAATCAATAAACACGCTTTGGAGTCGAAAGAAATATATCAATTTGTCCCGGTTATCAATAACTGCAAGAGTTGCTTATATCCAAGAGAATCATCTGTATAACCCTGAACTGGTCCCATGGGCGTTGTTTAGTGGACGCCAACCTTCTATTCAATCAATCGACAAAGCCTTTGGCGTATGATTTATTCACGTTACACAGAATAACATTATTTTTATAATACCTATGTAATTATGTGTTTAAAAAAATGTAAAAGTATTTTTTATATAATTTTCTCCAATTGTTATTGTTTTTTAAATTAACACATATGGAAAATTAAGTCACCAGCTGATGAGTGAGCATCCACGCTCATAGTTAGTAGCATTCAGTAACCATGGTAACTTAGAATTTATGCCTCTTGTACTTGTAATTACACTGGCTCACTCAGTCTTCAAATCGGAAAATATCATAAAAATTATAGTAGAAGTTAAGAATTTGTTTTTTCACTAGAAACAAAACTAGTATTAGCTAGAATGTAATCGTAACTTAACAGAAACAAGCCTTAAGAAATGACAAAATAAAATTATATCTAAAATGGAACAAAAGACGATATCGCAGATTGCTTTTTATGGATACATAAAATCTAGGAAAAGCCTATAATAGAATTTGCGCTGTAGAGACTATAACGTCCCGTGTATTCGATTTCTGGCGAGGTCCACATCAATCCTTGAAATTGGATTTGCCAGTTTTTTAAAATAAAAGAGAGGGATAAACAAAAGTAAAGTAATTTTTATATATTTACAAATTTATCTTCCTCCTGTACAAAAGAAATTTTGAAAGTTGCTCTAAAAATAACATTATTGAACATGGTAAATAATGATACTCTACAATTTCCTATCATAACAAATGTTCAAGAAATTAATGTGATAAGATATTTTTTATGAAAATATATTTGTGATATATTTTCATTAAAAAATATTAAATAAATATATTTCCGTTATTGAAACGATAAGCATCATGTAACTAACGTATTTGATAATTTATCAGAAACATATTTTCTAAAATGACATCCCATCCCAAAGGGCAGTGAGATTACCTAAACTTATCGGGTGACATCTTTTTTGCTTATCTACATTTTGCATACACATTAAGTTGTATAGAAAACTTAACATTTTGTAATAATAATTAGTTATATTATTTATTTTTGCGTTTTATTTTGTTTGTCGCTGTATAAGAATTCTACTCGATGGAGATGTACCTTGATACGGATTTTAGTCTAGAGATTTACTTCTCCACGAATTACGACTTTAAATACGTATATTTTTGAAATGTTGAGATAATTTATACTTTTTTGAAAAAAATAATAGTGGTAAATGTATATAGTTTTCTGATTTAAACTCATAGTAGGTTAAGAAAATCAACATCAAGACATCTATCATAGCAAGAATTGGATACTAAACACTATTAATAGTTAGATTATCAAATATCAATATCATCATTAATTAAGTTCATAGCTGTAGTAAGCGAATTGATAAGAAGTAGTCACGTACTCGTGGTCTGAGTTAAGTGGTGCCTCTTGTCCATAAGCCGTAGAGAATGCAGTTCACGTTAGAAATAGCTGAGGTCGTACTACGTGTTATTAGCAAAATTATCTTCTGTCATGAAATTTAAATTTATTTTGCAAGATGCGTTCAGTAGATTTTTATTGGTACTATCAAATAATTATTATTAGTTCTGCTGTCGCACAAGTACCCATGATTTGTGTTGCTGAGTATAGGTTGAGTCAATAATAATTTTATTAATAAGATAGAAACCCGGCTTCGCACGGAGCTTAGTACAAGTTGTTAGCAAATTTGTACTATAAGAAATGGACAATCATCATTTATTTCAGATATTGTTTAATTTTAAGATCATTTAAATCGTAAATAAAGTTGTAGGTATCTGATTGTTTTATCAAAAACAATTTTTCTTCATTCATGTAAATTATATTTACAGATATTCTAAACTGATCCAATAATATCATAAATGTATTTTGCATGATTTAAACCCCTGTTCTTTTTATAATTCAGAACCAGAACCATAATATATGACACATGGTAACATATTTTAATGTGACATTATTCAAAGCTACACGACAGAGAAATGATATAGCTTTCGTGCGAATAGGCTGTGCAGTTAGCACGTAGGTGTGTCACGATAGAAGATGTAAATGAGAGCGCTTACCGAGTACATTACCTATTGCGAAGCTTTGATACAGCAAGTTTGATGAACATTTAATGATATTGGTTGACTACGTCTTTGTTCCTGAATATTAAGTACCTTAGTTACTCTTTCTAAACTTTCAAATTTTAAATTTATCCAAACTTTAAACAATTTTTTAAATCAAAAAATTATATTCATAGTAAGTTTTTTTGAATAATTGCTCACATTCACGGACAACGTTCGAAAAATTATTTTTTTATAAGTCATTGTTTTCCTGACGGACAGATGGGCCACCTGATGGTAAGTGGTCATCCCTGGCCATAGACATTGGCGCCGTATGATATTTTAATTATTTTTTTAATTACCAATATGCCACTAACCTTGGGAACTGTAACACAAAAACACTAAGTATTGTGGCATGGTTGTAGAAGATACGATAAGTGGATCACCGCCAGAAAGCAAAAATACGTATAGGTTGTATATCGGTAATTATAAAGGTATCACTAAATTTGACCTTCACGAATAATATATTTCCATGTAGAATAAACTGCTCCCATACAATTTTAACATATTTGTTTAACGCCTATAAGGAATGACTATAGAAAAATAGCGTAACGATAGAAGAGAGAGATTGCGACGTGAAATTTAAAGGTTCAAGTTTTATTCATGAAGTTTTAGTGAAAAGGTATTTACGTAGTAGAGTACTGGTAGCTCAATGTAAAGACTAGAAATTCACCAAGAATAATAAAAACGTAAAGGTCTAGTTTTGTTGCACTAAAATTTATTCAGATTTACTCGTACAAAGAATTGGGAATATGAAGTTGATATAACACGCTTCGATAAATCAATTAAAATAAAACTATATTTATATTTCATTAATGCTATATCAATACTATATTCATCAATTGGACTCAACGGTATGGCAATTTCAAATATAGGCGATACAGATACACGATACAATGATTAAATGCGTAGTAATACTGCGGATTACGTATAGTTGAGTGATTACAACGTAAATAAGATCTTAGGAAATTACTTTTATGGCTTTACAAATGCTGAATATATTAACTCTGATTGAAATTGAAAATAAATATTCCCATGTTTATGTTTTTGGTTTACCATAGAATATTTATGTTCATTTTATAGTTTACTTCCGTTGTTTATATGCTATTAGTTAGACGGTATGTGACGTCAATATTATCAACATTTTTAAAGGATTTAATTATCATTATTATATTTATCAATTAATTAATATTTTTCAATTACTATATATATTGTGATAATGTTTCGACTTTATGAGTGTAAATGAATAATAATATATTAACGCAAGCTGCTGCCGTCACTGAAAAACTTCATGCGCCCGTTAAATATTTCTGGAGATAAGAGGATTTTTTTGAACGTAATGTTTAATTTTCTCCTCAGTGATGGATTAGAGATAACGCTTCTTGCAAACTGTCCACAAATTGCTTTCGCTTCTGCCCTCTTTATTTCGCCAACATGATTGAGGGCTTTGCAACGACATTTATGACATCTCACCAGAAATCCTTTAAATTTCTTCCTTTTGTTTTGCTCAGATAATTGTGTATAGATCATACTCTCAATTCTAAATCAATTAAACACTATGATTTAATTACTGATTTGATACATAAGTAAACTTTTTGGATAATATTGACTTAAGAACATTTCTTAACATTTAAAGGAGAAGATAAATATTGTAAACACGTTTTGTAATTGTTTAGAATAATCGATAAAATACAAATAAAAAAATATCTACCGTGTAAAATGAAGTAAACCATTATTCTAATGTCACGACATCTTTACATGTCTCTGTTCTAAACTATATAGTTTCACCTTGACGTTTCGGGGGTTTATATAACGTTGCGATAACCCTAACGAGAACAAAGCCGATCCAATTCCACGCAGACGAAGCCGTAAGTATCAGCTTGTATACATATATGTATTATTTTGCTAACAATAGCCTTGCTTAGGTATTTATGCATGCCATGTATATATCTCTACATTATATAATCAATCTGTAACGAGACCGCGTCAGTATTACCTTTGTCGCCATATCAAATGTAAATGACATGACTCGGTATATTATGATAAAAATAAGCCCACTGATCCTTATTAATGTAATAATACCGTATACATTTTATTGCTCCTAACGAGGTGAAAGTTTTAAGATTGTATTAAAGCCCTTAAGCCCTTTTCTTAGTAATTACTGTTAGCACAAATTGATTAACCTAGTATTTACCACAAAAGCTTTAAGACGATAGATGGTATGATAATAATGTTGAGAGATAAGCTGTATTTAACCTGAATAAAAATATATATGTATTTTAGTTAAAGTAATGCAATAATAATTTCCAGAATCAAATAAAGTCAAGGTCACGGCGAGCTTTATTACGAAATGTATAGTGTGAACATAATACACAGGAGTATGAGAGAGGAGATCATACGAGACCTGTATTTAAAGCTTTTAGTGAATAATGATAATAAGTAAATGAAGGCGTGGCTTACATTGTGTAACGCCCAGAGTGATGTTTGATATATAAGATATTTACCATTTTATATAGAATATAATATTTAGTGTTATTTATGATAAGCTGTAACGATACACTTACTTTCAACAGCTTTGATACGGACCGTCTATTCACATTGAAATTATATCGTAGCATCAGTTATTCTATTAGCAAACAATGATAATATTTTACATTGTATTGTTATCTTAATCGAAAATATACTCTAGTCAAGTTTACTTACGACCACTTTTGATTTGTCATTTTATAAAATAAATTAAATTTCAAGCGCCAGTACGGAATGCAAATTTTACGGAGAAGAATTCTAATTATATATATTTTTATATTTTATAGAAGCTCTTTTATTATTTTATAAAGACTGAATGAGTCAGTTGAATTATATTATGCTGAGTGACATTATATCTTGGAATGCTCATGGCTCATAGATGTAGAGGATGCTGTGCATATTTTCCATTGGTACTTTATTACCACTTGAACAAAAGTCTTTCTAAAGTAAAAATAGAGATTATTTATTTATTTAACCAACAATTAAAAAATACGTAGAACTGCTACGGATTACTAAAATTGATTAATTTTAACAGCTCCGTTACTGGGCCAATATATACTCATTCGCTAAAGAGAATAATTTGCAAATTACATCTAACAAACCATTTCTACGGATATTCATTTGTCATGAAGTACAGAAGGTATGTCCTTTCAAAGTTTCAACGCCGATACGAATTGAATTGAAAGCCGAAATTGAGCACACGTTAAACTACCTAATTCTCGACCGAAATTAATCAACCTACCTTCAAAATTAGTGTCATTTTTAAATTTTGTAATCTATTAAAAAAATATTATTTTTAAAATATAATATTATAAATTGTTTTTATTTATTTTTATCTTTACATTTAGGAATGCAGGAAATTATACTTCGGCATATTGCGTTAGTTTATATCATCTAACATACTATAACGCTAAATGCATCGACCGTGAAGTATATTTCAGAATGTTACAAATCTCCGTAAGGAGAGAGTTATGTGCGCCCTTCCTAGCGTAAAGTACGATAGATCCGGCAGGCTTTTAGAAAAGGTACGTACGTATGGTCTAAAGGTTACGTATAGAGTTGATATCACAATACTACAGCTAAACTAAATTTATTTGAAAGAGGGCTTTTATATATTCTTCTTTGCCTTTTTTAAATTGTATTAATTTCTCTAATTTTGTAAGAAGTAAAGTATATCTAAATAAATTCTTAAGACATGAAATATAAACAGTCGAAAATTAATAAGAGGGAAAATGTAGTTAAAATATAACATAATAATCGATATGTGAGCTTCATTGATAATTTTAAAAGTATTATTGAGATTTATAATAGTAGCTAGATTAAACAAAAGCACAGGAAAAATATCAAGCAGATTAATTATTAATGATCTTGTTAATGCGAAAATTTGAGTTATTTACCAAAATCCGAAACTAACTAGTAATAGTTTGGAATTGGTAATATACAGAATGTTTACATAAGTTAATTCTATTACGCTTCAATTAAAATAAATATCTTTTAGAATAATATTAACGTAACATATTTGTTTATATTCGGATCCAAAAAATATATCCTAGAGAAGACTAGAACAGAACATCATCTAAAACTGATGTGTAAACTACAACAACATTTACTTGATTAAATTCTTATTGGAAACCTGCTTTAAAATTCTTAACTTCATTAAAAGTCTGATCCATCTATGCCATGGTAACAATCAAGCAAAAAGGTTAATCATTTACATTTTTGCTTTGAACTTCGTTATAAATGTCAGATGTAACACTTTATATCAAAATAAATGATTAAAAGTCCACCTTGCGCTGTTTAAATATATTATATGTATTTCAAATAACTCAAGATTTTCTTTTGAATAATCTAAGATATATAAATAATCCAAAAGGATCTCATTAATATCAAATCTAAAATAATAAATGCTCTTTCAAAGCTTATTAGTCGTTGCTTTAATTGAATGAAATGCACGATTCTTTGAAATATCATGTAAAAATAATATAAATTGAACGAAAACCAGCAATTAACAAATGCCAAATTGGATTATAAAAGCAGTGATGAAATGAAAACCATTAATATTCTTTTATTGCAATTAGTAGGACTACATCGAGGACAAGATTAAAACAATAAAGTTACCCGTTTTAACCGTTATATAGATTAAGTGAAATTAAGGAAAAACAACCGCCGCAAAAAATCTGTGTGAATTGAGTTTGTAATTTATATCAATATAGAAAATAAAAATCGACAGATATAAAAATAAAGTAACATCATAATCAATGTTTATATAATACGACTTCGGGGCAACTGCGGCTCTCCTTGAGGAGAAGGTTTGGTGCTAAGTGCTGCTGACACAAGCAAGTTTCCCTTCGATGTTTTCTTTGACTACTGAACACGAGATGATTAATAAACACAAATTAAGCATGTGAGAACTTAATGGTAATGATGGTTGCCAACCCTAGTCACCTCCAATAATGACGTAATAATTATTTAAAAAAAAAAACAATAAGATAAGAAAAGTACTAAAAAATTAATTTCAGTAAAATCTTATTTGAAGTTTTTCCTGAAATTTAGATTTTATATGTATAGCAATGTTTTCTAACCCAAAAATGGCTTGGTATGAGCGGGTATAGTTTATCTTAAGCTTTCTGGCAGATGTAAAGGGAAAACTATATTTTAACAAAACAATTGAATGAAAGTAATATGAATCAAAAGCAGGAAAATGTCAAGACGAAATACGGATTGACATAAAAGCTCTCCACCTAATCTTACCAGCTGAAGTCAAAACTTAAATAATAAATGGTCCGTAAGAAGGGAACTTCTCACAATAGGAAACTTTGTAATTTCAATGTGAAAAGTTTTAAGCCGTAATGAGATCCTCTTATTGCCTGTCAATGTGTTTCAAAGTGTAGTGATTTCTTAAAACTGCTAAAAGTTGAACAGCTGGTTTTAATACTTTTTTTTATTATTTTAATCTTATTTGCTATATAGTTTTATCAGACAAAATAACATATATTAGGAAATATTCAAATTTACATTAAATTCTATTGAAATGTGGGGTGCTATGAATAAAAACAAAACAGACTTATAAGAAGCTTTTAGAATGTTGTTTCTTATGAACTTTATTTAAAAAAAACATATTAATATATGTATAATTCAAGAGCACATTGTTCTTATGCCATGGTTTTATAATGAAAGCTATAAAATGATGATAAAGGCTAAATATATATTCTTTACGCGATAATTGTATGCGAAAATATGTTAAATCCTGCTGCGAACATTGACTACAATTGTAGAATTTGCTATGAAGAGCGACCATTGCTTAGGTACGCAAAATATCGTTTCTGTAGGCGATTCTGCTTGCACGCGTCATATCGAAGAGATTCCGATAATCACACAGATATGCAAATCGCTCACCGTAGCGTAGCGATTCCAGCTTTTGTCTAAATGGATAAAATATTGCGTGCCCGCCTGAATATCTCTACCCTAACGGTGACGAATACGGAATTTATTTGAAAGGATCTGCGGAAAAAGAATATTCTGAGGTTCAGTAATAAGCAAGAGTGCCAACGGAAATCAATAGGAAATTCAGTTATATAAATAATTCATATTATCAGACAATTGAAGATTGGTTATGTGAACAGTATCATTATGAAATCATTAAAATTGATAAAACAATAAAGTACCGATAATGTTTTATTGTTCTATCATTTCATAAGCGTTTAATATAAATGTCCTTACTTCTCATATTTGGTTCAGGAAAATCAAAATCTAGGAATTCAAAAACATGTTATTGTATGATTAAGTCGGGTTGATATTTGAAGATGCGTTTATATTTGAATAATATGTATTTTTAAACATTTCTATAATAATTTGAATTAGATTTTTTTATTAAAAGGAAACACAAAGCAACATAACGCACCATATTAAATGTTTAGATACGAAAAAACAACATACGTCAGAATTCATACAGGAAATATTATTGAATTCGTAAATAAACCCATCGAGCTTGTTTATATACGTTTTAAAATAACATCGCAGTTAATATCTCATAGGAAAACTCACCGGCGCTGGGACTCCATTAAAACGGTTTTGCATACGCGGCTTACCACTGTAATAACAAATCCATTATGTCACCATCAACCATGGCAGAGCATGATTAAGTACACAGTAATTAAAATAAATAGGATGAACATTTTTAGTCTCACGGAACACAAGTTGAAACGAGTTCGTTTATTAGAGGCTGTTACGGTGGTTAGAGTGACGTGTGTCGCGGTCGGCTGACGGCACTACACTGAAAGGGATGCTGTTCGTTGCTACGATACACCCGTCTTCCACCCCTGTAGATTGGGCCGCCGCCCTAGACGAGCGCAACCTAGTAACTATCTATATGTATATCACTGCTCGTAATAGGTTCTCAGTTATTTCCTTGTATTGTTGGGGCATAAGATATTTATTCGGCAATTTAGATATTTGATAATTATGTCTTTTATAGACGTTAATAAGATTTGATTTGTTGCAAAAAAAATATCAAAAACAAGGAAAAGAAAATTAACATAATACACGCAATACGGTAATTTTATGATAAATTCAGAAAAAATATATTTAAAAAATTTAAGACTGAACAATAATCATCAAATGAAATTATGAAGTATTAACAAAAACCTAAATATATTATTATTCTGACATATATTTTAAGCTTTTCATAGCATATACAACTCCGTAATGTTGTTTATTATGAGAAAAATCAGCAAGAAACTAAGTAGTTATACTATATTAATAATTAATTATCATTATGTATATATAATTATCATTATATATATATATAATGATAATTAATTATTTATAGTTAAATTTATAAATCTGGAACGAAATAATATTAACAGTACGCTTTTTATGAATCATTTGCGTAGTATATTTATATATTTTTATGGTCAAATTGTTATTAATACACTAAAATATGAATAAATATTCTTTTTTAAATGTAACTTATAAATTACAATACGAAGAAGTTACTTATAAACTTACGGTACTAAATTTTAATTTGCTCTACAATTCAGTATTCAAAGCCTTAAGTTTGGGAACATTGTCTGCTATTACTTTGTTCCAAGGACATTGCGTAGAACACGAAACAATAGGTGTCATTCACTATTGTTACGTTTATCTTGTCTATATTTTGTATCTTGGTCACTATTATAATACTGCATAGAATTAACTTAACCTATTTAAAATATATTATGAAATCTGCTAGTTTATTTTTGTCAAATATTGACCTGGTTTTCCGGTTTAAATATATCTAGTCTTTCCCACTCTATGTCATTATTACCTTGCCGAGGAAATCGCTGACGGTGTACTGAAACTTATCAAAATTAAACTTGAGTCTATGCTGAATAGTAACTTTGTATTATTCCATATCTAATGATAGTAACTTTTGTAGTTAGGTACACGTCTGGTCATACCGATTTAAATATCACACAGGACTTTAAAAATTTTAGACTAAAATACTATGAGTGTGTTTATATCGATTTAATGCGGAATACAATAATAACAACTTAAAGCTGAATTCATAAGACGCTATAATATCTATACGTTGCGTAAAGCTTTCAAATGAGATTTTGATTGATCGCAGAGCGGTCGTGTTTTGATTTCGAGCCTATATTTGCGTAGGACTTGGACTTGGACCCCTGTCACTGAAGTCACTTTATCAAACACAATGGATTAGACCAACAGTATCGATTCTTTAAAACAATGTCTCAAAAATGGAACTTTATCGTGACCTTACACTAATGAAATAATAATTTTCAGGTAGCTACGTACCTCGTTTGGGTAATTGTTTAATTTTCAGTTATAAAGTTATAACAAGTTTAATTTTGTGTTCGATGTTTTAAATTCCTATTTTCTTCAGTATTTTAAGAACAATAACATCGAATGAGTAATGTATCGTGACAATATGAGCAATTTAAATAATAATAATATTATATCTTCAACTTAACTTATCGAATATAAAAGTATGTAAGAATGCTGATATTTATTATTTTGTCTTTGTGACCAAAGAAAATGTCATTTTCATTTCTGTACTTCACAGTTGACCTTTAATTAGAAATACAGAGCATTGTTTTCTCGAACGAGGATATTAAGTAAATGTAACCTAATACACTCGATACATGAAAATTTTGTTAATAAATATATTCCATGTCTAAAAAATATAACGAAAAGTGTAATTAAATATAATAATTAAATATTTGAGGTTACATAATATCACAGATTGAAATATAAAAACAATTCAAGTTATTTAACGCACGTATTTAAATACTGGTTTAATTGAAAGTTATTCGTATTATAATTTATCTCGTGCTTGGCGGTAAAAACATAGTAAGTAAATATGTATGTGTCGAATTTCACTAAAATTCTTCCACGTATATGTTTACTAACCCCTATTGGAACTTATAGTATAGTAGAAAAAAGGGCTAAACCTCTTCCTTGAAACGAGAGAAGTCCTTTGTCCAGCAGTTAGAAATTAACAGGCTGAAATAACTAGACTTATGAAAATCTAGGCTTGTCTCAATATTTTCCTATTCCTTTACTCGCTATGCATTCAGCTACACTTTTTCATGTAAAGCATGTGCCCACATTTGATGCTTGACTTGTTGATATTTACATAATTATGATAAACAATACGCCACGACTGTGAATAAGTCGCAACGAATTGCACAAAAATGTTGAGTCGTAAAACTTAGTACATAGTATAATTAGTTATGAATAACAATGTTTATATAAGCTGTTATTATTAAATATCTTAATATCGGCTTTTGACTGAATTTTTTTGCAGCTATAAATAGTGTTTAAATTATTTTTAATAAACATCGCTAAGGTTAAAAGTGTGCAAGCTTTTATTTCACGTTTGCCTTTTAGTATGTTAGAGTTTGATTCGATTTAATCCAACCTATTAAGCTGAAATTTTATCCAAACTTTGTTTGTTACTCGGAGAAATTCGAATGAATGAAATTTGATTTAAATAAAATTTTGTTTATTTAATAACTTTTTAAATATTCTTTACTATAATTTCTACTTATTATTCTATACATTGTTATGTTGTAAAATCCTTATCTGCCCTTATGCAAAATATCTTATCATTTATCTTATGCAAAATAAAACTATATGGTAATTTTACCTTTAGCAAATTAGCTAATAAGATTTTAAATTAACATGGTTATTTTTATTACTATCAGTATTTAAATCAGCTAATGTTAGGCAGCATATGTATATCGAATTAATATTAATAATTTAATCTATTAATAAACGATACTACAACATTTTTATGATTTTTTATTTTTAGTTTTTAAGCTAGCCATGTAAAATTCTCATATGTCATATCTAATAGACTCAGCACTAGCGATTTGTATATCTTGACAATTTTTAAGAGTATTATAACTTATAAAAACTTCATTATCTCTTTAATAAGGAGCTGGCCAAGTAATATCTAATCTTGGAACTACTAGTTCTCTTCGAGTAGTTGGGACTTTCTGTAACGTCAAAATACGTTTACAACAATATTAAATTTATCGATTATTATAGACCGTCCCTAAAAGGAAAACTTATCTCCGCAGCATACGTGGTGAGAAAAGTTAGGCAACTAACTGATATAGATACCCTTCGTCTAATATATATTTTGGTTATTATCGTATGTAGTATTATGCCTTATGGCATATTACTTTGGACTAACGCTACTGATATTGAATCCGATTTCATTTTACAAAAGAGACTTTAAGGCAGGATGTATATTGTAGGCAATAATTGGATTAAACTGACATTACTTTGCATTTCAAATGTTGGAAAATAGTAACTACTGAGTTTTTTGCTGATACATTGAATATCGATGAGAAGTAATGATAAACTTCAACAAGGTCTATCTGTCCAAGTCCGCAAAGTCAATACATCCTTCCGTAGGCAAAGTATTTATTTAGAAAATTAAATTCAAAATCTATTTTCTTAACAAATTTGGCAAATAGAAAACGATTTGTATATTTAACGATTTAAAAAAAAAAAAGTTAATTCATTAGGTATGCGAACAAATACATGGTCCACCTGGTGGCAATGGACCATCACATCACATCACCCATAGAAATAGGAGCTGGAAAAAAATTTAATCACTCCGCAATGCGCCACGTACTTAGGGAAACTAAGTTATGTGTCTTATGGCTGAAATTATACTGGCTCACTTAGCTTTCGAACCGTAACGCATCAATACTATATTTCATAACCAATGATAAGTAGGTGGTAACTTACTCAGACGGGCTAGCTCAAAACCTTACCACCAAATACAGTAAATCATAATATTTAAAGTTTTGATTACAATTACAAACGATAATTTCATATTATAATCCTAATTTATATCTTACAGTCTTCCACGGCTCTCAATATTATTTACATAGTGTATAGATTTGAAATGGAAGCAAAGCCCTTTACCTGGTGTAATTTAATTTCTTAGCGACCAAAGGGGTCTCTAGTCTCTGAATGTTTACTTTGATAAACAAATAGCCACGGAAAATCAGATTAGATGGCTTAATTAAAAATCCTAACTAAATATTGTTATCATTGTTAGCAAATTTGAATTTGCTAAACATTATTTATATATAAACAAATGAAATCGTAAATAATTTATATTTAGTACAATCATTTGTATTAAATATTAACATTTTTTTTTTGCTGTATTAGCCCATATGAATCCAAAAACAAAATCTTTCGAAATCATTTATGGAAATTTAATTGCTGGTGGATTAATTTCCAACCTCCATTATTTAATACACAACGCCAACAGGTTAACATAGTAACATAACATTCTTACTGGGTTAGTGATACACATCGCCTTGGATAGCCCGGATGCACCGAGCAAGCACATAAAAAATCGGTGATGCTTCTCAAAAATCGGTTATTATTATTTACGAGTTAGGTCCATTTTTCGCCTTATAATATAATATTTTTTTTAAATGCATACTTTGTGGATGTAGTTGTGATAAAAATAATAATCTCTTTTTAATCTCCAATAGGAAGGCGAACTGGTAAATGAGCTATCTGATGATTAATCTAAACATGCGAACAAAACATAAATAAGCTAATATTAATCATAAGTAATTATTTGAATTCTTTTTTAAACTGTTTTTTTTTTTATAAATATTATAAATTGAATAAAATTATTAAATGTCAATGGACTTAAGAACAAATTATTAAATTAGTTGTTCAGTCATTGGCAGATTCTTTAGTGCACGTTAGTTCTTACAAACTTACAATTATTCAAATACAATCGACGTTCCTTGTTGAGGCGAATCTCATACATTACATTCATAAAAAGGTGTTTGCACTTTTATAAACTGTTATTTATATAATGATCTGTTAACTACTTCAAAATATATACAAAGATTAATATTTGTGCCCTTTAATGAATGACAATTGTAGTTTTATTATACTTTGAAATAGAACTGTACATTAATTAACGAATTTGAACGTTGTTTTTGGAAATGTTTTATATTATTTAGTTATTCAAAGGTTTATTTTCACAAAACTGTACTTGTTCAGTAGCGAGTTGCTATAAACTACGTTTCTGTTTATTGGGCTTGTTAGGAATTTTTAATACTGAGAATTCCTTGATGAAATACATTTTTACTGTCCGTGAGCTACGAGGTTTCACGATCATTTTTAATTTTATGCAGCTTTTAAATATAAAATGTTATCTTTAAATTATGTGCTGTAGAATAATATTAACCATAAACAGGATTGATTACATAATTATTGACGTATTTTATACTTAAAATTAAACTACATATTGAAATTATTAGAAAATCTAACAATTTTCTATAATTAATTATTTAATATATTCTGCTCTTTTCGAGATTTATGTTTCAAATAGATAATATTATAAATAGTTGACTAATGTTAATTTAAAAAAGAAATTCTGCTTTTCATAATTTATTAGGTTTGACTAAAACAAATAAAGGTAGAATTATGTCGATATTAAACCTAAGATTTATTGTATACAAAAAGCCTATTATTTTACCGTTTAAGTATTTAAGTATTGGCTGATTGGTATTTACAATATTATAAATCTTACAGATTTTTATGGTTTAACGCACTAATTTCAAAAACCACCAGTTCGATTTCAATTATTATTTTGCGTTAGATTGCCATTTATTGAATAGTAGCATTATGTAGTCTTGATATTTAGCTATAACATACAGGACCGGAAAATTAGTCATAAATATCAGCCAATATGGTAACAGAACCTTAGAGACCATCTAGTCAAAGTATAACAGTTGAGCGTACGACAATTTAGAATAATTTAAGGGCAATGTATATTAACGCCTAATAATAAGACTTTTATGATAAGTCGTTTCATTATTATTAGTATTTAACGTTTTTCAATTTTGCTGTAACAATAAACAATATTTTTTGACTTGCGTCAGTATATTTTATACAATAGAATGTAATAACTAAGCAAAGATAAGACACCAAAAAGATTGTTTGCTGTACTAAGTTTACTGGCATCTATGCAAAACAGTTTAAAATTCTATGAATATAAAAGGGAAATAAAAAATCAAAATTCTTACCACGACCTAGGTTAACGATATCGGCGTATTGCCAAGAATGAATATATAAAATTGCTTTATCAAAATAACGAGGGAGCAATTTTCGAAGCTTGTTTTCTAAACCAGTTGTATTTTAAAACGAAGAATCGTAATTAGGATCGGGTAGATTAACTTGAAAGTTTCTCAAGTGTCGCCGAAGCGGTATAGTCGTTATCTAAGTTCACACGCTGACGACGGTGTTCCATTTTCACACCTATCCTTAGAGGACGAAACTTAATGCATTAGAACTTAATTACTTCAAACCAATCATATAAATTATTTATCATATTTTTAAGTTATGCTTGTGAAGTTTTGCTGTAGATAAGAGTAAAATTGTTAAGATACCTTTTTGAAAATTTGGTAGCAAAATAAAAACAATATCTACGTAAGTAAATATTTGCAATAAATTAATACTGTTTCTGTTTTTTCACTTCTGTTTTCATATTTATACCACTAACCTCTAAAGACTTATAATCTCGTATACGGGAGAACAAGATCTTTTAGTATTTTTTTTCTTCAAATACTATTAAGAGTTATGAAAACAAGTCTAGTGTTTCCCGACAATCATCAATTCTGATGTTTCACATCTGCCAGGCGTTCCGAGAATTTTATTAAAAAAATAATAATTTCCATTATTATTATTTTAATAAAATTATATTATTTTATTTATTTTTATTTATTTGGTCGTATCACACTGTACTGGGACCGATCTATAATCACTGACAGGGCTGTTGTCGCCAACAAGCCTGATATAGTGGTGATAGATCGGTCAGAGCGCCGCACGATAATTGTTGACGTCACCATCCCTCATGACGAGAATCTCGTGAAGGCTGAGAAAGATAAGCAAATAAAATATCTCGACTTAGCTCACGAGGTTGTCGACATGTGGGATGTGGATACAGCAGTTATTGTGCCGATAGCCGTTTCAGCGAATGGCCTAATGGCCAAGAGCCTCGACCAACACCTTAAGAGGCTCTCGTTAGGCAGCTGGGTCAAGGGCCTGATGCAGAAGGCAGTACTCCTCGGCACGGCACGTATTGTGAGGAAGTTCCTCTCTCTGGAGCCCTGACCACCGGTGGCTTGGACCCTGTTCCCGCCACTGGTTGGCCTCTGTATTTTATATTTTTAAATATATTTTATAAATTTGTATTTTATATTAATAAAATGTTATTATACATGAGTGAGGTGAGTGAAAAAAAAAATTAATTTCCATTAGGCAATTCGACTGCGCAGGAGATATTTTAGTGCAACAAGTCCGAATCTCTAAACAACATATACTTGCCAAAAAAATAAAATGATTTAATAAGCCAATTTAAAATGCATAATAATACACATATTATACACATATATTATTATGAACCATTACGAATGAAACAGTGAACAGTTTTCTTATTCACATTTTATTTGTCTTTAGTTTTTTGTCTTAATATTGTTTATCTTCATATTTCAGGGTACGTCACGGATAACATATGAATAAACGAAGAAATATAAATCCATTTAAAAAAAATGTGTGTTATAATTTACTGATTGCGTGAGTTATAAATATATAAATTTAATTCTTACTGCCCAAGGTTGAATTGGTAATGTAAGGGATGGTCAATATTTCACACAAAGCTCATAATTTAAATCGTTTTTTATAGTATTAGGTAGGCAGACTACTTATCTAACACAATAAAAATATATTATTTATAATTTTGATTGTTTATGTTTATAAAAGTGATCACCTTCAATGATTTGACCATTATTCGTAAATTTTTAACAGTATTAACATTTTGTTTGTTGTTTGTTTGTTTCATTTGATAATTGTAATATACATTAATTTACATGAGTCAAAGAAGCAAATAGACACAAAATAAAAAACGATGGAAAAAAAATGAGAAAATAGTACTGGAACGGTTTTGCTTTATATATTAATCTAAAGTCAAAAACATTGATTCTATATAGAACTGTTCCATTGATAATTAACGGGTACCGGTTTGAAAACAAATACCTCGGACCTGAGAAAAACTGAAGAAACTCAGCGGATTTTTTTTTATATCTCTTATTTTAGAATTATTGTTTTCATTCAATAAAAAATATAAAATTTCGTTATTTGGAACAGCCTGGAGGCGGTAATCTCATAATATTAATCATTCCCAAGGTGTTCAATCAACTGAGAAGTCAATAGTTTTGTAATCTTCTTTACACACAGACTGTCTTGAACGATTATTTTAAATCTTACGATTGAATTTTTTTTAACTTTTTCTGGGATCCTGTTGTAAAAACGTATGCATTATTCCAAAAAAGAGTCACTAAACCTAAAAAGTTTAATCGGGTAATTGAATTAACAAGTCTATGCTAGTCCCTAGTTTTATTATATATAAAATATATCATTACATAATTTTCTATATACCTAACAAAGACCAGCACAAATTCTAGTATGAGTTATATTATTTTACAGCTACGTTGAGTTGGCATGAAAAGTGACGCGTGGACAGTTTATATTCTTTCCAAAAACGCAGTCGGATTTGTATCATGTAAATGACGGTAAGCGTGGTGAAGTATAATATACATCATAAGGGGTAAAAAATTGTTTAGTTTATTTTGCGTAAATTTAAAATTTTACATAACAAATATATTTTTATACCCAGATATTCCGCTTTTTATTTCATTCTAAGAGTTTACAAAAGTTGAAAAGTTTCTTAACATTTCATTTTGCACGAGTAGCGTGTGAGTGGAAAATGGCGTCAACGAGTGGGATATAATATGCGCGATGCGATCAATTGGCGAGTTCCGTTGCGTCGTGCGTACTAATCAGATTTAGTCGTTTTATGTTTCAATTACTCGAGTCTAAGTTGTTCATTTGGACCATTATTGCCTAGCTTGCAGAATAATTCTCTTTTGGCCAGTCATGCTCATGGCTTACGATACCTGTCCTGAGATGCCCAGACTGTACTCAAATTTATTCATTCATTTGCAGCTCGTCTCTGTTCGGGGTAAACGGATCAGGTATCAGAAGGCAACCCCTTCCATCCACTTCTGCAACATACAGGGACTAAACTCCAAATCGATACCGTACATTTTCAGTTTGAGACGGTGAAATCGGCTTGCTCTTTCATAACGAGACCCAGATATCCTCTCTGATTTGATACCCGGGCTACAAATCGAAACATAACTTTGTACTGGGGTGTACATTTACGTCAGCAATTATATCTGCTACCTACTACCAATCTGTTATATGGCTGCGCGTACACTGCGTAAGTATAAGTGTAAGGTCCATAACCGGTAATGCCAAAACCGACTCGTTGAGCACATCTAACTAGCTACAGATTCGGTCTTGCAGCCTATACTATCCACAGAGATCGTGGTTTTTGGCAATTTTAACCCTAACTATTATTTGGCGTGCCAAATGGCTTAGATTAAATAGATACTGCCGATTATCCGAGAAGATCTATTGTCGATTTCAATTTGTCATTTGATCTGATACAACTAGTAGCCTCGATAACGCGAATCCCACATGTGAAGTTTCATACGCCTTACCTTTTGGACATTCTGCTGGTTTCCGTTAATCCCCTGGACCACTGTCTTGTTCGGAGTAAAGTACCGTTTTTGTGATCTACACGACCTTGCTGAGATCAGATCAGCAAACTAGGATACGATCAGTGGTCCAAGAAGGACCAAGAAGGATGCAAAGAATGCATTTTACCCATGGGGTCGGATTCAGTTTTTGCAATCCAGTAGGTCCGATACCACCCCCACTATTGTACTACGTTATTATGCCCCAGAGCTGGGGCACTGGTTTCGGGTACTACATATTAGTTTTAGTTCTGAAATCTTGAAAGACTGCTTCGCTGCAGCCGATCTTTGAAAACATTCCTCATACTGCCACAGCTAGTATTAGAATACTTAGCGTCGATATTTCGAGCCTCGTGCAGTCCAATTGAAGGTAAAGTCACATCTAAAAAAGCTGGTGTGCTCAGCGAAGCGAGACATCATATGGAATACTGCTCTTATCACTTGGTAGGAGCTTCCTAGTACCAGTTTCTTCCATTTGACCTATTCAGAGTAGAGCGGTGATCTTTCGGCTTTGCGTAGAGATGCATTCACTTTGCATGCAAAGGCCGGCAATGCACATGCAAGCTGGATAATGAGTTCGATGTGGACTGTGAAACTGTACAATGGCTATTTGTAAACCCCTCGTAAAATATTTTAAGTTATGTATATCAAGCAACTCATGAAAGCGTGTTTTTTTAACATTAAATATTATTAATTCCTGTAAATAAGTACGTGCATGTAACGTGGAATTTATTTTATTTAATAAAAATAATTATTACATATAAACTTAATGATAAATGTTTTCGATACAATAAAAAGCCTTATTTCTTACACGGATATGCAATAATAAATAATAGGAATATATTTATAAGCATATTTTATGAGTAAATGTTAAAGCAACATAAACTTAGTTACCACGAACGTATGCGAGCACATGACAATGTGCGTCATAATTTTAGATGTTATCGCTTAGGCAAATATTGTTTTTATATAACCCAGGGTTGAAACTTACGTTCTTATTATAATGGGTTAAGGGTTATCTCAATTGAAAAGTTAAGTTTGTAAATTCGTAACCATAGCAACAGGTGGCCCCCTCGCTACCTCCCGCCCATCTCGGCCCATGTAAACTTGAGTTATTGCCTAGATCGTCTCGTATTAAATTCCATATTTTATGCCTTCGCTAAATGCATTTGATGTCACTTTTAAGTATGAAATAAGCTCAATTTTATAATTCATATTTCTATTTTATGAAAATTAAACAAAAGATTCAAAGTAATTCATATTGTAAAAGTATCTTTAAAAAATATAATGCAACAAATAAATAAGTAGGTATAATTATTAAAATATTTTACAAGATCAATCAATCGGAGTTAGTATTCAGGTTTGTTTAATTATTTATTTACTTATGATACTAGATACATTTTTACGATCAAAGTAATGCAGTAAATAATTATTCGCTATATGTTCTACTAAAAAAAATATTCCATAATACATGATATTTAAAATATAACATAGAGAGAATTGTCATACAAATATTCGATTTAAGGAAAAACTAATCAGATAATTTAAAATAAATAACACAGACAAAAATCTAAAATGAGAAACAATTATATGTGCCTATAAAATAAACGCCACTATTAAGTCTATTATTTTTAATTAAATATATTATTTTACGGCTACCGAGCCGAAGTCCCGGGTTTGGCCGATAAAAGGTATAGAGTGTTTTCGTTTGGCCATCTTGGCTTAAAGATAGCCAGGCAGACATCAATACCATTATATGTGTGGAATTATCCATATAACATCTCACAGATAAATAATATCATGCAAGAGTAAAAATATCTTTTGTTACAACAAGTACTTGATGGACATTAAACATTATTTACCTTCTTTGAAATTTTCAATATTCTATTTATAATTTTAATATTAAATTGTTACATTAATATTATATCATTATATTTATATATCAAATCATTTCCTACTTCCCATATTTGGTGTTGCTAACTCAATTCCTCGTTTGAGCATTTTCTTATAATTTCAATACTTAAATAAATTACATTTATAGTAAGGGTTCAGTGAAAAATGATTGAAAATAGATATTAATAAAGAATTCGTTTACTATATTGGCTTGGAAGTCATTTTGTATCGTTTCAGATCAATTTATCACCTGTCCAGTATAATTATACTTGGTATTTATTGACAGATTTATTTTGCCGTATAAGTGGCTTTTATTTAATTAATTAATCATTCAATATTTATTTACTTGGTTTAAACATGGATATCATTCGTATTTCATTCAGGGTATTTTTTGTAGTGTTACTGACTACACTTTTTATACCTTTCAACGTTTCACGACCTTTTGCATTTGTTCTCTTTATATTTTTATATCATCGGTCTAGCAAAGAATTCACCTTCAAATTCGATACACTGAATACATCGGTGAGTTAGGATAACAGCTAAATTTCTTAATTTGTAATTAACCTCCAGAAGGTAAAATCAGACTTACATAGAGTTAAAAAAATATTTTGGTTATTGACATAATTATTGAACCTATATATTTTGTATTGTAGGAGGTTTATTTATTTATTTATGAAGCCAACGTGATATACAAAGTGTCTAATTCTACATATATATCCAGTCATAAAAAATATTACCATGTACAATTGTACATTACCGTAAGGTTTTTTATATACCACAAGGATAAGAATTAAAAACTGAAATAATAAAATGTGAGTGGCTGCAGTTTTCTGGTTGAGTGTGTCCAGATTCCTGCTGATGCTACTCCAAGGATGGCATGCCTGTTCTCTTAAATATTAGCATTATCTACATGTAACTGGTATTTTAGTGATGTTACTACTTTTCTTCTTATAGTATTTTGTACCAACTTAGTTAAGACCGGCCTGGCGAATGGTGTTCTAAATGAATAAATATAAAATATTTTTTTGTCAGTGGCATCTAAGTATTTATTTTAAATGATATAAATTATTCAATCCAGTGACCCATGCTGAGTCTAGGTATAGTTTTTAGTTATAGAATAACTCAACAGCTGTAACAAAATTTGAAAACTTTTAAACTAATTAAAAATCTGTATTTATATTTACAATCTGTAAAACCCAAGAGCCGAGATGGCCCAGTGGTGAAAACGCGTGCATCTTAACCGATGATTTCGGGTTCGAACCCAGGCAAGCACTACTGAATTTCATGTGCTTAATTTGTGTTTGTAATTCATCTCGTGCTCGGCGGTTAAGAAAAACATCGTGAAACCTGCATGTGTCTAATTTCAACAACCCACATTGGAGCAGCGTAGTGGAATATGCTCCAAACATTCTCCTCAAAGGGAGAGGAGGCCTTAGCTCAGTAATGGGAAATTTACAGGCTGCTAATGTAATGTAATGTAAAAAAATGTAAAATCCAACAATATATTTTGTAACTTGTAATTAAATAGTTATCTAAATAAATCTTCTTTCTTTTCCTAACAAAGTTTTATATAACAAAAGGTGATATTATAATTTTAATATTACTGGCTGTTATATTTTAAATATCATGTATTAAGGAATATTTTTTCACTGATATCAATTGCAATACGTAGAATAAATTATTTTTTTCAGTTTTGATTCGTACAGTAACCATTTCTATATAGACTGTCATTATAATTATTCATATTGTGATTAAAACTAACATTAAAATTTATACTTACAATCTTGACCGGCTCGCTCACCCTTTAAACCGAAACAAAACAATACTAAGAATTGCTATTTAGTCGCAGTATATATGCCACTCAGACAGGCTTACGCAAAGCCATCGAGTAAATCGTCAAAAAACAATGCTGTTGTATAAAGTTAACAAAGCTTTATAAAAATATCGACTTATCATCAGATGGCCTCCTTGCCAGTCCCTACGTATTTGAAAAAAAAAATACGTTTAACTGAAGATTGGTAGCTTTCTTGCTATAGGCATTAGTTAAGTTAACTCAAAGCAGAGGAAAAGCAAACTCTCAATATTACCTAACGTATTTTTGTTTATGAATATATTTTTTTAATAAATAATTATCAAAATGGATATCAATTTTATTAAAAATATATTTAAAATAAATATGTTTATTGTAATAAGGATGAATAGTGTGTAATAATCAACAGTCGCTTTCAAGTTATTATGGATTAATGTTTTATGTCTGAACAATCAATTTTAATTACAGGATGCATAACATAATCAAACCGCTATTAACTACACTACTAATTATATGTTCTTTTTTATTTTTATAATTAATAGTTATATTTACTTTTACTTTCAAACTTTGAACAACTATTTCACCGTTATTTAAAATGCATTTTTCCCTAAATTCTAACCATATAAGATAAATTTTATTAAAGACATTAATTGCTGAATTATAATAATAATAATAACATATACATCTTTATCAAAAGTTTTCATTTACGACTGTGCGGTTTTCTTTTACCTATAATCATAAAATAGCTGTTATAAAGTAAAAGAGTATTAGGATCAGTTTACATCAATGTACATCTTGGTTCATATATTAAAGTAAGACCCATGGATACCCCGCGTTTCCTGGGGCCATTTATAGCAGTCCCTTGCCATTTCGGCCGGAATTCGCTACAGAATTCTTTATTCACACGCTCACTTGACTACAGATGTATGGGATACATACTCAATGTTGAGATTTCGAAATACGTGACTAAAGTTTAAATATGGAATTATCTGGTTTTGAAATAAAGACAGGATAAAACCGATATTTTTTTATTAAATATAAGTGAAGAGCTACTAAGCTTTCTCCTTGGTATTTGGTCACCACCGACCAATGACACTGCAATGTAAGTCGGTCCATAAAACACAAATGCATCGCCAATCTAAGGGAACTAAGTAATTCCTTGTGCCTCTAATTACTTTGGTTCAATTACACTTGAAACTCAAACACATCAATACAAAAGTTTTTGCACGTTGATAGAATAATTCATGAGTAAAGTCGGGTTAGCACAAAATCAAACTACCACAATAACATAAAAATATAGGTTTTCTTAAAACACGGAATTCCCTCAAGATTAACCCCTTAACGTAATGAGGTAAAATAAGATACGAATATATAAATCACCAATTTGTAATTTTACTAGCTTGGAATTAGTTCTATTTAACTCCCATAGGATTATCGCAATTCCATGCAATGCTTAGAAAATTGAGAAAGCATAAAAAACCTTATAATATGAAATTTATGTAGGAAAATGAGCTTGAACTTGAACAGAATTGAACGGAAATTTTAAACGAAATGGAACGGGTTCAACCCCAAGCAAGCGCCACTGAGTTTTCATGTCGCTAATTTGTGTGTAGCTATATTCATCTTATGTTCGGCGGTGAAGGAAAACATCGTAAGAAAATCTACATGAGTCGGATGAAATTTGATATCATATGTTCAAGCTCATAGTGGAGCAGCGTGGTGCAAGACACGCACCTTGGAGCTGCAAAACTTCTCCACCAGACAGTACTTTTGTCCAGCAATTGGACGTTTACAGTTGTTATTTTTTCACACATATAAAATAATAGCAAAAAAAAAATTAAACATTCGGTAGAAGTTCTAAAGTTTGTTTTGTATAAATTTCTATGATGTCATATGATTGCACACGTAATAAAAAGTAATATTTGACGTAAATCCACTATTTAAAATTAATTTATTCAAAAAGACAATCAAAAGACCTAGTTAATGTGTGCATTTATGATTGAAATAAAGGCAATTGAAAAATAAATATTTTTTTACAATGAACCAGAAAATATAACTTAATTAATTAATAAAAACCATTACCAATCAAATCAACTTCGCTGAATATTTTGGCCTTGTTCGTTTTCATACCCCAGCGACGTTTTAAATATACATCGTCGAATTTCCATTCACTTTAATCAATCAAGAGGCTGCATGGAATTTTTTACTCTTTTAAAACCGCGAAATAATTTTAATATTTCTACGCTAAAATATTTTCATACATTTTGCATCGTAAAGAAAATTGTAAGCTGTGTTAAGTTTATAGCGTTAATACTCTAAGCCTTGCAAGTTCTTGCGAACTATTGCAAATTGTCAACAATGAAACTTGTCGGTAAATTCTAAGGTGAAAGGTAAAGGACGATCGTTTTTCTTACGCGACATTGAAAGTAATAGTTTCAGTAATAAGAAATGTAATTGAAGTGTTTAGTAGTAGTGGTATACACACACTGAAAATTTATTGATAATATTGACCTGACTCATGGGTTTAAACAAAAACAAAGACCAATAGAGATATCCAACTTTGTAAGCCAATCACTGAACTAAACAAAGGAGAAATAATAAAAAAAATATACCTTTAAAAATATTTTTCATACAACACTTTATAATATATTATTAAATATGATTTTATTCTGAACATTTCGATTTCTTATTTGACTGCGCTTAAAACTCATTCCACCATGCGAGAATATAGTAAATGGATAGTCAGCGACAAACAAACCAATTCATTCTAATTTTCAATTTGTAATCCATTTCGTCTAAATTCTAAAATCCTTCCTTTCGATATTTCTTATGATACATGATTGAACACGAATCAAAGGATATAAAAATGTAAACCGAAGAATCGGATGATATTTCAATAACGCTTTTCATAATACCTTTTATTTATTTCGGCTCTAAATTATAAATTATTGGAAATTACGTAATATTATTAAGTTTTGTGAACTGTGTCATTTATAGTTGGTTTTTTTTTAAAAAAAAAGAATACTTGCACTGGATATAAATAAAACTAAATATAATAAATAAATCTAAGGTATTGATACTAAAACGTCGAACGGCTTTACTTATAAATGTGTTAAATCAAACAGTGATTTTTCTTTTTTGTCATCATTGATTTGACTTTAGAAATAAGAAAACACATCATTACTTAAATTTAGCACCCCCTAATCAACGTACTTATAGGTAAAGTCGTATATATATTTTTAATGATAAAGAACAAGCAATGCTGTCACTTGAATAATTTCATAAAGTAATGTATTATAATACGCTCTGACAAGGAAATTGTTAAGGATTTCTTAAAATAATTAAAACGAGTTTCGTTTGATTGTTATCTGAGTATTGTTCAGAGGAAATTACAATTGGGCCTTGTTTTGCAGAAAAGTACTAACCAAGTTGCTAAGATTTAAAAGATAACTAATATAATGAAATAAAAAAATGCCATAATATTAGATATATATAATTTAAGAACAACCACTGTCACTATAAAAATGGTTTGGTACATTTCTTCACAATACGGTCCAATTCAAAGTTAAAATTTCGATAATAAAATATTATTTTTAAGTATGAGGGGGAAATAAATAAATAATCAAATTTAAAATAATGCATTTATATTCTAATAAAATAATTATCATTTCAAAAAGTGTGTTACACATTATATGTTCTACGTCTAATATTTAGGTAGTTTATTACTCATATAATAATGTGAATTTTCTAAAGTAGATTTTGATTTTTATCAATTATTATTTATTCGTCATATTCCTCATCATCCGGAGCCAAAGTAGTGGACGTATTGAATATTGTGCTCACGATTTTCTTGACCACTTTCGTACCATGTCTCAGAAGTGTCAACTTGAACTGCATAAGGACTATGAGGTATGTAGACATGAATGATATGTTCTGAAAAGAAAATAAGCTTATGCTAGATAAAATAAAATCAAAAATTGATTGTTACATAATGTTTTGCCTTTTAATGCGTTATTGTAATTAAATGCTGTATCATATTGTCTATTTTAATTCCGATCATCATCATTTTATGATAAACATCTGACATTATGATTATTCGTCAATAAATAAATCAATTTAAATATTTGATTGTACAATCTGAATACCAGTTCAATTGTAATTCAAGCAAACTAATCAAAATTATTTGGAGTCATGCAAGATTAGATAATATTGTTAAATGTATATCTCAACGATGATTAGCGATGGATTACGTGGAGTGTGTAATATAAGGTTTTAGCTACTACTTCATACATATAAAACAGACATTTAAAAGTTGAAATTAAAAAACACTAATAGCTTGAACGGTTGTTTATATACAGAAATAGTATTATGTAGATTAAAAGGTTACCGCAGTAAACAATTCTCTGTTAATGTTAGTAAATCCATCAAGGTTCATGATGGGCGGATTCTTGGCGATAGCAACTAGAAACATCTCAACCTCACGCTGCGTGCTGCGATCGATAGCGCCCAGATTAACATTCAAAAGACGCATTTGAAATTCTAGACCGACCTGGAAATCACTTAATTAGTATTTTAATTGTATTTGTTATTAAATTATGAAGAATTTCGTCCAAATAATTAATTTGGACTATCTTCTTTAAAATGATATTTAACGTACCATGCACTTGCTAAACGATGGAGAAGAATCTACGACTGTTTCCAAAGGAAATACTTCAGAATTAAAAATAACTGGCGAAGAAAATTGAGCTATCTATACTAATATTATAAATGCGAATATAACTCTGTCTGCCTGTTTGTCTGTTAGTCTTTCACAGCCAAAACACTCCACTGATTTTGATGAAATTTGTTATTGAGCAAACGAGAACACCAAAGAACGACAGAGACTATTTTTGCCTAACGCCTGCCGACCAACCCTTAAAATGCGAGCGACGATACGCCGACAAATAGTATAATAAAAAAATAGTATCAAAACTGAATCAATTGGTTATAATATGTAAATTTATATAAAAATAGTTTAACGTCGAATATCTACTTTAAAATTCATAACGTGAATAACTAATATGTGATAATATATCTTTATTTTTTTGGTTTAGTTAGGTTGACAAGCCTATGGGCCAACTGCGCTAGCTCTACCAAACATTGTCCATTAATTTCATTTACACACTAGTAATTACGGATATTTACATTGTTTAGTTATTCTACCTTAATTAAAGTAAACAACCAATAAATTGATAATGATTACATGAACCTCACCTTCCTCGTAGCGTGATAAGCTTCATTACAAATGATGAAAAGTAGGGTCATACAATAGCCCACTATCACAAATAATCCCATTTCTTTGTAGCTTAAACCATGTTCCAGTATCTCGGAGAGGGAGCCATACAAGGAAATTGTTGTAGTGAAAAATATTACCATGCAATATATACCGTACATATTTGAGTATGCTCTACCTGAAATTTCCTAAAGACTAGTCTTTCAACTTATAATTAAATGTAATGTGCATTATGGATATAGATAATTTTACTAATGAATATTATACCGAATTCTCTCTCTCCGACATCACTAATTTCGACATCGAATGTATAAATATGTGACATTTCACATTAAAATTAATTGGTGATATATACCTATGTAATGTAAAAAATATAGGTATATTTCATTTTTTAACAGGAAAGATAAGTCTGTAAGAAATGCTTATTCATTTTTTCAACAAAAGCTTGCCCTATTATTGTAGCCTTACACGGGAGCCTCTTTCGATTTACATATTTTTTACTGGTCCCGTTCTAATGTATTCGTCATACGAATATATCTCATTAAATCTGTATCAAATTGGATGACAAGTGTTATGTCGACCGTATTTTTTTTATATTGTAAGCTTTGAACGCGAATCCGTGTATTATTCTCTATTATCGCTGGTAAATAAAAATCTGGTAATACAACATTTTTAATTCTTTCCTTTTTAATATTAATTTTCATTTAATTGTTGCTATTGTTAAAAGGCTAGCAATATCTAGTTGGACAGGAGAAAATTGAAAGTGTTAGACCGGACACGCTTATCACATCGCACATCTTAGAACTATCATGTGTTTCGTGCGTTGGAAAATATCAAGAGGATGTTTGAGAAGATGTACGTATTGACTGAAAATCAAAAATGAAGATGAAATGAAGATGTTTATATTCATCAACCAGCACTGGAGCAGCTTATTGGAAATAGCTCCAAAAATTTACCTCTAAAGGAGTGAAGGCTTTAGCCAAGCTTTGGGACACATAGGTTCTGTTATTTTACTTTACTTTTATTATTTTTAAAATTAACGAAATGAACTACTAGGTAATTTAAATTTATGTTTGATATTAAAACACATGATAATGATATTCTTACCCAATTGTTGCATCATATGCGATAAGTCAACCCAAAGATGGCGAAACTGTGCTAATTTCAAAGCTGGATGTTCAGCTTCCAAAGCTTTATGAAGGTTTTTCGCTAATCCTTTAGATGCCGTTCCAAATGCATTACAATTAATATACCTGTATAGCAGTATAATAATTTAACTTTAGCAATACATGACGAATTTATAATACCAATTATAAATTCGTCCAATATTACCCACCACAATGAACAGAAGCCGTCTAGCATGGCAATGATGTGATAATATGCAAAAGAGTGCCAAAGTTCAAAGTCATCTTGCAAATAGTTTTGCGAGAGAATAACAGCGAAACTGAGAGCCCACGAAAATATACACAGACCCCATGTAAGCGAATATAGATTTGGAAATACGATTGGTGTGCCAGTAATTTTAAGGTATTTCAACTGAAAATAAGGTTGGAATTAAAAATACGTCGAAACAGAATTGAATACGTGACAGTTTTTTTTTTTATTGATCCAGAATTAGATTATTGAACCAGTATTTTAACCTATGACCTCGGTTTCTGCATCACTTTTTACTAACCGATTAAAAGGGACTTCAATTCTGTAAAACTAATTAATCTGTCGATCTTATATTATAATGATTATTATTATATAATTCATAGCAAGACTAATTTAAACACTGATTAATTATTAATACATATTTTTTAAATGAATGGCCTTTATGCATTTTATATATTATAATAATATATTATGTCACCTGGTAATGCGTCCACATGTTTTTAAATATAGCTACCTCAGACCCGTGTCGCCAGGAGGCGATAGGTAACAAGAAGTGTGGGATGAGAATGCTGAGAAATATTATATTGTAGATAACCTCGTCGAAACGCTTGTTGGAGTTCTGTTGAAAGTTCGCTAGACGCTCGCTGCCGACTACGATAAAATAGAATATTATTACATTAAAATACTTGTATATTATATATATCAAAATAATAAATCAGAACGATGCTTTTAATTTATTTTACATTATAATTAAAAGCTTATTTTCTTATCAAATGATTTAAAACGTTTACCTTTTACCACGATAATACTCTCAAGACTCCAAACAAGATAAGCCCACAACGTTGCTTTGGAAATCCAGTTGTATGTTGTACGTTTAGTTGTTTGTGTCTCTAAAACATTACATAATCATTATTGATTTATTTTAAAAGACACATTCAAATTTATCATTTAAGTTACGTTAAGTTCCAACACATTTTTTTCATCAAATAATACAACAACCCACAAACATGTTGCCCATGTTTATTTTATTTTGATTTTTCTTATACTTGCCTGAGATTTAATCCGAAAATTCGTCGTTCTTTGATTAAGAATACGTGTTCAATACATTGGGTAATTGTAGTATTAGTAATGTTATAACATTATAAATAAAAATTAACATAAAATAATATGTTTTGTAATACGTATGTATTTTGTAATATTTATTCCCAATATATAAAAAAAACATTTACAATGAGTATAATTAAATAAATATTACTAACGTCTATGCACTCTCATTATCGGCATGACGCCCATGATCTGAAAGAGAACCAGCAGGCTCTTTGTAGTGATGTAAAAACTATCGTGTTGGTCAAGCAGCTCCCCATCTTTGTCTTTGATTTGTGGACCATAGATATCCTTTTCTTGATAAGCTACAATATTAAATTGATAGTCACATATTTTTGGTATCTGTCATTAAATACAACCTTTACAAGATTTTACCTCAAATAATAAAAATATTTTTTGTTATTTTCGTAATACAAGTATTCACGTTTCATTTATCGGATAAAATGAAACTGTACTGTTGTTGTTGACACAAGAAAGTTTCTGGCATAGCACAATAGGTAACACGCAAATAATATCGCATTATTGATCAAAACAAAAATTAAAGATACTTTTACTACGAATGCCAGATTTTGTAAATTCAGTAGATGTATTAAATGCGTGGAATCATTAAATTATTATCCATACATAAAAAATAAACGATAATACCTCATTAAATAATAATTAATGCTTTGTGTTGGACAAAAGACGATTTATCAGAAATCATACGATAAAGGTAGTACAACTATATGTACTTTTAGCTTACTTGATAATTAATGTATAAAATATGTAAAATATTTTTTTTATTTTTAGTTAACAATGGGTTCTTGGATTTTAATCACACTGGCTCACTTACTTTTCAAACCGGAAACAGAAGTAAAGTAATTATGATAACCGTATATTTTACATATAATGAAAATGTTTATATGCGCGAAATGAATTCCATTTTGAATGTTGTCAAATTCAATTAGAAATAATATAAAATTTATTTTGGTATAAAAAATATGAACTCATTTAGTTTCATTTAAATATTAAAACGTAGCACTATTTTGTTCTTGTCGCAGGTAACTCTACATATTCCTTGTAAACTCAAACTCAAACTCAAATTCCTTTATTCAATATGGAAGTATTACACTTTCTTATTGATGGTCAAATTAAACACTACCACCGGTTCGGAAAAAGAAAACACCCTGACCTGAGAAGAACCGGCGAAAGAAACTCAGCGGGACTTTTTTTTTTACGTCAAATTAATTATATACATAATTGTATATAAGTAGAAACAGCCAGGAGGCGATCGTTTCATTCCCAAGGTGTGCTCTCAAACATAAACTCACTAATTGTATAGTAACCTTTCGCACACAAGCGTTCCTTAACAATTTTTTTAAATTTCGCAACAGAATTTCTGGGATCCTGTTGTAGAAGGGTATACATTGCCCCACAAAAGAGTTACTGACTCTATGCAGTCGAGTAACAGGAGTAACAAGATTGTGTTTGTTCCTTGTACCAACGTTATGAGAATCACATTTTCTCATAAAAACATTAATATTTTTCCGTACATACAAAACATTACAGAATATATATTGAGAAGCAACAGTCAATATCTTAATTTCTTTAAATTTATACCTCAAAGATTCCTTGGCTCCTAGGTTATAGATGGCGCGAATAGCCCTCTTCTGCAGCACAAATATAGTGTGGCTAGCGGCTGCGTTACCCCAAAGCATAATACCGTAGGACATTATACTGTGAAAGTAACTTAAATAAACTAGGCGAGCCGTATCAACATCGGTAAATAATCTAATTTTTTTGACCGCAAATGCCGCAGAACTCAGTCTACCCGCCAATCCGTTTATATGTGGGAGCCACTGTAATTTGGCATCAAGAGTAAGGCCTAGAAATTCAGTTGTTTCATCTGGATCCATCGATTCCCCATTGATAAGTACATCGGGTTTTACATTTTGCACGTTTGGTGTGCTAAATTTTACAATTTTAGTTTTTTTATTATTACTATATCTGATATCTGTACTATATCAGACATAGCATTGTTTACATCGTCATACTGTACCTGTTTCCTATTAATTTTAAAAACCAAAGAGGTATCATCAGCAAACAATACTATATCATGTTTGTTCCCAACAAGAAAGGGTACTTATGTGAATTGGTTTTGAATGGGACTTAGCTGCATTTCCCTGTTTCTTATTAACTTAGTACCATACCTAAATAAAATAAGAATGTATCGTCAGCTTTACTTCCCCGGACAATATTTAAGCGCCTATACCATTAATGTTGGTTAAAAATAACAACAAAATAATTTTACATATTATTAGTATTCACATACTAAAATGTTATTGGTTATATTTTGTACCTATTAGAAGTTTTAATTTTACAGCCCAGCTTAACAACGGAACGAACGAACGAATAAAAGAAAATAAAGCAAATTTATCCAGACGCCTTGCCTATATTGAAACAAGTGACCAACAATTATATATTATTTAATGATGTGTATTTTTCACTTTTAATTGTCTTAAAATCACCATTTACTTATCTAAGTTATTATAATAGTAATCATATAAAGACATTTTCGATATTCGGTAATCATAAATAGTATAAATTTCAACAATGACGTAAACACTAAATGTTTTAACACTAAATGTGAACACGTATAGTAGTAGTTATTAATTAACCTTGCTATCGAGGCTACTGCAGATATAAAATATTAGAATTCAGTTTTTCAAATTGGCATATTGAAAAAAAAAGTAACGCTATTTCTATTGATACATACATATTTGTAATACTATATGATATTGCAACAAATAGATCGATTGATTCAAGGGATTTTATTAAAACTAGCATTATTTTTTTATTTTTTTCCGTAAAACATCAACCATCCCGATCTTGAGCAGCATGTATCTATCCCGTACCCACTACCTTATTTAAATCGTCCGTCCACCTCGCCACAGAGTAGCGCGATCTTCACTCTGTCGGCACGTGTCGGTTCCAGCGGCAGTCAAGGCGCCTGGAGACATGACCAGCCCACTTTCACTTCAGCGACCTAGCTTTTGATGACTTTAATTCTCTGGCGAATGTCTTCATTTCGGATTCTAGCTCTCACATCGGCCACCATTGCTCGCTGAGGTACAAAGGAACGCGCGAACTTGAATTTGTGGATTATTTCTATGGTGAGTGTCCATTGATTAAAGACACTAGTCTTAAGCGATTGTGGGATTGACGATTCAAAAATATGACGTAACACCCCAAATGCCGCCTAGCCCAAACTTGTGCCGGACCAGTTGCATACTTTGGTCCACGTAAAAGACCAGAACTATTCCTGCACAATTTCGAGTTGGTTAAAGTTCGAGTTCTCCAATTTCAAGTTGGAGTGTCGTGTACGACCACTGGTCTCGATATTGTTTACACCTTTAAAGACGTATCACTTTGATAATAATATAGATAATAATAACGGATGTTTGCCATCTCTATCAGAACAAGTGTTTCTCATGATTTAACAGATTCTTAGGTAATTCTGTCATCTCCTGGAACCTTTTTATCCAAGAGTAATCCTAATCTAGTCCATCTAAAATGCAAAGTTATCTAAAACTTGGCGTGTCAGTCTGGCTTGTAGGTCATTCATTCTACGGGACTCAAATGGATGATGGAGTATAAATCGTCATAGAACTTTTCAACTTCAACTAGAATCTCTGATCTCGAGGTGAAGGTTATACCTTGTGAGGTAAGTTTTGTCAGTTAACTAAAGGAGGTATTTGACTTAGCAAGAACCTTTGAGCTCTATTGAGTTCTATAACAGCTACTATATTCGCTGATCTCATGTCGCCTTATTAATTTTTTAACCTTCCTGTTAAGTGTCTGACGCTCTGAAGGCGTCTTATTTTGTTGTTCTCGTCTCCTCGTCATTACGTCCAGAGTTTCGCCAGAGAGCTTTGACTTACGTTATTAACCATTGCTTTTACCAGTCGATGATCACTTCTAGTGTTTACCCATCATCCATCACGTCGACATTTCTAAATATTTGGCGCTCATTGAATAAAATGAAGTTGATCTTATTCTTTGTTACGTCATCGATGATTTGCCAGATCCAATTAGTTTGGTACGAGACATAGCTTTCACTATGACTTCCTAAATGGTTTCAATCAAAGAATACCCCTCGGTTATCTTTAAGTCAAGGTACTTCTACCCTCTCTGATGCTTGCTAACCTCTACAACATTGCTTCTGAGTGACTTATTGATGGAAAAGGGTGATATTGGTGATTTCCGATAGACCTACTATATCCGAGTTTATGTGACCTTACTCTACTTCTAATTCTGTCAAATGTTAATCCAGCCTCAAGGAGCGTTAATTATACACAGTCAGAAAAAGTCGCCGTTTGTACCCTGCCGTAGCCCGAACTTTCTTAGCACTCCCCATCGTCCCGTTACCATGGCCGGTACCGTGGTCAGGAATAATAAGATTCCAGCGTGTGTGTTTTTATAGTGCCACGATTTCGGTCGCCAAAGCCTCGTTCGTTGATTAGAAGAATGCACCACATACAGGTGAAGTTGAAGGGATAGTTAGGTCGTTGTTAACTCCCCTTACATCGCATTCATTATTTCTCGCATATTTATGTATTATTAAAGTATATGAACGATATGTTAAAGATATCTCAATGTCCAAGTTTTACAACATAAAATAAATAATAAAGGTTTGAAATATTGTTTTAGGCGATAGTTACACCCATAAGCTACAATTGTACAGCCATAGTTCCATTAGCTAATAACATGTTATTAGGTAATGGGGACATAGGTCATCATGTAATAATAATAACGTCATGGTCAGGCGGACTTTTCAGTGTCCGTTTATAATATAAATACGATTTTCGTTTCATATAACATTTGTTGTCAAATGTCACGTAATAATCTGTCCCGATAATTATGTAAAAGATTTAATATTTATTAATCTCTTTAATTATAAAGGGTATTATTATTTATTTTATATAAAGTAAATGAATTACAATTTAACCAAATAAATATGTGAAATATCATTATTGCGTATTGATTAACATATGTACAGTTTATGTAATTACTTAGAATTGAGCTTGATGTGTTAAACTAAATGAATCTCCATTTTGAGATATGCATTAGAGTATTAAGCAAACCTTGCCAATGACATTACATAATGCTACAAATGGTAAGAAGAAATTTAAATCTTGTACCTTTAATATCTCTTCCGTCGATCTTTTCAAACATATTTCTTTTTCTCATTTCGCTGTATTTTTTTAAATTCGTAGATCTCGTGGTAAATATATTTGTTTCCATTTTTGTAATTTTATCCTGATGTTCTTTTTAATTAAGGTGTTTCAAGTATTCGCTTCAAAAGCAGATCACGATATGATAACTTCTATAATAAAATACCATACAATCAATCATATTCCACCCTTCTCAGCTTACTTAGCTATGCGCACTTGTCAATGGAAATCCGTAGAGTCGATTAGCACGAATGTGGACAAAAACTTTACTAAAAATTTGTATAATTTAAGTTTTGTTATATTGTATTAAGGATACATAAATAATGATTTTTCATATTACCTCGATGATAAATATCTTAAATTTAATATTCTTTCATACCGCGTTCTTTCTTCATTATTTTCCTTCTACAGTTGATATATATACAGCGAGAGTTTATGCCGAAGAATTACTTAGATTGCTTGACAATTACAGTACAGATATTAATAAATCTACATTAAATATAGTTAAGAGAAAAATGTTTTAAGTGCTAAAGTCGTCTCTAATCTCTTTATCCGTGTTCGAGTGACGCCTTACCGTCGCTTCGTAGCCATTAATACATTTTTCATACTAATGGCGACTTTCGAAAACTCTTAACAGCCGTCTAAGTGAGATATTTGTTGACCAGCTGCATTTTAATATTGTAAAGGCTGTATAGTTACAATTACATGTGTGAAATATTCTCAATGACAATCGACTATTATAACTTAGCTTAAATCATAAGGATATGTTTCGAATAATTGTTTGTTTAATCCAGTAATATAATGAATTATATTATATTATAAAAAATATCAATTATATAAAGAGCGTATTAAAATTATTATTGTCATAAAATCATTTATTAAATCACTTTTTGCTTTAATTTAAAATTAATTACATTATTGCTAGTAATCATAAAGCTCACCCTTTTTAAGCATATGCCATATATAAAGATTGTACATTTATTTATGATATTGTAGATTTATGTTTGTGATATTTAAAAACTTCATAGAAGATCGGCGAACCTTAACATTATTATACATATTAAATACTCACTCTAGCTTAAGAAGAAATATAAATATGCAAAGTATAAATATAACAGAATAAAACAATCTTTTTTTTTTTATTTAAAGTAAATATATACATACATTTTGGTTTCAATTAAACACGATAGGTGTATTAAAAAATAAATCTATATGATTTGATTAATTTGTATTATGTATTTTTATTCCAAATTAGTGCCTTAGATGATCTATTTTACGCCTACTGCAGTACGTATTAAGAGTGTTATTATAATAACCAGAAGAAAATCATTTATTCAATAAATTTGAGATGGATAATAGTCTCACTGTCAGAATTATTATGAAAGAAAAATAGCTCAGTGTATTTTGTTGTCGATATTGATTTGTCTGACAGAAATATTATATTTTCCGGTCACAAATACGTTTTACGGTTGGGTGAAGTTTTTATTTATTGGAGTAGCAGCTTTTATTACGAAACCCGCTTATTCGATTTTATTTAAACTTACTTGGAAAAATTGCCAAAAATAATGTGTACTAGATAATGTTAAATTCGTATAGGTATGGTCAGACGTGATGAAGTGTAATGTAGAAGTTGTTTTTGTCGAAATGTATAAGAATAGTATTTTTCTAAGATTTCAACACTTGGCTTTATCTTCAAACGTATTGTATGTCATCTTACATATAGTTTATCCTGGCTTAAGATCTGGAATGGTTACGACAATAACAAATGTTCTTTTCTGAAGCTAGTTCTAGTAGTCCAGATATTTTTCTCTTTACCTACTTGAGTCTTATCCATGTTATGTTTCATGCATTTATTTAAACTTACTTTTTAAATGCGAGACACAATATATGTTTTTTCCATTTTTTTATAAAATCTGAGTTCTTAAAAAAACAAACGATTCTCAAGTTTTTTTTTTTATGATGTATGTAGATAGTTTTACTCTAACTGAAAATATCATTTTGATCATCGTAATCTTATATACATATTTATAGCGTAAGCCAATTTTTGTCCCAGTGATTATAGAAAGAGAGTTAGAAGACCGGTTAGAAGACCATAGTCTCATTTTGAAGAGCTCCAGCCGTAGATATACAGAAAATTAAAGATGATATTTGATTGCCATTTTATAAAATATTACGATTTAACAAATATTTAATTTTAGAAAGCGGAATAAAGTTACTAGCCATGTAGAGCGCTATGGCTGTATCAAAAAAAAAAAAACAAATGTAAGACGTGTGAACAGACGTCTTCAGTTTGCAATGACATTAAATCACAACAAAACTCAGTCATAGCTTTCGAAATTCATAAAAATCTGTAGAATAAACGTGAAGTTTCGCAAGCACCTTACTAGTTATTAGCTTAATATTAAACCTTATTAAAAATAGTGATTGTTACGGCTGATTGTTCAATTATTGTATAACCGAACTTATAGCTATTTAACAAATTAACGTATCTGACTCTTAAAAGGAGATATAAAATTGTCGCATTTTTCAACTTCACTGTTTTCTTGTATAAGCGAGAAACACTCTGTTGTAATGTTTGGTAGAAAAGGACAGCATATTCGTTTATGTGAGGTTTAAAAGATTTATATTATATTTTCCGCGGTGCATCTACGCATGAATTTTTTTCTCATCAATTCTTGTTTGAGGTAATTTCGTTGTTTGGATATTAACCTTGTGTCAGTGATTCGGTATTATTAAAAAATAATAGAATCCAATAAAAGAGCGCCGTATTAATTAGAGTACTGCTGAAGTAGAATTCCTCGTTAGTCTTGTCGACAAGCATATACTGTGGAAAATAAGAAAACTGATGCGGTCTTTAATAATGATAAAGATATGACTTGGAAAAAACATAATAGTTATTTAACTCCTGTGCATTATAGAAAGTATACGCACATGGAAGTCATTAAAGTTAAGGTCATCAAACCTAACCACACTTTCTAAAATTACATCGGAAAAAAAGAAATAACCTCAACCAAAAGGCTATGGATCTATTGAATAGGCGTTTATCTTGCCGTCAAAGAGGCAGATAGATTTATTCCTCAGTTAGGGGCGTTATTCACCAAATAGAGCGTATCTGACCATTGATAAATGCAAATTTTTGCCGTCTATCAAATAAGTATAATCTGAATGTTTATCTGAGGATTGCAAACTCGGCTTACAAATACAATTTTAGTTATCTACATAATAAATTCAAATCTAAGTACGCCAGGTAAGCGAATGCGTTATTAATCACATACATATTAGTATTATTTTTATTTTTAACCATACCATACCATTCTGGAATTGTTATAATATATTTTCCACAGGTGTTGCCAGCCATATATCGCAACACTTGATCCGCTTACAGAACCATGTTCCAGGATTCTCTTTTAACATGAGAAGGAATTATTTCAAAGCTCAACCAAATAGTCACACGTTTGAGATTCTTCGCTTTCATTTGTTTGCTTCCATTTGTAAGTATTTTTTATAATTTAATTTTTATGGAACTTACTATATACGAATTTAATTGATAAAATAAATAATCTTACATAATCACCTCAGTATAATGTTAGTAAATATGACATTGTTATAAATGTTTTCTCATTTATCGAATTAAGCTAATTTTATGAATAACATTTATTATAAGCTATTTTTTTATACTTATTGCATTAGATATTCATTTAAAAAGCACATTTTTTTCTTCGTTTGTTGTAACCACTACTATATACGAGTATTTTCGGTACACAGCTCCGCGTTCTAGAAAACATTTTCATCGACATCCTTGTACGACATATTCAATTTGCGATTATGTTACTTATAAAAATATGCTTTTCGATGTCGCATTCGATGGTTTACGTATAACATAGTACCTTGTTCGATTCTATGAGGTACTATCTTTGCAGGAAAATATACAAAAGACTACGAAGTAGGAGACTTTTTCTTATAATTCATTGATGGTTTTTTATCATTAGTTGTATTATTTGTTTCATTAATTGCAAACCCGATTTATTCAGATGTTTCACTTTCAGATAAATTATAATAAACTATTATATCATAGGATATTAAACCTGTCTGTGCTCATTAACAGGGGGGCGATTTTACAAATCTTAACGAGCGCAAGTGTCTCGTAACGCGTGTGGCTACCGTTCATTCAAACAATCCCAAGTTACATAATTGCATCAAACGTCATCCGCAAAGTTATTACCGTTCCCCCGACACGAACAATTTTGCAGCGGATTCCGTAAGACAGGCGCTAGGCGTTCCCAACTAGGTTACTTATCGTGAAGCTGATGGCAATAAGGCTGCCTATGAAAGGTTTTTCTATTTTGTTAATTTAATTAAACAAGTATCAGTTTTTCGACGTATCAATAAAACAGTATATATTTTACTATTATACGAATTCAATTCGCCTCCTTAAATTCATGACAGCTTAGGGAGGGGAACTTGAGTTCAACTTAGTACACAATTGTTCAGAAACGTTTCATGAAAGTAGCAGATTTCCTTTACATAAAACAATTAATTAACAAAGATAGAAAAATAAAATAGATACTTTATATATAACACAAACATTTCAAAGGATACAACACAATTGTGATAAAATGTAAATAAGTTATATGAAATGTTTTATTATAAACAGTCTCATTTGAATCGTGTATGGACAGCTTTAAGCTACACGTTGGCTTGTAATTATAAATTATGCCTCAGAAACAGAGTTTGGGCTGTGTCGCTGTCGCGATTATATCATTTATGTCTATATTATTCTGAGCTGAAATAAAATTAATTTTCCATCTTAGCATAGTCCATATAAAGTTTTCCATAAGACCGGAATTTATTATCAGATTCATATTTTTTATTTTTTAATTACAAATACAATAAGACCATGCAGTCAAGTACTCGTACACCTCGAGATAGAGAATTTTTTTTACATCGCTTACATGAGAACACATTTGAAAAAATGCAAACAATTTACAGACATTCGTTGTCGTACTTACATTTTTCAATGGAGAAAATACCACACAAATCATCCAACACAAAGCAACCAGATACACCGGATGAATTAAAAAAAAAAACAAAAACATCACCATGATTTGAACACCACTATTATTCCATTCTACAAGCTCAGACAGATATTTTTGTAATAATATAATGAGACAGTCGCTTTTTGAATATATCGAACGAGTCAATTTAATGTCTGAGGGTATCTCGTTATAAAGACGCGCACCGTCATATGTTATTGCGGTTTGACCGGTCTCATTTAATCTCCATTAAAAAAAAAAAACTTTTTAATAACATAATGTACACTTTAAGTTATAAAAAAATTGTACTTTTTTCTACTATACAGAATATATAAATGTATGTAAATACTTGGAGTTAGTGTTGATGTTTATACATTTATACAGATGACATCAAGACACGCGGTAGCATGTCAAGTCAAGTTCAAGTAAAAGAACTGCACCGTGTGTAATATTACACGAACCATTTGGAGCCACTTTTGACCCCCTCATAACTCAAAAACTTTTTTACATAAGTGTGTCAAATTTGTCTCATATGGTAAGACTCATAAATATAACTGTATATATTTATTACATATTAATTTTTTAATCAACGTAAACGAGTAACTACATGGCGTCTTCGAATAGGTTAGTAGTTTAATATTGTAATTTTAATTATTTTTTTTTCAAATAATTGTTATTCAAAAGTGTTTGTAACAGCCAACTTAAATAAAGTATATTTTTATTTTATCACCACAACAATATATAAATCCAATGCGATAATACTATTTGATAAGCTCTGTATAAAAAGGTTGAATGTAATTTTTGCATTATTCATAAATCTTTTATACGGTCCAAATACCAAAATAACTTAAACGAACCGAAAATATGCTTACTAGAAAAATAGTAAAGTCCTCCACTTTAAGAAAACTATCGGCAAAATAGTTTAGTCAGTGTTATATTTTACACTAAATATGAATAAAGTGTAGAATAGAAATTGTTTTAAAAATACAGTTTATAATTAAAAACAAAGCTGCATATACCTTTAAAATAAAATTAATTGCCTTGTCATTAATTATAGCGATAGTAAATTACAATAAAAATGTTCAAAATTTAAAATACATACTCAAATTTAAGCTGCCAGTTTTATTTTATTGTTTTCGGACAAATACTTGTATATCAACTGACGAGATGAATATGAAAATCAAACATGAATATTTTATACAAGAATTAATTTGATACAAGCTCATGCAACTAAAAACTGGAAATCTGACTCCATTCGTTATAATTAAAGCTTTGTTGGATGAACAATAATTAATTGCTGCGCATCATTGAAAAGGCCAAATGTCATGAAATTCGTAAATACAAATGGATATTATTATCCACTATTTAACAGAACATATGTTTTAATACATCAATTTATTAGACGTGATTAAATAAATTAAAAAAATTCATAACAATAAATAAAACTTACATTAATTTTATTTTCTTATTCTGCTACACTATATATTTATCGTCAAGCATTTCGTAAGTACTCAAATATTTCTGTTATTTGATTCATATTTAGTTTTGAGTGCGAGCTTAAAAATATTAAAATTGTTATCATAAATCGGCAGCAACATATGTATATAAGATTTGGTTGGTATATTTAAGCGTTAGGATATTTCTAATTGGATTTTATATAACGTTTTCAATTTTAAAAACAAACGCTCTTTATAGTAATTTTACTAAAGCAATTTATTGTAGTGATAGTTTATGAAAAATATTACTTTTTACCTTGGTATCACGCATGGCTTATATGGAAATTGTAGCGTTATTCTGTAAAATATTCTTAAATTACTATATAAGAATTCGTAGTTCTATTTTAATTTAAATAAAAAAAACACGTTATCTTTTATCAGCTAAATTCAACAATGATGTATGCTCCACAAAAAAACAGAAAAGGTTATAATGAAATCCTACTGATATTAAAACTTAGGCAAAATGTCATTTAAACGTCATGTTTGACTGTCTATAAGTGTGTATGAACCATTAAAGCCAATGTTAGAACATTTTCTTTAATCCTAAAACTTTCACATTTAAAAGTTAATCTAGACATTTTTGTCAAAAATGTTACGTACCTATTATGTACTTCATGATATAGTTAATAATTTAGGTTATTATACTGTAACTTATTGGAATTAATATTCGCTTATTTCTGTTAAACTTATTTTTGATAATATTATCAAGTTATATGTTATGCTCAGCGACGTGGTTAACTAGGTAATATGTGTTAATTTGATGTCAATTTTTTTTTTTTAAATTCTACTAAACAAGACAACCGAAATAAAACAATTAGCCTCTACGAAGACCCCAAAATATTAAGATTGATCATATTTTGAACTTCCATGAATCAAATTAATTAACAATAATCAATTCGGTGGTTTTAAAATTTTTTTTTAACGTTTTGATGCAATATTTATTGCATAAGTCACTTTTACTTCTGAAGTATAACTATGAAACAATACACCCACTTTGTCGGTAAGCCGAACGATATTCAGAACATAATTGCAGCATATCTAATTCCCTTAATCCGGACCCAAAAGGGATAATCTAGACACGAGTATCATAATACCGAACCAGACTTTGTCCGAACTGCCACTTTGGAGCCATAATTTATAACTACAAACGTGTTTACAAAGCGTGTTAATTAGAAATTAATATAGTAATACCTAAATAATTAATTGTGTAGCTAGTAGTAGTATTTAAAATAATTTGATGTCAGAGTAAAATTATGTGCTTTAATAATAATTTAATTGGTTCTGTAAATACGATACAGTTGAATGAACAATTTGTTTAACTAAGTGACTTTTCTTTTGTTAATAATTACGATTTCGAGTAGCCTTCACGATACTGAACAACTATTGGGTCTTTTATTGTCTTCAATTAATCCGAAGCATATAATCGAATGATTCCCAATGGAAGGGGTTCGTGCAAGCTCATCTCGGTAGTTAACAATCATTCATTAAAATCTACAGTTGTGCATTGCAATATTTCCGTTCGAAGTATGAATAAGTCCGTGTAGTTCCAGGCACAAGGGATATGTGCCTTCTGAATTCGAATTTGTTGGCCATGAAAATGTCAGTCGTTATAAGGCAGTCAAATGTTTTCTGATATGCCAATGTAATGATAAGATGTTGATTTATTTGGTCTATATCACGTCTGTCATCCTACTAGAAATGTAAAATAAAAAAAAAATTTACGTTTTCTTTATCGCAATATTACACGTTATTATCATTATTATTATCTTTATATTTAACTTAAAGTTTTAGTTTCTACGTTGGTCTTATTTACGTTTCGTCTACAATTATACTTAATTAATTTAATGATTTTTTCTTGACTAATGACTTTTGGTTATATTCTTAGACAATTCATTGTTGGACATGTTAGAAGCATATAAAGTCACATATAATGTAAATATAATAATTTCGTTCATTTTTGCATTGGTTTATCAACATCATAAAGAAAGGAATATAGCAAATAAGAAGTTCATTAACTCTTACCTTCCCTTTTGTTCATAAATGATTAGCTTATGGTTTGATCATTACCATAAAACTATAATTTTCGAGTTGCTTAAATTCTCATTTCAATTCGTTCTATTTTGCTGATGGCCATTATATTTATGGATGTTATGAAAAGGTTTTATAAACTAAGTACGTAATTCAAACTAAAGAACAAGTTTTCATTTTTTTATAAAATCCAGATGCGAAAATACTTCACAAAAGATCCAATACTGTTATTTAAATTCAAGGATTAGTCAGAATTTTAAATAACATTAGTTAGCTAATAATATAAATATAAGTTTGACGATGCTTTGATAAAATAATATAATCTATACTAATATTATAAATGCGAAAGTAACTCCGTCTGTTACCTTTTCAAGCTCAAAATACTTAACCGATTTAGATGAAATTTAGTATGGATATATTTTGATTACCGGGGAAGGACTGCTTTTTTAATTCACTCCCTGGGGGGACTGAAATATGGGATTGAAATTTTTTGTACTATAGATATATTTATTTTTATAAATTAGGCGCAAGTAAAACCGCATACCGGTTAAGCTAGTATATATAAGCTACATTTGCATTTATAGAATCCCAACAACACAAACAAGAGCTTTAAATAATACTTAATTGATGTTTAAGTTGTAAAGCTGAGTGCAGTGCGACGATATTAACTAGAGTATTATATGTATATACATATATATGTCTGTTGGAAATAGGCTTTTATGAAACTCAAAGCTTTGATAGATCATATCATATCTTAAACGAACATAATATTTTATTCCGAATGTTAAAACATTACATGTAACATACCAACATAAATATAACTTTCTATATATAGCCAACATAAACAGGCACTGACGGAATAGCTCCTAATTAAAATATACAATAAGTTATAGAATAGATATGTATAGTTAAGTCGAAGTGAAACAAAGAGTAAATAAGACCAATGGCGAATCGATAAGGACGGACCAATAATGAATAAGTTCCGCTTGTTCTAGCTTTAACTTGCGGAAGTTTTGTTTGCTTGTTTTGATCAAAGTAATTATTACTACAATATGATGAAGAGTCTTTAATTAAAAATAAGTAAATATTATAGAATATCTAACCTTTTGTTTTGTGTCTTCTATATTCAAATGTTATTTAAAAATAAATATAATAACTATCATAATGAGCGTAACCAGTTTAAAAATGTGGTTACTATGTGGGTACTTTTTCCTCTTAGGATCGAAATACCGAACATTGCTTGACAATTCAAGCCACGTGGATCTTAGAAAGCAAAATATAGTCACCCCGTCACAGCTGAAATTGAAATACTGTGGCTTGGGGGTCCCAAGACCGGATCAAGAGAATAAGATTAAGTTTTAGCATAATTAATCAAGCACATAAGCATTCCAACCACGGGTATGTTGTCCGGAATACTTTAACTTGATTTTAATGTCGATGAGTAAAGGTGATGTATAGTATAAAATGATCGGTATCCTTGTTAGTTTTTCATAATCCGGGCAGGACTTAAGACCTTTTGAACCGATAAAATACTCACCTTGTCTATATTTCCACCTATAAAACAAAATATAACATAATTTTTTTAGAGCAACTGGATATTTCTTAAATTACAAGGTATCTGGGGATGCTTCACGTGGTCTTAGAATACACCTTGTTTTTCCTTCCTTCTTTCTTAGAGTTAACAGTCTTACTGTCTATCCTTATCATCTCGGGCCCGGTAACTCCACCTTTGACCTTCATACTTATATAAGTCTTATACGCTTTGTTACGGCTAATCTTTTTGAATGGATTCTCATCTGAACAATGTGAATAAAATAACATTTGTGCAACGAAAAATGAGATAGATATAGATGAGATAAATATCAGTGCAAGGCAACAAAACTGTAATATTTTGAAAACGAATGATAAACAATGAGACTATACTTAAATTATCAAATATACTTTTTTTATGGCATTGTTTGGCGGACAAGCACCTGATGGTAAGTGGTCCCCCCTGCCCATAGACAAAGGCGCTGTAAGAAATATTAACCAGTCCTTACATCACCTTTGCGTCACCAATTTTGGGAACTAAGTTGTTATGTCCCTGGTGCCTGTGACTGTGACTTTAACTCTTTATTTTAAGTTGATAAATTTCAAAAACCTTTTGTTTTCATTGATAATTCGTATTTATTAAAGGCAATTTTTAAGATACAATAAATAAGAATGAAATATTATAGCTTTTATATTCTTAAGCAAGGATTTTTGTATAAAGCCTTATATTAAAGTTTATTAGGAAATTATTTACCTTTGTTTATTACTCTTTAAAGATTCAATGGGCTAATTTTGAGTAAGAAACTTGTTTACATTGGCCAAAGTTTCGCTCCGAACAAAATTTGAAGACGTAATTTTGTTCGAGTTTAATTTGTAGCTTCCAACTTAGAATATTTGCTATATTGACTTTGGATCAAACAACCATTGGAAATTTAATAACATTATACTCTACATATTTAAATATCTGATTAACTGTCTTTCACCGCATGTATTCAAAAGTTTATGTATTTTGACTTTTTTTTTAGTAAAAGTAATAAAATTGAGTATAGACTTATTTCACGGGACGCCTTATTACATAATATGCATATGATCGTTTTCGATTTTAATTAGCCCTCTTTTTTATAGTAAATTAAACTTTAACAATTACACTGAATAAATAGAGCACACAGGTAAATAATCAGTGTGCGAGAAATATTTATTTTTAAAAAAGCAAGGCTGATTTTAATGTCTGTCTCCCAATAGTAGGTGATCATCGAAAGTCATTGGCAATGCAAGAAATCATAACAATTATTTTCATCGTAAATGTTCTACCAACCATAGGAACTGATGCCTTAAATCCTTTGTACCCGTAATTACCCTGACTCACTCACCTTTTAATTAGAACACAGCGATATAAAGTATTACCCAGACGGGCAAAAGCCCTCGTACAAAGTAAAATAATTGCTTCCAGACCAATTTTTTTCGTTCAATTTTTATAGCTTGGTAGCATTATTTATAATCATCCTAGATTAATGGATAAATATCTCTTACTCAGCTCGAAGTGAATGTAGTAGATATGAAAAACAATCTGCAAAATCATCTTCTCATCATTATAATTTTATTTAATTTCACTTGCTTCTCAATAAATTTGCAAGCTATTGTATTAGGACTAAAACTTCTTCGTATTTTTTTATATGTTCATTGTTTAATTGTGATAAATTGAATTATACACACAAAAATAAAATAAAGCTGGTATTTTATATTTTAATAAAAATCAATAGAGTAATTAACAAGTGTATACATAAAGAAGGATAAAGCTGCTCGAAGAAAATCTACCAGAAATCGTCCCGCGAGATTTCCATTACCCAAGTTGTTAAATACCATTTTCAATTTACTGCTTTTTGTATTTCCCTTCGAGGTACTGATAATGCCTTTGCGAGACATTTTTTTTCCTTGGCATTGCATACATATGTGTGCAAACTCAAGACAGAAATATTCTGCAAGAAGCATGATAACCGCCGTCATTTTCAATGCCGAGGGTTATACTTACTTTCCGTTATGCTATTAAACTTTCAGCACTACGTTTTAAATATTTTAAACGACTTTGTATTTTCTAAAAGTGAAGAATGTTCTATTAATTTTTTTTCATAACAACGCAAGTGTATAACCATTACAAATTTAAAAAATGTTATTTTAAAAATGTTATAAGTCTAATTAGTTACATATGAATCATTAAATTATGATATGTAAAATTAATTAAATTAAGTCAAATTATAATAAAAACTTCTATAGGAATTTTAATGACGTTTATATACTCTTCTTCAACTCCTTGTAGTTTTAAACTTTCCCATATACTTACATATGTGGGTTACCGTATCAAATGCTTTTTAATAGTCGATAAACGCAATGTATAGCAGTCTCTGGTGTTCTTGATGTCGTTCTATAATTAATTCGAGTGTGTGTATATGGTCAACTGTAAAGAATCCTTTTCTGAAGCCTGTTGCTCTAACGTACTTGCTTTAATTCCTATTTACTACTGGTTCTTTTGTTCATAATGGTAGAGAAGAGTTTGTAGATTCTCGGTAATAAGCTTATCGGTTTACAATTGCCAATATCTTTTGGGACGCCCTTCTTCTATTAAGTATAATATTTGATTGAGACCATTGTGAGGGTGTTTCAGATTTTTGTAGTAATAGTTTCACTAATGGACCGGCTAAAATTGGGTGTGCTATTTTCAATAATTAATTTGTGATATTGTCGGAGCCAGGGCTTTGTTCTAATTTGGGCTCTTTATTGCTTTTATGACTTCAATTTCATTAACTGGCTTAATTTACATTTTCTGGCACTTCCCTTGATGTTAGTCTTTCGGGTTTATTAATGTGGAATTTACTATAGCAGTCTAAAGCTGCATTGATAATGTTAATTCGTTTGCATAGTTTGCTCTTTTGTGCTTCCTGTGTGTTGTAAATGTATTTCTACTGTATCTAGTCTATACTTGGCATAATCACTTTTTACGTATTTAGTTGTTGTGTTGTAGAGAGTAGAAAGTTCGTTCTTCATAGTTGGAGATTCTTCTTTGTTTTTGTAGTTCTTTTCTTCATTTTAGCAACAAAGCTGTGCAATCTGATATTATTTTATGATGTTTGTGTGGCTGCCTCATATTTTCTCGAGCTTGTTTCAAACTCTGGCTAATAGCGTCTTTTATTTTATCGTAATAGGTTTGCACTGAGATGTTTTGCAAGTTGGTTGTTGGGTAAGGTAACATTGCCATTAAATTTCTATTATATTTTATTACTTCTTTGTTTTTTAATTGTATTACGTTTTTGTTTGTAAATTTTGCTCTGCTTAGCTTTTGTTTGTCATCTTTAAGTTTACGATCTGTTAATCTTGTAAAGCTCTCTATGTTGTTTTTAAGAGATTTATTTATTATAAAGTATACCCCATATTTACCTGGCGTACCACCTATGTGGTATTAGGTATTCGCACTCCTCTATCTTGTTGGTAACAAGATAGAGGAGTACGAAAAGTCGAGTTGTCTCACTTCTGAAATTCCTATAACTTTGTAATTCACTTCTATTATTTCTTCTTCTAATTCAAGTAAGCGTTCGTACGACGATAAGGTCCGAACGTTATAAGTTGCAATTTTTTAGGATAGTCTACTTGAATGAATTCTTAAGAATTTTATTTTTTATTTTTGTTCCTAGCATTAGAAAAGTTAATTGTAACTATTATTGGGCGTGGTCATCTTTCTTTCCTAGTCTTCTTACTTTTTTTATCATTATACCTTTGTTTTTGTAGATAAATATTGTTCTATCCAGACGATAATATTTTTTTCTAGGTTTAAATATAATGATTCTGTTTCTTCGCTAACGAACAAAACGATATTTCTCTGCCTTGCCTGTTTTTCTGAAAAGTATATTCTTTTTTCCTGGTTTTGCACTAATTGTTTTAGTTTTTCGTGCTTTCCTTCCCATATCATTTGTTTTTTCATCCAATATCTCTTAATGTTCCATGTTACTTGTTCAGTCACATTTTCCTTAATCTTTGTTTTATGCTCGTCTAGTTCTTTTTTAATTGTTTTAGTACATTTAAAACCTCCTCCATCGTGTATATATACGTATATATATATATATATATATATATATATATATATATATATATATATATATATATGTGTTTTATTTATGTTCTTGTTTCGCCCTCCATTGGTGCGCCTTCGTACTTATTGAATTCACCTCGTAAAGTAATAGAGTCGTGTAAGGATATCAGACTGTAAATGCAAGCAAGAGAACAGCCATTGAGGTTATGTGTATATAGGAGCCCTTTCCGAAATCACCAGAATTTGTATACTTCATTTTTGCACATAATGAAAAGGAGTCCGCCCAAAGTTCGGAAGACCGTTTGCACGAAGAGATACACAGAACAGCGTAACTTGTATTCGACTTGCACTTTATATGTTCACCGTTTTTGTCCATATAACCGTGCTCATTTCACACTGTCTTCAATGCCTCACTAAAATCATTAAATAATACAGCGCAAGTTGCGTTTTTCGTACCAAAGACACAGTTTTTCTATTTTTTTATTAATATTTTTTACGGATTTGATATTGCGGCATAGTAGCACTTTAATAAACTTTAGTAAAATAATTATAAAATACAGCCAATGTCAATTTAACCCAAGCATATTTGATTTTACCTTATTACTGTAAATTTATTAAATGATATATTCCACTTTTTGTGCTTTTGTGACCTGTTATAATTAATATTCCTGTCTTGTTGGTTGTGCCAATAAAAATATACAGAGTTTTACTGTCAAGAAAGTTTTAATAGCAGCTTGGAGTTTGGAAGTTCGCAATATCTCGTGTCTCGGAAAGCACGTAAAGTTGTTAAGCCTGCACTTTTTCTAGTCGTTTTGGATTTGGTATATCATGCAATCTGGATTACAAGGATAATATATATGGAATTCATTCATGTTTGTCCACGCAATTTGGTTCTATAATATGTTCTATGTAGTTGGCTAGTACTTCTTGAGACTTGCTGCCGTGGCTGAAAGCTCTTTATTACCTAGTTCTTAAATATTTTTATATTACTATATTTAATAATAATGCCAGAATCATCAGTAGCTAGAAGTATTGCGCAGAATTGTAGCTTATTTAAAATGAAAGTTTTTCAACAAACGCTTTTTACCGGCCATGTTTTACGGTGCCAAGCGCGGACACTAACCAAGACAAGTCCACAAACTCAGCGTTCTATAGAGCGAGCTATCCTCCGAGTAATTTACAGAATAAAATCAGAAATTAGATTATCTAGAGAGGAACCTGAGCTTGCATGATTATCAGCCTGTAGAGCTTGTTGACTGGTCACATATGTCGAAGGTATCATGATTGCGAACAGAGCGGTCCTAGATAGTGCGGATCAGTAATGTAGGTCACCCCAAATAGGTGGATCGAAGACCCGAAGCAAGTGGCCAGACTTGATTGGATGCGGAAGGCGGAGAACCGGCTGCTTTGGTACACTTTGGGAAGAACCTATTTTTTTGTGTGAATTATGATTGACTGATGGTTATGATATTAATAAAACTTTCTTCTAAGTCGATTACACGATAAAAGTACCGATAACGAAATATTAAAAAAAAATGTACAATATTAAATCATATTAAATGAGTTAATCCAACTTTATTTGAAATGTCAAATATTTGTTATTAATTATAAAACTTTTATAAAACCAAGCTTTAAAATTTCATTAAAACTTCAAATAAGCCCTAAGTGGAATGTACCGTTTATATGCACGGCTTAATTAATATTTACCAGAGTTACTGATAATATTATACATATTACAAGGTCCTGTAGACATTGTACAAAATATAAATACTACGTAATTAAATTTACATTTTATTTGACGTACGTCATTTGAAAATTATCTGTTCTAATCATATTAAAATAGTAAGTCTAAACAAACAAGTTTTCGCGTATTTTAATGCTGTTTTAATTATAATTTAGGTAAGCAAGGTTTAAATTTAAACATATCACATATTAATGGTAAGAGTAGGTAACGAAAGGTTGATGTTTTCTAATCATTATTAATTACTTTAGCCGATTTATCATTAGAGATACAATACAAAGGGGATCACACACATACAATGACCACGATGGCTATTATATAGAGAGAGTTTCCAATTGCGAAGGATGTAGTGTACAAAACAATCTGCTTAAAAAAGAACTGTCCATTTTTAATCACATAATCGAAGAATTTCAAAGCTGCTGCTAAGAATTTCGTCATAGAAAAATCCACCTGTTTCGGGCTGATCCAGAATTTGGACCCAAGACTCATCAGCCATACCGGCAAACCACAAGACCAGTGTGGCAGTTATACAATAAATTGATGTACTACTCATATTTAATTTTAAGGTCCTGAAATATATTTCAAAGATTTATTTTAAAAAATTCACAAAGCTCAAATAATAAATCGCTTACACTTAAACGTCACACCGGTATTTTTAGAGACATAGAAAGACGTGGTTGGTGGATTAGCACGGTACCTGCCGATGGTTTGCTCGGGTCGATCGAACTATATTTGCAGTAGTTGCGTTTGTGCAAAAAAACAGAAATAAGTCAATAAGAGCACATTCGATGTTTGGTTTTATAATAGTATATAATTATTTTCTTTTTAATGTATCAAAATAAAAATTAAAAAAATAATCTAGGATTACTGAAGTTCATTCTTCGATTCTTATCAAGCCTAAGAATGTTTCTTTGTATTTCTATCTTTTTTAAATATTGTGTGTTTAAGAAAGCGTGGCGTCCCCGTCAAACCTGGCGGCGCTCCGTGTTGGCAGAGGAGGCGAGCATCGGAATGACGTGGAGCGAGGTGAAGCGTGAAGCTCAAGACCGATCGCGATGGAGGACATCTGTGGACGCCCTCTGCCCCATCTAGGGGACATAGGACATTCATCATCATCAAGTGTGTTGAGTGAGCTTAATCATATTTTACTAAATTATATCCGGGACCCAACAAATCATCTAATACAAAAAAAATCTGATCCTCCTCCGATTCCTTTCCGATCTATTAAGCTAATAGCTATTTAATTTTGCGAAAGATTTTTAGGGAAACGTCCCTTTCGTCAGAGTTACGGAACAAATTTTTTTATCTATCACATTACATTAGCATTTTAAAATTGGGTGATGTTGTATGCAAAATGAAATACCCATTAACAGTCTGTCAACTTTTTTAATATTTAGAACTGCTTTCAATAAAAAATTAAACACATATATTTAGGGAACAGCAAGTTTTTTTACAGGTGAATTTGAATATAACCAGCTATTTCGCAGTTTTACAATAAAAGTAGGCGAGAACGCGGTCGGGCTTGAATTTAATATCGCTGAATAACACGAACTGCAGCAACGCTTTAATGCATTTTCTCATATTCTCAAGCATCCACTTATGCCACGGACCGACTTACCGCGTTTTGCTTTCGGAAATATGAAAAATTGGAAATTGGCTTAAAGATTATTTTAACATGAATTGGTTGCAGGTGGGCTTACGAAGTGGATTTTTGCTCTTTAAACCAATATTTACAGAGTTATAGTTTTATGAAAGTGGTGATTAAGGTATAACTTACCGGATTACACGCATGTCTACTGGCCGGGACACAATTACTTAACGTTTGGAATTTGGAAGTACGTTTGAATCAGTGTAGGGCGCAACTGAACATTACTTCGTAGTTTAATCAATTGCAGTAAATCTAACAATGCCTTCAATAAAGTGACTTCTCTCCTTTCCTCTTGATATTTAATTGGTTGTAGTTATCTCGTAATAAACAGTTTCAATCTCCTACAAGTAAATATACGAAGTTTAAGTGTTTCATGAATATTCACAATAATATTAAATAAAAGTTTTAATAGAAATAATGGATTGTACAGAGATAATATGATTATTTATTTTTTATCTCATTACAAATTGCTACTGTGACAAAGTGTTAATTTCTTCAAACAAATTCAAACTATTTTTAACTTTGTCAATTTAAAAGTGTGAATCTTATATTAAAATTATTAAACAATGATATTATAGAGATAGAAAAACAGCGTATTAATTGATCCGAGTTCAGGATATGCTAATGCTAATGCGCTAGGTTAAAAAAGTTAGGACTAAACAATAGTGAAAGATAGCAATCCATTTCACGCAGCAATAAGTACCCCTGAACTCCATTATATGATATACAAGTGACCTGTTAAGATTTGGCAAAATACCAAGATGCTCTCACTTACAATGTGATTATTTCGGAACAAATGCTGGGCAATTTGTCTCGCAGCGCAAATATCGGCTAAGCTGGGTTAAACCGTGTGTATAAATTGGCTTAAACCACGTACGAGACTCCTTGGCTTTTGGGATTCACTTTACAAAATAGATTAGCTTAGCTCTGAGAAATGCTAAGTAGAGTTAAAGTAGCCCAAGGAAACTAACGCTAATGTTTTCGTCACATGAATTAAATTAAGACATTTTTCTTCTTAATCACCAATTTATTTGCAGTTTTAGTCTAGAGATAAAAATTTGACGTATGTATCTGTATAACTTTCAAGCTTTATGTATATAATTAGATATTTGTAATATTTGTATTTTTATCTCATTTAATAATAATCTGTTAGAGAAGTAGTATAAAAGTAGGACATCTATAAAAATAACGATAGATACTATATTATAGAAAATTTATATCACAATATTTTTTTTTTTTTTATAGCCCGGGACGGCAAATGACTCTGCTCCACCTGATGGTAAGTGGTAGTAGAGTCCAAACGCGACGACGGCTAGTGCAGTTGGGAAAGGTGATCTGCTCTAGCCGCCCCCGCCTTGCCGGCCCGCAAGATGCCTCTTCACGCCTCGTTTGAAGGAACCCAGGTCATAAGAGGAGGGGAATACGTGCGCTGGTAAAGAATTCCATGTTTTGGAAGTGCGACAAAGAAAAGAGTTGCCAAATTTCTTTGTACGCGATGGAATTGATGTCACAGTTAGGCGGTGAAATCGAGCACGCGTGGACTTGTGAAGGAAAGGGGAAGCAGGAATAAGGGAGAATAGTTCCTCTGAGCACTCGCCGTGACACATTCGATAGAAAGCGCTGAGTGCCGCTATCTCTCGACGCAATTGTAAAGGCTCGAGGGTGTTGGTGACCTTTACATCGCCAATAATGCGAACCGCACGTCGCTGCAACCGATCCAAAGTAGGTACTTAGCGGAGCCATCCCAGAGGTGCGAGCAATATTCAACGCAGGACCGTACCTGTGTTTTATACAGCAGGAGCAGTTGAGCAGGCGTTAAAAAACGCCGCACCTTGTTCAGGACTCCGAGTTTACGTGAGGCTGTTTTTATAACAGCCTCGATGTGATCCTTTGGATTGAGGTCGCACCGAACGTCGATTCCCAGTATGGCGACTTTGCTATGTATCTCCAGCGTAGTGCCACAGAGGGAAGGAGGAGGGGAAAATGGTGACTTTTTCGCTGTGAGAGCGCACACCTGTGTTTTCTTGGCGTTAAACTCAACAAGATTGTCAGACCCTCATTTGGCGATGAGTCCTAACGTCCTATCGAGTTCAACAACAAGATCCCTCCGTCTCTCCTCAGTTTCCGCCCGTCCAGCCGCTGCGCGTCCGTGGTATCCCCCGTGCACTGTACTGCCATCTGCATAGCAATGTATGTTCCCGAGAGAGAGCATATCATTGATATGCAGAAGAAAGAGCGTGGGGGATATCACAGACCCCTGGGGGACTCCAGCATTCACTACATGGGATTTTGAAGCGCAACCATCAACTAGAACGCGAAGGCTGCGCTTGTGTAGGAAGCTAGCAATCCAGGTGCAGAGCTGAACCGGCAGACCGTATGCCGGCAGCTTGGAGAGAAGACTTCTGTGCCAGACTCTGTCGAAAGCCTTGGAGATATCGAGGCTGACGGCCAACGACTCTCCACGCTTATCGATAGCTTCACCCCAGAGGTGTGTTGCGTACGCTAGAAGATCACCTGTGGACCGTTTTGGTCGAAACCCGTACTGACGATCATTAATTAGACAGTGATCTTCTAGGTAATGGATCAGTTGGTTGTTTAAGATCCGTTCCATCACCTTACAAAGAACTGAGGTGATAGCTATTGGCCGATAATTTGCCGGGTCAGATCGATCCCCTTTTTTGGGAACCGCTTGCACATTAGCTTCTCTCCAAGAATCCGGCACACATCCTGTAGAAAGAGACAGCTGGAACAGGCGCGTTAACACAGGAGACAGCTCCGCTGCACACTTCATCAGCACTATGGCTGGTATTCCATCGGGACCGCTAGCTTTCCGCACATCAAGTGATTGTAGCTCTGCACGTACATCACGTTGCCTGATTTTGATGTCAGGCATCGTGTAGCCACATGAAGGAATTGTTGGTGGCAGCGCACTACAATCATTGATTACGGAATTATCCGCAAAGAGTTTTGCCAGAAGATCAGCTTTCTCCTGCGGACTGTGAGCTAGCGATCCGTCCGGATACCTGAGCGGTGGCAGCGAAGGTTGGCAGAAATTGCTTTGCACAGATTTGGTCAGACGCCAGAAGCTACGGGAGCCTCTAGGATGTGAAATAAGGTCATGGCCAAACCGCGCAATGCGCTGTGCATCCGCTCTTGTGTATGCCTTCCTACAAGACTTGGAAGTTTTATTGTAGGTTGCTTTCAGTGAGTCAATGTTAGATGCCCCACTAACGCAGCCATTGATCCACGCGCGATATGCCGCCTGCTTAGAAGACACAGCATCGGCACATTCGCGAGCGAACCAACGGTTACGCGTACCCTTACTGGCGAGGTCTGAGTTAGGAATGTAGTATTCCATCCCCAACAGGATCTCACCAGCAATAGCAGCGGCGCTAGCTGTCGGGTCATTCTCACTGAAGCAACGCTTCTTCCAAGGGACTGACGCATAGTAATCGCGCAAACCGTCCCAATCTGCCGACTTATAGTGCCAAATGCGACGTTTGCTTACCGTTGGTGGCGGCAGCTTGGCCTGTGGCACTTTGGTAGATATCAGGCAGTGATCCGAAGAACCAAGTGGAGCCCGAACCTCAACCTGATATTCCACCGGGTGGCTAGTCAGCAGAAGGTCCAGTAGGGAAGGCGCTTGCCCGTCAATGTCTGGGATCCTGGTGGGCTGATCAACCAACTGGGTCAAGTCATGCGTGAGAGCGAAAGCATGGGCAGTCCTTCCCGCATGGTCAGTTTTGGAGGACTTCAACCATGATTCATGGTGAGCGTTAAAGTCCCCCAAAAACACCAGTTCCGCGTTAGGAAACTGCTCTTGCGCAGCATCTGCCACCCGACTAAGATGGTCAAATAGTCGGCTTGTCTCCAAGTCACCATTGTGGGATCTGTAGAGGCACACGTAGACCCGACTCTGACGAATCAAGTCCACACGTACCACTAACAGGGAGAAGGAAGGGTCCTCCAAGCAGCGCAGACGGTGACAACAAACATCCGTCCTGACGAACAAGCATACTCCGGCTTTCGCTTTGAAGGATTCTTCAAGCATATAGCCGGGATAATTAAGGTAGCTGGTATCGACAAGACGGAGTATTTGAGTCTCCGTCAGAAACAACATTGCTGGCCGTGCTGTCTCGAGATGGTGGTGGACAGCATTGAGGTTAGCGTGGAGTCCACGGATGTTAACGAACTCAACCTCAAACAGCGTGGGAATGGTGGGGGTGTGCACCGCTGTACGACCGTCATTTCTTTTATGCACTGTCATGATAGGGGGAAAAATGAGGAAGAGACGTGAAGCGAGCGATGCATTGCCACGATAAGGACGGTCAAAGTGTGGAGCTGTGTTTCCCCAATAAGTTGCCAGAAGAGAAAATAAACTGACCCGCCGGGCGGAAGGGCCCCCGAACCCTCCCGGTAGTGGCCGCCGGGACCCCACCGTCCGGTCACCAACCGGCATGACGGTCCACACCGGGATTATGCGTGGCCTGGTGGGGCAGCCTCGCGAGCTGGTTAGGAACGCTTGGGCCCCTGTACTCTGCCACGGGCGGCCAGCGGAACAACCGTTTCTACGGGTCTCCCTGACCGGCGGGTCAATATACTTTCCTCCAGCATTGGTTCAACAGCAACATCCACCGGACCAACACTTATCGCGACAATGCGCGCTCGGGCACTGGCTGTACGCCGGCTGATCTCGAAACGCGGCTGCAAGCAGCCACTTCACGAGTGTTTCACCATGCGTACGGTGGTAACAAGCCAGGCGGATGATTGACATCCTACCACCAGATGAGCAGATGGTCGCTCAGATGTCCCTTAGTCGCCTCTTACGACACCCATGGGAGAGAGAGGGGCAGTGAATTGTATTCTTACTCCGTCACTGCACGGACAAAATTAATATAAAATATTATGTGGATAGACATAAAATATCATGAAACAAATGCTAACCTGAGTTTCGTTTTTATATTCGGCAGCTCGATTATTTGATGACTTTATTAAAAAAAGAGCCTTACACGTAAAAAAAAAACATTGTGATTGTAAAAAAATCTAAATCATTGAATAGGAATTTTTCTGTAATTGTTATTTACAATTGATTATGTTTCTCATATCCATAAAATTATTACGAAAATGTTATCACTTATACCTAAATATTGACTTTTTTTTTAAATCATGTTTTACTATGTGAAAACACCAGTAAACGATAAAGCTTATGTACATTGGCAGTATAAGATTAGTAAACCTTTCAAGACGGGAAGTTCCTTGTGCCTGTAATTATACTAGCTCACTCGCCCTTCTAATCTGAATTGACTGAGTGTCGTCCTCGACGGCATTTTATCAGATTAAACAAGATGCAAAAGTTTGATGTTATAAATTTATAAAAGCGGCAACATATTAATTTTTAATAAAAATACTTATTTATGTATGAACCACGAGGTTCATATTATAAAATGACATCAGTTTGTATTTACTTTGGTTTTCAAATGCAAAACAATCAAAAAGTAAGACAAGATCGTTTGTATATGAAAAGGTTGACTATCAGTAATCTTTATTTGTGTATACATATGTATAGGTATATAAAACAACACTGTACAATTTTTAATTGTTCCAGATGACCTTAGACTTTTTGTATTCGATTACTTCCCAATTAAAACAAATTAATACAAATAAATGTTAATTGTTACACTAATTGATGGCAGGTATTCGCCCGTCGGGGTGGGTTACCACCAGGTACTCATCAGATATTCCCAAGGTTGGTTTTGCATTGGCGATGTAAGGAACGGATGATATTTCTTACTGCGCCATTGTATAAACAATGAGTGCTGGTGACCACAAACCATCAGGTGGCCCATATGCTCGTCATATATCACAAAAAAAACAATTGTTTGTCTTTTCTCAATTTTGTTCATACTTTGGGTTTTTTGGTATAAGATACTTTTACTTTCAAATTTTATTGCAATTGCATAATTCAGCTAAAGATTTTTCGTTATTGGAGGACTTCAACGACATTAGTTGGGAACTTGAATAATCCTAATGAATTCTATGAATGTGAAAGTGAGTTTGTTTTTTTATTACGCTTTCACGTTTTACTACTCAACCGATAATTATACAAATAACCTATAGGCGTTATAGAAACGGACATAGAGTACATAACCCATCACACGCGAGTGCAGAAACGGAAACTAGTATTTGTATATTCTTAGTTCAAATTTGTATTCAATTGCAATTATATGATAGTAATAAATATATAAATACATCATTCGATAGGTTTGTCGTAAAATTTTGACACTATATAATATTTCATGTTACGGGTATAATATTTTTAAACTTATAAGAAAAAAATAATCAAATCCATCAAATTCCATTCACAGACCAGGTTAGGCTAGAAGGTAGGTCAAAGAAGCGGACTGGCATATATACACTTATTGGAAAGACATAAATCTCATTCTGGGACAGCTGGGCAAAAGTATACGTACTTGGTCTACGTTTCATCCACAGGAAGTGCAAAAGATATAGAATATAATTGAAGAATATTCCCTATGTAAAAATTATGCTAGATAATGCTATCATCATGGCAAGTTTTATTGAAGTTTTAAATGGCATGTTTAGTGGGTATTCCCAAAAATTATGTCTTTTACCTCTTTATCGGTAATAATTTTATAGACATACGGACAGAAAAAAAAATCAGTAAAAATTATTTGACGTCTCGACCCAGCCCAGTTACTATTTTATTATACGTATAGGTTTTATGAAACTGCTTGTTAGGCATTGCTAATTTTCCCTTTGAACCGAGAGCGCGCATCGCTAGTAATTGGAGTGGCTGCGGCAATAAACTAGTCGGGTAGGTTCAAGACCTTCCAAATCATTGATTATTATTAAATTTAGTGAATTTAATTCATTTAGTGGTATATCGTTGATTATTATTTTACAATATATTAAAAAAAAAACATATTTGAAAGCAGAAGTATAAGTTTCAGTTCAGAGCAATTCAGAGATCGAAATTTTATATCAAAATTTTTGTAACATCTTTATTTTATTTTGATCTACTGGAATATCTCGGCTTTATAGAATAAATACCTAGATACTAAAAAAGGTTCAAGAAAATTAATAAATAACGAATAAATAAATAAACGATGATTTCAAATAACAAAACAATTTAATATCCTTACATAAAAAATATCTTTGACGAAAAATCCAAAATTTCAGACTTCTTCCAGTTTGAGTTTTCTTACAACAACTAAGTATCCTAAAGTACATAAGTTACTTTTATCATCAGATCTTAAAAGCTATATTATTATACTAGCGTACGACGGCAATTTATCTACCAAAGTAAACATACGGTGGCCAGATTCATCCCGTCGCCAAGAAATTCAATTATACCAGGTAACTCGAGTGCATGTCCTTGCTTCGCTATATCTTAGTTCACATGAAATATGTACGGAATATTCTACTGTTTCACGTGATAATAAGGGTGATAATGGAATGTGTCATACAAAAACGATTTGACAAACACTAATATCTGTCGTTATTTGTGCTAGAACATTGAAACTGCCTTGGCTAAAGCTACACTTACCCAAGATAGATGAAAGATTATTTATTTGACCTAAAAAATTTTGGTGCTTCTTTTTTAGGGTAGAAAAAATAGTAATTGCTTAATATTAAAAGTATGTACGAACATAAATACAATTATTTAAATTAAGGAATCAATACATATTCTTCCTTGGAGTTTCCTATTGACAGAGTATGATTTAGAGAAATACTTTACAGCCGGAGGGCAAACAAATACGGGGTATAGTCTTTGTGAAGTCCGTCCGGGTGTTTGACATTCAGTCGTCAATTAAATTATTCTACAGCTTAACATCAGTACTCTCTGTTGATATGTTCCGGTTTATAGGATGAGTGAGCCAGTAATTACAGGCACAAGCGACATAACATCTTACATCCTTTGATTAGAGGTGCGATGTCGTCGGTCTCTTTCTAAATTCTTAAAATAAATTAAAATATTACATATATTTCTCTATTCTATATTTATTTAAATAGTTTAAATTCCTATAAACATCCTAATTAGAATAGTACATTACAGGACGTAGTATCTAATTAATGATTATAGAGCCTAATTGATTTATACTGGTAGGAGCTTCGATTTTTTAGTAATGTTTTATTACTTTGCAACGTATGTAATACGATCATTTTTAAAATGTTGTTAATCCGTTTAACGACAGACCACTACAGATATCGGCTCTAAAGTTGACACACAACTCGAAGTACGAACGTAAGCTATAAACAAAAGTCGAGTTCTCTTATTGTTCACAGTCATGCACTTAAAAGTTTCTGGAATAATATGTAAAAGTTTTAAGTGTTTGAAAATATGGTTCGCTTTAAAATAACCAACTTTAATTAAGGTGTTACTTAATGGTCTTTGTTACTTAATTGATGTTAGGTATAAATTACAAGAATATAACAATATATAATACACAACTGTAGTCACAATATAAACAAATCTAGGAAGAGGATTATAAACTACTTAATATAATTACTGACAATTTGAAACAGGTTATATACCATACACTGAAATACAAAACGTACTAATTACACGCTTTATTTGACGAGTTAAAGATTTTTCAATGTCGCCGAGATTTTTGTGTTACTTGTGGTACAAAAAAAATGAGCAAAAAGAAACTTACTACGTAGTAGATTCCAGATGCCCCAGTATAAAAGAGCACTAGCATGTTAACCGATGGTCGCAGAGTAAAATATGAGCAACCAACATTAATTTTCATGTGCTTTAATTGGTTCATGCTTGGAAGTGAGAGGAGAACAACGTTTAAAAACTGGCGTGTTTTTAACCAAATACTTCCTCATGTGCATTTTGAGAAGCATGGCAGAATAAGCTACAAATCAATTCAATAAGAGTTGAGGCATCTGCATAGCAGTGGGATCCTACGGGCAACTACTTATTTATTTATCTTACCTAAAATGTCAATTCTACTGCCGATAGTTGATTGTTGTTGATTGATGAACGTAACTTGGCCACAACCACTTCGTCGAATGGGCATTTCCCTTTGTGTTAGATGTTTGCTAAACAATCACGTAAATAGTTCCGGACGTTAGCCGTTAGGTATAAAATGTAGACAGGCTAAACGCTTTGAATAGGTCTAAACAGATTCTGATAACATTTGGTATGTCCTATTCATATTATCACACATTATATTTTAATTAAGGTATGGCGAAGATTTCCGAAATTTATAATACTTGGTATTAGGAGGATTAGGATTTGGTATTAGTCATTATATTGACGAAGCGCTTCCAACCATGCGATCAGCGATGTTTAAAGTAGGAAATATACGCCTCTTTTGACTGAAATTGCACAGATCCACCACATTATAGAAGAAACAAAGATATATTTGCATAAGTAGTACTGTTTATCTATAGAATAACTGATGAGTGAAATACAACGGTTATGAATAGGAAAATGGGTTAATTTAACCAATAAACCTCTTTACAACGCCATCTACAATTTTACTTCAAAACTATGTCATACGTAGTATATTATTATGTGTAATCAGAATAAACTTCTAGTAAATTATGTAATAATTATATAGATGGCGCTCATTCACAACAATACCAATAAAAGTTATTGAAAATAATTGTATAAATATAGTTATTATCAATAATTATTGTAAATATTTATAAATTATATGTTTTTTTAATATTATTGATAAATATAAGTTTTGAGTAATTAAAAAAAAAATTTGTTTCTTTTTCTTGTTTTGCTACTGTCCGCTAGATGGCAATCGTATTTCTATACTTAAATGTAAAATAGCCCAAAATCGTTTATATCATATAAATTATTATGATTATGGAATGAACTATCACTTAGACTTATTAAAACTACTGGTTGTGCGATAAATCGTTGTTTAGACAATACCTAAATATAAAATAATGACGGTGGTCAATCTGAACATACTTACCTAAATTCGTATTAATTTTTAAAGGTGTAATTTTCTCTTATTAATATCTAGCTTTATCCTAATATTTACGTTTTATTATATTGTATGTAGCTTCCCATTTAATACATAGAAGGTTTCAATAAATGTAATAACACAGATGCAGTATTCATTCCCTGCCTCCCATGCACCGAAGAATACAACAGGACCGGACAGATAAAACGTAGAACTTACGTGCTTTTTGATACACGAGAGTGTAACAAGACTGAGCTTCGTGATATCGGGTTGTTACTGAAAAAGTATTGACAAAATAAGCGAATTATAAATAAGCTGTTCCAGACTAGATCAGCGCGGCAGAACAATTTGACTAATTTCATGTTTCATTTAGAAGTCATTGCAATGGACGGATGAAATCCGGTACTGAATTTTGAGTTTGCGGAATAATATATGTGTATATCATTATGTTAGAAGTTCTTTTAGGAACATTATTACGATTTATTTTATATATTTCGATTTTTATGCCTCGCAATTTTTTTAATGATTACAATAAAGAAAACTCAATTTCAACTCATGTATTAAAACATATTCGATGACAACAATAAAATTAATTATTCTGATCGTGGCATAAGCGTAACGAACAATGAAATTATTTATGTCAAAAACGATTCACAATTCTAGTAGTAGAAAAGCATGAAATAGATTTTCATGCGGACGAAGTTGCAGTTTTGTTTATAATATAATAGTAAATTGTTTCGTTTTCAATAGCGATTTAAAAAAATATTAGCGATGAAATAAATACTTCTTTCAGATATGAATTAACTACAATTTGACATTCTACAAAATATGTACTAGAATGTAGTAGACATTACATATTTTTCAGTATTTTAATAATAATATTATAATTATGTAAATGACAATAACTATATATAAATACGTCTAGGTTTATTTTTAATGCTATTAATAATGCTTTTCTATTTTGTTCTTGGATCTGTTCCTTTCATCTGTCGCCGCCATAGTTGCTGCAGTAACGCCTCCTCGCCTGCACCAATGCGCGTGCGCATATAATGACATGCAAAATTATCCCTCACAGCGGTCCGGCAAATTGCAGTTTAACCGTTGGTAAATAAGTCTTGTATATAATATACTTTTCCCTATTTTAGCTTGCTTACTTTGCATCTTTGCATAATGCAATTTCTATGTAAACAATAGCCAAGGTTTTATGTTAATGATTAAAGAAAAAATAACCTGATAAACATTAGGGTTTCTTAAAAATAATCAAATGGAAAACCTTCAAATGTGTATGGTTAGTTATTATTGATGAAAAGGCCCGATAATTTTAAAAGTAAAAAAACCACTGTTTTATAAAGTAAAAAAAAATCACTTTACATTTTTTACTATTAAAATATAGTAATATTAACAAAGTAGTTTTACCAAACCATATCAAAAAATGTTTATAGCCATTTAGTTTTATTTTTAAAGTTACTAAGAGTATAATGTTTTATTTATATTTGAACCGATGTCGTACTAATAAAATGTACCTTCAAAAAGGGGCATTAGACACGGGCACGTTTTTCTTAATATTTATTATTTAAAAAGATAATAAAAGTAAAATAATTTTATATATGTTTCTTAACGAACTAACCATACATACAATATTATTTACTACAAGTAATACGAAGACTTTATAAATTCTAAGCTCATTAGATCTATAGCTTGCTCCCGGCAAATTGTTTCATAATTTCGTCCTCAGATTACATAAATTACACGTATCGGCAGTCGGAATGTCATTTTGTAAATTACAAGGCATTAATACAAGTTTGTCATAATTGGTCGTGTCACGCAGCACAAAGAATGCTGGTCTGTCTGGTCTCCTGGTCATTAGGATCTTTAATATCTATTTAAGCAAGTTTTTTTTTATCAACATTTTTAACGTAACAAGTTATTCATTTGTCTTTTAATTTTATTTTTTAAATATGGATACTCGGACGGCCAAAAGGGCCTGATCGTAAGTACGAACCACTGCTCCTAGACATTAGCGTCGTTATCATTCATCATTCCATACTTCACCAATACTCTACCAACCTTGGGAAGCAAGGTGTTAGGTTAGGTTAGGTTAGGTTAGTCCCTTCTGCCTGTACTAACACTAGCTCACGTACCCTGCAAACAACAGAGCCCTACCAAAATGTCTTAAGGTGTCACGAATGCTCGTTGTGCTTCTTCTGTTTTAAAAGTATATCAATGAAACCAATGAAGGAAATACCATAAGTCCAACGAAATAAATAATCAGTTAAATGTTTATGTCTTTAAATGATAGCTGATAGTGTTTCTGCTATAATATAATAATAATTTATTCATTTAAGATTAGGTCAGTATCAATTACAAAAATAAACAATATATATATTAATAAAACATACAAACTTTTTATTTATTAAAAAAAAATTAGACAATGTATGTTGGTATTAATATTACGCTAACTACGAATATAGGATTCTCAAGTACCAGTCGTATGTTGGTGTGTAACTTATAAATACATAAAGAGCTTAGAATAGGTTTACTAAGACCGAATTAATTTCGTAAGCAATTTACGACAAAGATTGGATATTTATTTAAAGAAGTATTATTTAAAATTCAAATATGTTCAGAGTTATTGTATTATTAACTAAACTACAGAAGTACTATATGATCGGTATTCTGGTGTATATAACATTTACACCAATTAGTTTGTTAATATATAATATTAGTAAAATAAAATTGTGAATACTTTAATTATTTTAAAAAATAAATATACCTGCCTAATTTCAATAATTATTTAATATTTCAATGTTTTGTATTGTAACTTACATGTAATTTGGATGTGAATATTTAGAAATTAGCCCACACGCAGTGTGAATGCCTACTTGGATATAGACTGAAAATTAATTAATTAAATTTAAGCAGGGCTGTTGTTACAAAAGTAATGGTGTTATATATTTAGTTTAGATTACATGCAACAAGAGATAAGAGATTTACATCCAATAATCGAGCGGTTTGAAAGGAGGTATTTTTCTAGCACTAGAACACTTACAGGGTATCAATACTTATATTTTATATACTATTATACCTATATAATAAGTGTGTATTAGTTATAGAGCGTTTATTAGTATTGTTATTGGTAAATAAAAAACTTTGCAATAAAAGTGTGTATTATGTAGAGGTTCTTTTTTAATAATTATTTGATTAATTTTACACCGTGGCAGAAAAATACAGGAAACTACTAATATTTATTAATAATTTCACTTTTATTTGACAATAATTTAAGTATACATTTTTTGATGATAAGTCTTATATTTGATATTTGAATAGGTGGGTTAAGAACCTAGGTCCTATTAATATAATTAACTTTTGACACTATAGTTTCTAACTAACCCATAAATAACTTGAACGAATTAACTATTTTCTTTCTTTATTTCTATAAAATTTATAAAAAACCTCACACAATAAAAACTTCTTATTAACGCACACCCACACATACACAAACCGTCATCTCAAGTCAATGACCGAGATCAGGAATACGTGTAATAAAAAAGGACAGTACTGTATACAAATTGTTTTTAAATAGGCATTGTGACTTATCCGATCCTGTAAAACTAACTTGTAAGAATCGATTCGAAATATATCGCAGTAGGTACACGATAGTGAAATGTCAGGAAGTGTTATGCAATATTGACTGTTAAATTGTAACAATTAAAAGATACCTGCATCAAAGTAGCGTATCATAATTTTCAACATTTCACAAGTACGATACGAAGTGATTTCTTATAGAATAATGATTACTAAATTGGTATATCTACAATAATTGTATAAGTATTTCTCACGAAATTTACAAAAATGAAAAGTTTTCATTCGTGTGTAAAAACTTAAATATCAAGGACGTCAAGTCTCAGGGATCTAAAGTCGTGTAAAATAAAACCGTATTCGACAAAAACTAAACAAATCATTAATCAAAATGAACGTGACCTCTTGGTTACACACTTTCACTAAACGTAACAACGGATCGACAGACAGAGCGACGCCAACAATTGAAAGTGAATTCCCTAGAAACGACCTGATGAGGTTTTATTTAACATTATTATAGATAAAAGCAACTAAGGTTTTTTTATCGATAGAATATGTTGAATAGAAGAAATTCTTTAGCTCTATTATCGAATAATTAATATTATAATGATTTTCGGAAACTTGTTTATTGAATGTGACATACATACACCAAGTTACTTATTAATTTATAAATTTATAATGTATCCATATGTAGATCATTTTTAAAAACTGTAAGCCGCTTATTTTTGAATGTAGTAGAGTAGTTGTAGAGATACTCTTTAATCAATTCAAACGCAACAGCACCACAACAGTGAAATTTTATAATTCACCGGCTTTAAGTGGTAGGCTTACTTACTACGTCACTCTTACAAAAAAAAATTAAAAGTAAAAATTACTTTACTTTACTTTCTCCTATTAATTTAAGAGAAGAAAAGTTTCAGTTTCGTTTTTTTTTTTATAATTTTACTTTTATTTATTTTGGCTTATATTGCTTTTGGTGTCAAATTAATTTTCAAAATTCTTCTCCGACAAATATTCTTCAAAAATGTTACTAACACAAATTATTAATCGGTTGCAAAAACATGATCGAAGTATGTTTAGTGACTGACGATAAATTAAAAACAACAAAAGAACATCACTATGAAGCTTTCTTTCTGTAACTAGTTAACGAGTCGGTTAATGGTAATGGAACAATGCGATTTTTCTTTGACATATTCATTGTTTGCCTTTATTTGAAACATAATTTTCCTTGCTCTCTCTTTCCATATTTGTTTATAAATCTCGATACCGATTAAGTGCAGAATTGTCTTAATTACTGTATATATAAGCCCAATATGTTAATACTATTATAACATTCAGTAATATTTTCATCCTTAGATGTCGCATCAAAAAATTATTTTGTTGTGTTTTTTACAACACTCATAACATTTCGTTCCTTCCGTGCAGCAAACGATGTTTATTAAATTGATACAAGTCTACCGTACAATTAAGGTCTTATTTTGTATCGATCTATTCGTGGTAACGATTACAATCTGACCTATATGCATACGAGTAGCTCGTTAATTAGCGGTCGCTTTGCGTGAATTCATATATTTTTCCTACAAGCTCCGATCGAACTTGTGTTTAAAAATAAAATTTTTTGACTATCTCGTCAGCGAAATTATTGATTATCTTTTTAAAAATTGGGGAACGTTTAAAACAAACGTTACTTTTCGTTTCTCTTATGCAGGCTTTAGAAAAACTTAAATTATATTTGAAGAAATGATTACATTATACTTAGTTTTTATGAGCAATAATAATGCCCTTTTTTCAGAAAAACATGTACTTTACAGGGAATAATATATTATAAAAATAAATAATAATAAAAAATAAAATTGTTGCTCGATCTCAAGTATTTAACAGGAAATTCCAGGACTACAACTCATCTAATCGCGGCTAGTGTATCTTGTAAATGATAAAGTTCCGAAATTTATTTTTGGTCATTAAATCTTATCTTTCGAAGAGTTACTAAAACATTGCTTGATTAGATAATATTATTATATTTGATTAAGAGATTAGACAGAAAATAAACATAATGTAATGAAATTCATAATTTTATTTTAACGCGTGACGACTGCAATAATAATTATTGTGAAAATAAATTGTGTTAAATTTCATCCTATCTAAATACGCACCATATATATATTAAAAAAAAAACTGATACATTACAAACGACGTAGGCCGATAATAATTAGCCAAGCTAGTGGCGTAATTTGTAAAGGCAACGATACACGATAATTAAATATGCAACCAATATAAAAGACATATTGTTTGAACACTCTGTGTGTATTTAAGCCGCAGTATAATTTCAGCCTTGCGTGCAACCTTGTATGGTCTCTGTTCGGTTTTTATCAGCGATTAAGCGACCGCTGTCTTTTGATACTTGTTTATTTTTTTTTCAAATAGCTACCCATCCCTGTTTTACACGGGAGCGTTGTATATGAAATATTTATAAAGTATTTTGTAGTAGTAAATACTGTTAAAAATATATACAATCGAATAATTGAATTAAGATAAGAAATAAATAAGGCAAAATATTTAACCTTAGGTACTGCTATACGCGTAGGTATGTATGAGAATTGATCTAGATATCGCTTGACCAAAAATTGATTATTATGTAACATATTATTATATTATCATGATATTATTATATGACTTTAATTAAAAATAAATTTTAGGGTTAATGTCTTAACTTTACCCATGGAAAGACTGGAGGTTAGCATATTATAAAATTCCGCGATGATTTACCTCAAATTACATTGCCTTGCAAACAACATCGTAAATAATGTAGTTTATATATTTGTCAATCCTAAGATCTCAAAATAATAACGGAAAATTTCAAAAAGATTAATAGTTGTTGAGTAAAACCAGGAAATACAAACAAATCTTACCTCTTATAAATATTGCTTTAAAGACATAAAAATACGAATAATTAATGTATTCCGGTTGGTATTAACTATCAGTTCAATAATTAAAATTATTATAACCGTTGATAACCTCCAGTGCAGTAATGGTCATTTAGTATAAAGAGCATGTAATGTTGTTTATGGAAATTTGCCCTAGAAATTGTATTAAGTACAAAACTTATGCCGAATATTAAAATAGTCTAAGCTGTGAGTTAAAAATAATGTTACATTTCAACTCTTGTAATTTGCATTTTAATAAGAATTTTGAAATATATTTTATTATTTATAAGATATTAAAATATTCTTACATATTATTTAAGATAATATAATATATTATATTATTTATTATTAGGTTTACTTTAAGTCACTTAAATGATAACTTTTTAATTTCCTCTTCGACTGAAGAACCGAACGAATATTTTGTGAGAAGGCCCGGCCCAATAATAGATTTTCTAGGCCACTCATCTCGCTCAGATTCGATATTCTCATAATTAAACGTCTGGAGAGTTATTGGCATACGTTCATGTACTGCGATAAAAATTCAATAATATTTTGATACGATTTAAATAATCAACCAGGTAATTTGAAACTACTCGTTATTTAATTTAAAAGGCCAACGAAACCAAATTTACATGTATTATACAGCAGGGTCGATAATTTATAAGATGTAAGCATGCAAAGGATTTGTTTTATTTTGATGGGAATGCTTTTATAAGTCCCGTTACAGGAAGAAGATGGTTAATCAATACGTGTACCATCTAAATTTAAAATAATAATTAGTGCAATATATTTTCTTGGTGCATAAGCTTTACTGTATTAAAAATTTATTATAAAATAATGTATTATATTTTAAATCAAATATATCAGTATCAAGATTAATAGAGCGTGCCACACCCCATGTATTAGCGTACTCCGGCGACTAGCATCTATAGTTTAGTATTAGTAGCGACTAGTAACTAGAAACAATATAGGCAGGTCGACGAAAATAAATAGAACGACTAAGCGAATGTGGGCGCTCACCGGTAGTGCTGAGGCGAAAGTCTCGACCAACGCTTCGGCTTGCGCAACTCTAAATAAATATAAAACATCTACCCATATTAAGACAGACAATTCGACCGGTTTCGGCGGTGCTATTTTTCGCGGTTACTATTATGTATCCAGCCATTAAGATAGTCGTGCGAGTATATAATAATTCCATCCTCTATGTTAGTGTAACTGCGATAACGACCGGCACACGACGTACTGTGCCTAACATTCGGAAGTCTGACGTTTAAGACGCTGTGATCTTCAAGTGCTTTGAGAATAACATTTGTTTTGAATGACACGTGGTTTTAAGTGCGGGGTTTTGTAATAACTTTTCGAGGACGGTAAAACACTAGGATTTGCTTTTACAAGCTTATTCTAGAATATTAATTGACAGAGCCGAAGTTAATGGACATATTATCAGATACGCTACACTGATAACGGAGTACGTGAAGATATTTGAGTGAAAGCAGGCGTTGCTGGTACGTTAATAACAATACTAAGTAATAAGAATATATTACAGTCTTATATACGCCTAACACAGACTAGTTCGTGATAAAAATAAGGATTTATCAAACGAGCTATCAAGTATAGAACAATTGTTATTGGTATTTGCATTATCGAGTAGTCACGATTGTGGTTAGGTTATAAACCGCATGTGGAACTCTTCATAGTTTTATTTATAACGAAGCATTCCCAACAAATCTCTTTCCATCAATCCAAAGTTCATCTTAAGCAGTACATTTGATAACTATATCATTTCTATTATATATCTATCTATTCAAAATATTTATATATATATTTTATATTTATAAGCTCCGATGACTTTTATTTCAAATTATTATTTAGAATACAGTAATAATAGTAGAATTACAGTTGAAAAACAAATTTCAGTTAAAAAGGCTCCAAAAAATTCCTTTGAACTATTAAGATTTGGATACAAAAAAAAAATCTGCATTTAGAGCAATGCGGATGTTGCTATTATAAAATATTATTAGTGTCAGAACAGATTGATGTTTATTTAAGCTCAAGTATATGAGTAAGTATAGCTTATGAGTAAGCATTAATGAGTATCAGACCGTAAATATTTCACTGGGCAAATGCCTTCTATCTATTTAAAGAAAACTTATCATTTTAATTCCACCTCGCAGCTCTTTACGAGATTGTGGTTATGTCAACTATTTCACTGTCAAGTACGAGATAATTTATAAACATGAATAAGGCATAGGTCACACAACCAAAGTGCTTGCCCAGATTTGAGCACAAAATCTTGGTTAGAGATACGCCTACCTTTTTGAGCAAGGTATAAGTTATGTTAGCATCTTTAAACATGTCAATAATAAATCTAGGAACTCTAGGAAATCTAGGAACTCGCTTAGCAACTTGCATCACAGAAATTAGACTCGTATACAATTTTTGCACAAGTTTAGTTAAGTACCAGTCCGTAATTGTTCAATTGCTGGACAAAGATTAAAGAGCGTAAGCTTATTACCAACAAGCTGCTGTTATACGGGTTGGTGTATATACATATTGCGGCAGCCTTATCTAATACAAGTTTCCCCACGAAGTTATACCTAACCATCACGGGAACAAAATGAATAAACGAAAAGTAAAGAAAAACTTAGTAATAGCCGTCTAGATTTCAACCATCAAACTTAAGTTAATATCTACGTATTGTAACCTCTGATCACTTACCATACCATACCTGTTCAATAATTAAAATGATTACCTGGTTATAACAAGAAAATCATATCAATGTGGTACTTGAAATGTGCTATATTGTATTGAAATTGGTAATATAATGTTTAAGTCGATTAAAAACACATTCGTTATCATAGAATCTTGTTTGTATCATAATAAAGACAAGTTAATAATTAAAAATATCATCACTAATGGAACAAGTCATTTTTATCATTAGAACATTAATTTAAATTGATATCAATAAACATATTTTAGAATATCTACTTTAAGTGCCATGTAGTAAAAAGCATTAAAAAGCATTTATAGATTACATGTTTAATTAATTTTATTTTATTAATAGTTTACCGATCTATAATTAAAAAAAAAACCAAACTTACTCTCCTTCTCTCATAATCCGATGGGAAGTCCGACACGACCAGAAATAGTTTTATGTTTCGAATATTTTTATAACAGTTCCGATAGAAGACCAAAGTCTTTACGTGGTTTCCGACGTATAAGAGTCTATACTCTTATACGTCGGAATCTGGAAGTCGAAAGCGTCTATACGCTACTGCTACTGAGAATTTCTCAATAGAGAAATTCAATAACTTTTTATTATCAACTGCTCTATCAGCTTGCCAACATAAAAAAGGCATTTAAAAAAAATGTATTATTATATCCTTTTTACTTAGTGGTAGGGCTTTGGGCAAGCTAGGTAGGTACCAACGACGCTCATTTTTTTAGATGGCTCATTTGCCGGTCAGCCTACCTAATTTATATTAAAAAAAACTGTTTATTTGTTCATCCTAAATTACTATTGTTATTATTACACTTAGTAAGAGGTTCGCGAATTTTCACACACCAGGTTTGACAGTGTTCATCTAAAATCTAGCAAAACATTCTGATTTATAAAGTTTATATACCAAATAATAACAAAAGTATTTAATTCTTTTTTTCCATGAATAGTATTTTTTTTTTATATGTGGGTTTATATCAATGAAGTGTTACAGTTTCTACTAACCAATCATTTATGAACACTATGTACGCCATAATATTTAGTTAACAATTCTAATTAGACTCCAGACCAATTGAGTTTAATTTAAATAATTATTTTATATTCATGGAGAAGGTCATCAGCGTTTATTGTTGTCTAGCAATATAGTGCTGCTTCATTCTTAGAAGAAGAAAAAAACGAATACTTTTTGAATGATCTTATAAATTCAGTATATATAGCATACATCATATAGGTAATATGAATATAAACTAATAATTATACTCTGATTAAGTGTTTTTTACATTTTATAGTGGTTGCTGTAAACAATGTTTTGTCTTCCTCATTAAAATGTTAAATTCCTGATGACAGAACGAGAGAGAGGACGGTATATGTATCCTAGTTTTATAAGAATATTAAATATGATTAGATAGGGATATTTAATTTATATACATTGTTTAAACTTCATGTATTTTTATTAATGACGCACGTATAGCCGTATATTAACACATACAAAATATTAAAAAACCTTATTTTTATAGTAAATATCAATAATATTGAATTTTTATTTATATTTTTTTATTTAAAATATTTTACCTATAAACTTTCCGTGACCTTTTCGTATTATGTATTAATTTATGCATAATATCGTTTATTGTATTCAATCTATAAGTATTCTATATTTAAATAGTTGTTAAAATGACCTTGAACATAAAAAAATGTTATACGATGCTTTTGATTATTTTAGTGCGGGTTTATAATTTAAATACTGCTTTGCTGTTATATGAAACATCTATAAAAATAATGAACATAGTATTATAAAGAAATATTAAAATTTATTACAGGTAAGTACTTTAATATTAATTATAAAATGCCATTACAGTGAATTTGTACCAAAACTACAACTAGCAAGGTACTAGAAGATGATAGACGAAATTATTTCACAGTTATAATTAATTAAATGAATCATTTTTAGCTGATTAGTTACATTTGAAACGTATAAAATAATTGTTTTCCGCCAATGGAGTCAAATCATCTTAGTTACCACAGAACGACATAATCATTTAAAATTACTTGACACGACACACACAAACTACATAATCATGTTATGTAAATAATCAAACGATATCATAATAGATAAAATATAAAACGAAATCACGAATTATAATTGACGACCTCCGTGGTCGAGTAGTGTGTACACCGGTTTTCATGGGTACGCTACTCTGAGGTCCCGGGTTCGATTCCCGGCCGAGTCGATGTAGAAAAAGTCCATTAATTTTCTATGTTGTCTTGGGTCTGGGTATTTGTGGTACCGTCGTTACTTCTGATTTTCCATAACACAAGTGCTTTAGCTACTTACATTGGGATCAGAGTAATGTATGTGATGTTGTCCAATATTTATTTATTTATTTAAATTGACGATATTGTTTTTATTCTGATCGTGTTTTTAAAATAAGTATTAAATATAATTTTCTACACTTGACTTTGGATAAAATTTTCGCCTATATACAAAATACAACCACCCCACTCGTTTAACGTGCTTAGCTTACTAAAGTAACAGTCTTTAAACATAGCTTACAATGTTTTCTTTCAATGCCGAGTATGAGATGTTTACACACAAATTAAGCAACTTAAAAATTCATTGGTACTTACCGGGTTGGAACCCTCAACATTCCTATAAGATTCTGTTGTGAGCATGTAATGACGTCAGCATATTTTTATATTTTATATATTTCAAAATAATATTTGTGTGTTCAATAATAATAACCTTCAGTATAATTTTTTTTATTTTATTGCCAACAATTCATTTGATCTCATTATATATTATTATTATATAATGATTGCGTGTAGAGAAACTTTTATGAAAGAATCGATAATAATAACCAGTCGAAGAATAACAAGTCCGCACCCACTCTATTATCTGCCAATTAAATGCATTTGTAATGTTTTCCAATAACTCGTAAGAATAAAATAAAAAAACGTGTTCCCAAGTACGTTCCATATCACAATGAAGTAAAATATTGCCTAAATAAAACATTGAAATTAATTATTCTTATTATCATATTCTTAGAGAATTTTCTTAGTTGCAATTTATATTTTATATAATATAGCGTGATTTTATACTATCAATAAAAATATTTCTTAAATCAGATAGATCTTGAGAATAACGCGTTTATAAAGCGTTATACAATCATTTAATTGTTAAACTAAAGTAAAATTACTTAGGCCTATAAACTTTTTACCTTGGACAGAATAAAAATAGTATGAGATCAAATTGATATGAAAAAGATCTTAACTTTTACTGTAGAAATAGAGCATTTTTTATACTATAGAATCGCACAAAATAGTAAGTTAGTGTAAGTAGTAGAAACTTGAAAGGAACGGTTACGCTCAATTTCGCTAAGATACAATTAAACCTTATAATAAAATATAAAAGAGAATTGATTATATTTTTATTTCTGTCCATTATGGATTTAATTATTTCTTTTTAGTTTATAATTTTTTAGGAGTTAGCTTGTTATGGATTTATTGATTGACAAATTTTAACAACAACAAAAAAATAAACGAAAGATCTTTGATGATTTGATAAACTTTGTAACAAATAATACAAAGAATTTGCCTGAATGTACGCTTAAAAAACTGAACATTGAATAATAACAATAATTTCAGAATTTTGTCAAAGTCGTTAAAATTGGTTCATTTACAAAAGATTGAGAACCTCCTCCTTTTTGACAGTCAGTTAAAATCATTCAAAATGTCAGACCAATGTCAAGAAATATAAGTAGCTGTTACATAACCTTGTCGAAATGACATTTGTCATTAATGTTAATGCATCAGAACTAGTTCAATTTCTGACTTTTAACAAACTATTAGAAGCATTCCAATCCTACGAGCTAAAATATACTCTCATAATATTTTATAGTTTATGTATTAATGTAACATGAACCATTACAAAGCGTTCGACTAATGAAAATAGAATCTGAAATAATAGTACTGGTAGATTGAATTTTGCTTGTGCGTTGTGTAAATAGACATCTAATTTTGGACTTTCGATGGTTGATACACCTAAACCTAACCGTTCATTCGATAATATTAATGCTTCATTCATATTGAATAAGAATATATGAGTCTACACTACGGCTTAATATATATTGAACTGATTAAAATAACCTCAAATAAATAAGGCTTCTACTACACTAAACTTGGTCTGGTGTTGATACAAGTCCAGCTTGATGTGTACCATCCACGAATCACTCACTTTGATTATCATGACATCATAAGTCCCAAAGTTTGGAGTGCATTGTTGATGCTAAGAATATATTTTTAAAATGTATCTTACAGCGGCAATGTCTATGGACGCTGGTCAACATTTACTATCAGCTAGTCTACCTATGTAGTCTCGTCTATGGTATTAAATAATAAATGATAGTACTAGATTTTTAAAAGTCATAGTATTAAGTGAGTTCTCTATAAATAAATAAAAAAGAGTATTTCAAACTATATTTGCATTTATACCGTACATCAAAACAATTTCAGACAACCACATGTGGCTATTACCGCACACGCTCTCAATCTCAAAAATCTCAAAAAAGCACATCGGACACGTTCGTATAAATAAGATTAAATATTTGCTAAATTTACAACAGAGATGACCCAGTCGCTAGAACGCGTGAATAATATTTTTTAACCGAATATTGTGAGCTCAAAACCAATTATATGTTAAAATCTTGGATTTTTTATAATTTATCTCGTGATCAGCGGTGAAGGAAAACATCTTAACCTGCATGATATGAGACGGGTGAAAATTTTGCATATGTGTATCTATCACCCCGTATAGAAGCAGAGTGGTGAAATATACATTTCCTCAAAAGTAGAAGAGGACTAAGCCCAGGAGCGGGGCATTTAAAGGCTGATTGTACTTTGCTTGCAAAATTTTCTGTGCTCGTAGGAAAAATGGTTAGTTTTAAGCAATAATTGACAAATGATTGATGAATTCGATTAAATTCAAGATTCATAGTGACTGACATTCATAGAAGCTTCACGATTAAATTAATTTCTTGTAATTAATATCAAATACAAAGGGATCAATCAATTTGCATGATGATGTCAGTTTTATATTATTTTCCTAGAAATGTTAAAGGTTATTTAGTATTGCGATAATAATACCGACAGTGCTCATTTTTTATAATATAAATATTCACGTTTTATTATTTTTATTTATATAATAGCTTCATCCGATAATACAGATTTGGGTGTTTACGTGGACAGTCGTCAAGAAAATATTATACAAAATTTCTAACGTCACGAATGGCTGTGTGCAATGTTAACCATTTACAATCAACTCGTACGTAGCAGTAGTTTATAATATATTACTTTGTTGTTAATTAAAGAGTCAGTCAGAGTCATAAATTAAAGATACGATTCTCATAGCGTTTCAAATAGAACTATATACTCGTATTTAAGTATAGCCAGTAAAATAAATATAGCTCTAAGTGACTTATAAATCAGCATGTGTGGTTCACCAGCAGAAATTGGTACCTTATTAGTGATGACCTAAATACATGTGTCTCTTGACATATTCGAAATCTATACAATTAAATGCAAAAGTATTATTATAATTTTAATTTATAATCGGCTATGATTTTGAATTACTGTAAATTGTAGTAATTGGCCTTATTCTTATTACGAAGGGTTTATTTCCTTCCTATGTGTGACGTTTAGTTTAAGTAATGTATGTAAGTGGCAAAATTTAGGCGGTGTCTGTACCAAATTTAATTCTTCACGTTATTTAATTATTTTTCATAATTTACAGAAATAAGTAGGCATCTCCCATAGGTCTAATTACAAATGATCGTTACTGGTCTAAGTTATCAACATCATATTCTCTATATGTTGGAGATTATTCTTATTATTATAAAATAAGTACCAGTTGATATTAAAAAAAAATTAACATTCAAGTCTAAATATGTAACTTTTCTAGTGCTTACTTCATTCCTAAGCAGTTGTAGATATTTACTAAACCTATAATCACGACAAATTTTGAGCAATCTTTTTGAAACCGGTTTGGTCCGTAAATGTTTCAGTTTCTGTCAAAAATTCTTAACAATAGCAGGAAATTGTAAGCTTTACACTAAAGAGGCAGCGCTCTGGTATATCACCTGATATCTGTCTGTTCGTTTTGAATTGCTCTCTCCTTGTTTGGTGCAATCGTGTGTGAAATTGACTATCGTCAAGATCACATCATTTTGTTGCATAACGCTCAATAAATCTACTATCGAACGCTTTGTAAATAGATCAATGAAATATAAAAAGTATCTGCCTATAAGTTTCTACTTTTTACTATTAATGTGTTTTCAATTTATGTAATTTAATTTTTACTGAATCAATAACGTGTATGTTAAAAGACGACGTATTAAATTGGCCTGTTATCGTATAACTAGCAGAGCTAATGTTATGTTTATTTTTGACTTTGTTATAATTTTATACATTGTCAGTATTTACATTCCGCAGTCGTATCGTCACTTCTGGACAATTGTTATATGAGTAAGTAGCGCTGTCAGGAACAAGGCCAACAATATAATTAATTTGTTAAGATTTATGGTAGGCCTTAATATCTTACTTATACACAGACGCCTTGCTACGTGAAAGACGCAGATTCGACTAGATTTTCAAGATATCATCAATTCCACACCTAATTCTTTAATTAAAAAATTAAGTAACAAAGTGTTCAATGCGTTGAGCTCTAAAGAAAAATTATGATTGCGTTATCTTTAACAAATAGCTCATTAGCCATAATACCACCCATTGACCTTGACAAATATGTAATTAACTAAAGACATTTTTCTTAACTTATATATTTGACAAAAGAAGTTACAGACCTTCTTTTTAACAGGATTTCCGTGAATTGAAATCTTTACAATTATCTTAATTTACCGAAATAATATAAACAACAAAGTTTAGTTTTACTTGAATAATTACAATTTAAACTAAGAAACACGATGGTATTGGCGGCATTAATTATTATTAGACTCCGTTCAACCTTTCAACTGTTTTGTACTCCAATAAAGTAAAATAACGGCCAGTAAATGTGGAAGGAAGTTTGGATCTTATACATTTTGTTCAGCAGGTTGCTAATCAATCCCCCTCTCGACAATCCCAATATTTGACGTTTCTGTAATGACTTCTGTCAATTGTTTACATGTAAACGGATCATTTTGACGCTTCATGTATATTTTCACGTTTTTTATTAAATCAATCTTTAAATTTAAAATAATTTAAAAATTAAACTGTTATCTTTGATAATATATATTAATTTACAATACGAATAGTTTGGCACTTCTTCAATCATATTAAACAGCAATTAAGTGTATATTAAACGGCATTCATTAAGATAAATTTGTAACTTATATTAAACATTTTAGATATCCACTTGAGTTTAAATGCATTATATATTATGCTATTAAATACTTCCTATGTACCAATATGTGTTATGATAACGTGCACATTATATTAATACAAATAAATATTCATACTATGTACCGTAGTGCGCAGTTTTATTATGCGTGATAATAATGATAATTAAACATATTTTTTAAATACGATTGTTGACAACGATTTTAATTTTTGAACTCTTCTAATACTTAAGTCTGCTATAGTAATAAAATAATTTTTAGATAAGGAAGTAAATATTATGTAAAACTTTAATTTACAAATAAACGAATTTTAATAATGTACAATGATCAGTTACAATCTACATTTAAGTAAGTTGATCTAGGTAACTATAGTTTTTTTACTAAAGCTGATTTAAAGGAGCTATGGAACAATCTATCTCCAAGTTTATTTAACACATAGGACAAAACCAGTTACTGCAAAGGTCTATGAAGTCGCATTACGATTTATGATATTTTTCAGTTGGTGTGAGAGCTTCGTGCAAGCCAAAAAATTATCAAAATTTTATACGGTGACAAGATAGTGGTTACCACTGCCCATAGATGGGCAGTGGTGACCACTTAACATCACTTAACTCATTCGCCGTCCGCCTAACGATACCATAAAAAATCCATCTATGAGTGCCTACATATATGAATTTAATGTTCGCTTTACAAATAGTTCATAAAAAAATATTAATACTATTGGCATTTAGAAAATATAACAAATGCATCGTGTTGATATCATACGACGAAAAATATTAGAAAGCGCTGAAATCATTTCCAGGGAGGAAAATGTTTTGGGCGAATTTTAAAAGTAAATTCTTTTGAGAGTAACCTACTACCAATTCCGCTGTACACGTCAATGTTCCTTTCCTGAGTTATAATTTGCCTCCGGTGCCTTAACCAATAATGACCTAAGTTAAGATCAGCTTGGGATTTTTGCAAAAGAACCAGCTGCATAGTCTTACTAAATAATCAAAAATATTAATTGTACTGAATTGTACTGAAACTATTATTGGATGAATTACTGTGTTAATAAATGTCGTTAACCTGAGAATAAAATTGATAGTATAAGTACAATAAAAGTTAACTTTTTAATTCCCAACACTAAATATGATGACTTAATAAGAGCAAGCCATGATGAACCAAAGCTGCAGCCTTAACGACGATTTTCAAATCAAATAATCTGTGACTATATTAACTGTAAGTTATTTCTGTAAACGTTTTTTTAAGTCCCAATCTGTTTATAAACTAAATGAAGGGATTCGCCTAATATTTACATGTTAAATATGTGTATGATTTTATGTACAAACGAATAATTTCCGCGTATGTTATGTTATGTGTCAAACAAGATCGAAACCAAATATTTAAAATAATTAAACATATTTTTTAAATACGATTGTTGACAACGATTTTAATTTTTGAACTCTTCTAATACTTAAGTCTGCTATAGTAATAAAATAATTTTTAGATAAGGAAGTAAATATTATGTAAAACTTTAATTTACAAATAAACGAATTTTATTAATTTTAATCAAATTACATAATATATAAAATTATATGACACTGTCATAAATCATATGGTCATAATATATTTTCCCACAGATAAATCTCCTTTCATATCTTACCCCCGTACTATACGAAATTAGTCAATTAATTTGTGCTTAATTGGCACGACTAAAATCCGTCGAGCACGGACTTGAATCAAATATTATTATTTCAATGGGCCTGAAAGGTCGAAGTCAATTTTGTTACGGCCATTGATACTTACTTCTTTACTCGGACACTATTTGGTTCGTACTATGCTGTATAATTAATGCAGTTTTACTACTTGCCGATAGATGTCGTTTGCTAATCGTATAATATAAATAAATACTATATAATTTTAGTTAAAAAAAATTACGTCCATTATATTGATATTCAAATCCTTTTTTTATTTGTATAAAGTACAAAAACATTTTTTATTACGCAATATTATAGGTACTAAAATTGTTATATCTACTCGCTGATAGATGTCGCTATCAAGAATATTATTATATGTGTGTTTATGTTTCATGACAAAAGGTGTCGCTATAGTGTCACAATACACGGTGGATTATATTTTTTTCTAACAATTTATTTCGCACCGAGTGAGCTACTTTAAGCCGAATAGGTATAAATATTAAATATAATATTAATCCAGGTAAGAAATATCTGCCTCTTAATATGCCATATATATATTGTATAATATCAAATTAATTAGATGTGGGTTAGTAGTTAAGTTCCTACTTTATTGTTTTATTACTAAAATTGTTAATCATAATAATAATTAAACTTTTTTTTAAAATGGGTGCATAACTAAAAAGCTGCGTAAGCAAAATATTTTCCAAGTATCAAAAATATTCCATTGACGCTATAGACGGTATAGTCATAACGCAAAATGGATTATCCACAACAGCTTCTGAGTAAAAATTGCGACATTTTCAGCCGAAGTTAATATCTTAAATCCCAATCACGAAATGTATACGTTATCATTGTAAAGGCTTGCCGATTCTGTGAAAAGTGACGTTAGCGTGCGACGTCACAGTGTCGTCATGTCGTACGCGACACGCCGCGTCAAGGTCAATCGTCGGGGAAACGGAACGATTATAAAATAGTCGTAATATATTAAGCGTTACATAATATTGACATGTTTATATTTAGACAGACTAATTATAATACAATAATTATGCATAGGAATTTAAGTAATTAATTAAAAATGTCGTTTTATTTTTATAAAAATTAACTTTAACGCGGATCTAGGTATACCTAAGCGTGGGTCGTTTTTACGCAATTAATGACTTCATTTTAGTGACGTTAGACAATGCATCGTTTCTAAGATATTATTACTGGGATTTTACCAAATCTTATCTGTGGTTTGTGATAATCACGATTGAACTATTCTCGCTTCGATTATAGATAATATAGATCACGATGCTTTTGCTACAATAAATATTTCTTTCAATTATATAAATGTATGTCATAAACAAGTATTATAATTATTGATCGTATGGCATAGAAATAATTACAGTTATAAATAGGTATCAATGACGGAAAAGCGGTCAACGCCCTAACGTCGAGGATAATACACTTAGCTTGTAGAAATAAACGTGTTTCCTTTGCAGTTTCTGTGTTTCCTTTAATCGTGTTTATGTTTTTATTGATTACAATTTTATTTATTTATTGTTATATTTATTATTGTTTTTCTGAATTTAGTAGCCATAATTATATATGGGCCATAATTTATATAAAAAAATAATGATATTGAAAAAGAGCTCCTTGTAACATTTATTTCTACGGTCATCAAGTTAAAATTGGGCCATTAGCGCTTAGCTTAATTATTAATTCAAGGAATCTTAATATTACTGCCCTACATACACAAGATACACATCTTCCTACAATATCGTGTTTAGCCTCACTGAGTCACACGACATCCTGGTGGTTTTAGAAAAAATCCACACTGTGAAATTTACTGAACCTTTGCAAGCGGATCTGACGTATCACAAACCAGGTCGCTGATTTAACTTTTGTTTAATTTTTCCATTCATTCACAATTTTTCCGCTAGAAAATTCATTTCGTCAATCGGTTTTCCCATTCACAGCGAGCGAAAACTAAATTATTCCATACAAACGGAATTGTATACGAACTACTATACGGATGTGCATTTCATTACTCACTGTCGATATGCATAATATATTAAAACATTTGTAAATTTTACCGTGGAATTTGTATGAAGGTGATGATTATTATTTTCTATTTTTCCATAGCTTTATAAATAAAAACGAACTAGTTAGTCAGTTAGTATGAATCATGTAATGTTAATATAATTTTTATATTTTTTATTTTTTGTACTTATAAAATAAATTAAACAATGTTAAGACAGTCTTGGAGAAAGAATTTCTTTTTTGTTACCTGTTTAAAAAATGTACTTCGTATATATTTAAAAAAATATATACGGCGAGGAATCCTACATATTTGTGAATTGATGCATTTGTTTTTTTTCGTATATTTATACATATGACCTACAAGGAAAAATATATTGCTTGAAGTTTCACTTCTTTCTTCAGTTCTTAACTTCTTTTCTTTTTTAAGATTGTAGATATGCGAATTCAACCTATTTGTAAATAATCGACTCCGTCCATACACGTTGCTAATGTCAGTAATATAAAACTTCTAATAACCTTAACCGTGAATGCATCGCCATCCTCAGGACCTTAAGAAGTAAAAAACTGAGTGTCCCAGCTGAGCCTGCACTATGATAGCTATTGTTTTAATTGTTAGTTTTTTCTAAGTACAATAAATGTTTTTAAAGTCATAAGATAAAAACTATAAAAAAGGTAATAAAGTGTTACATTGTGGAAACACTTTATGGTGTGGTTTGACTTGCGTCAGTCTAGTTAACTACCACCCACTTCTCAATCTTACGCTAAACAGAATATCTGGGGGTTATGGTGATCACTTACCATGAAGTGGCCCATTGGCCGTGCCGCCTACTTATTGTATAAAAATATTAAGATTTTTTAGGATAATATTAATATAATAATATACTAATCTTATTGATTTGGGAATGATGTGTATCTAGTTCGTGCAGGACTGTACGTGACTTTTTTTTTGTAGTTATTCACCCGTAAATGGAAATAAAACAAAAATCACAACGCATTTATATGCTAGAATTAATTCACATCGATCCTTAGTATTTCGATCGACGTCAATACTTTTTCTATGGATTATTGAAATTTCAGCGATTGCAGGTTTTCCCAATCGGAATTCAGTTTAACGGATACATTCAATTCCTGTTTACTGACTCACGATCGATGACTTATTCATTCATATCCAGACCGGAATGCCGCCGTGAAATTTGAAATTTCATGCCTGCCGTTGACATTATATCATGAAACTTAACTAGTCGATAGTTGTCAAATCTAACATAACAGATACCTTCAAAACATATTATCTAGTTGTATTTTTAATTAACTAAAATATTTAAGTGTAGGGTGCATATTATTCTATAATTTTTCCTGTTGTTTTCAAAATCTTAGTATTCTGGCTATAATGATATTTTTGGTCCAGATCTTTTTAATTATTAACATCGCAATTAAATTCTTATCGTTCCTTCTTTACTTTACCTGTTTATTTTTATTTATTAATTATTTTAATATCCTATTTTTGTAGAATAAAAAAGGTATAGACTATTCCAATCGAAGAAAATACATACGATTTGCCAATAGCTCAGCTATATTGTACACTTCAAACAGTTCTTGATTAATATGTCTATATTTATAACACAGTATTCCACTTAACTAGTTATATTCACTTTAATTTTACTTTCAAAGTTTCGATAAAGGCTTTAATTCCTTAAATTCCATAATGTCATATGTTGTTAATTTGGCTTTTGTCCTCTTGTGGTTGGAATAGGCTATAGGTACAAATTTATACCAAAAAATCGATTTTTTATGCTTCTTTAAGAATGTTTTAGCATAGTAACAATACCTGTCAGTACCTGCAGTTGTAATCACTTTTCGAAAAAAAAACTTTTTATATCAATTCCGAATAACATATAATCCAACTTTATACAAACTTTATTAACATGTAACTTTTTCTTTTTTCGTATATTATATAGTTTTACAATATTTTAAAATTAGTTTACATACTTAAATTTATAAATGTTAAGTAAATTTAAATTTATAAACATATCAGTGACTGTTACGAAGTCTATGTTTTTATTACTTTTTATTGTTGAGTATGTATACTTACTGTTAATGTACCATTTTAAATAAATAAATATATCTTAAATAATAAATGCCCCAACCGGACATTGCAGGAAAAGCACGTTTATATACACTTGTGTGTGTGTGTGTAGAATAAATATATGTATATGTGATATACATAATTTAATATGACATTAAATAATAGAAATAAAAAATGTATATTGTGTATCAACCCCTAGTAAAGCATGTTTGGTATAAGATACAAGATCTCCTCCTTTTTAAGAGAGCGTATAAAGCAACTAAAATTATTATTTACAACGATTGTTGCTGATATCTCAAACATTTTTGCATTTTTTTTTCTTATCCTCTTGGCTCAACGGAGTGATAGGGAGGACGGAGGGACTGATTTAGGAGACATTTATTATTAAATTTGAATTTCATGCCACAGAAGATTTTTACGAAAAGAAATAAGGTAAATGGCAAAATCTTTAAGAAGTATCTTCAATAACGCTAATATTAGACTTTGATTATGTGCAGATTTATTTATTTATTAGGTTTTGAATTGGTAGATTTGGATTGGAGTGGTTTATTTCCAGCCAATATTTGACGTTCCTATATTTACATTCGTAATACAAAAAATTGTTATTGTTTTAAAATACATCAAAGTAACTTAAACAAATAAATGGGCTTATGTCATTTTCATGGTCTATGATTATTAATAAGGATTCAATACTGCAATAAATCTATAAATAGTATTATCTCAAGTCTAACAGCACGAGAGTGAACAATTACGGTGAAGTCATAACTAAACTGAGGTGACAAATATTTGTGTAATCTGTGAGTAATAAGTTAAGAAACGCGATATAAGGTTTTACTTTGGGTATTCGTATTGGTGTGCTGTCGATCACGTTCTCATATTTTTTGAATCAAGTTACAAATCGGTAATATCAGGTACGTGAAATTTACATAACGTTTATTTCGGCAATATTAATTTCGTTATTAAAAATGGAAGATATCTCTTGTAAACCACCTAATGATGAACGCTGTCCATTGTTGTGTATGTAATTGTCTGACTTATTAAATACGTCAATTATTGATCACGTGATATATCGAATACATATGCAATTTTTATACATTTTGACACTTTCTATAAAGTAAATCAACAATCGATATGTGAGAGTGTACTGTATATGAGAAAAGGTTAGATGTCTTCAAGTGTTTTAGTGTTAGGGTAGGGCTTTTTCATAAAAGCCATAACTTAACGAACTTTATAACAACGTACCTACTGTGGTTTCAAATAGCATCCAATTTTTACCGGGTATGTTGGACTACAGTCTCTCTCGATTTCTCTACTTTAGGTATATGAACACTGTTTAATAATAGAGAAAAAAATATATACTAGATAGGGAATTGTTACAATCTAGATATATCAGAATCAGTTTCGTAATGTCGGGAAATTTAGAATAGATTTTTGGTTTCCTCCGAAATAAATTGATGCTAAAATGTCTTCAGGACATATTTTACAACAACAGTAATTTACTTTTGATTAAATATCAACATTAAGTTCATCTAAATTATTTTTAATGAACGATGAAAATAACTAAAATTTCGTCTGATCCTGATTAATGAATTCTAGTTGACTAATTGTAAGCTTGGTAGTTCATAGAATGATAACATCCGTAACCTATCGTCAACGGCGAAGTTTGACACAGTTACAAAAAAAAAATGCCCGGGAAAAAACTAAATTGTGCAATATTATCGACTTTGGATTGCACGTCATCATGTATTGCAAAACCACGTCTAAAATTTTTTAAAATATAATTTGTGCTCAATTATTGAAGAGACAAAAATAGCCTCATTTTATTAGTGAGAGAATATCATTATCATTAAAATTATTGTTTTAGATTTTAAACAACACAAATACTATACCTAATTGTAATGTGTGTACGAATCAAAAATAATAGCGTAAAGATTTTTAAATTTTGAAATAGTTCGTAAACTTTAACATTAAAAGTTACCAAATTACGAGAACTTTAAAACATTCATACTTACATGTTCTTACAGTTTAAATTTTATAAATTGTATCTATTCTATGGCATAAATACACTGTCTGATTTTACGTTTTTCTCTGAAACTTTATTAAACATTGTTATTGAGTTTATATAAAATACTTTTGTAAAAAACAACTATTTCATTGTATTTATCTAATTTCACTACCATCAAATGATGAATTTATTCAAATTACAGCGTAGTTCCTGATGAAGATCCTCCAAGGAATTTGATCTTATCGTTAGTCATATTGGAAATACCTTAGTTAAAAAATTTTGACAGTCAACTTAAACATAACATTTGTTTCTTAAATAATCCATATTGACCTTTAATTTGTTTGTGTGATATTAACGTAAGATTTTTAATTTTATGACATCCGTGACATTGGCGAAATGATCTGTGCTGCTGATACAACTAAAAGCCAGCCTTTTAAGTTTGTGATAAATTACTACAAACTATTTTTAGTTCCATATTATTTTCAAAGTACATCCAAGGAAACACATTTGAATAACGGATATTAAAATTGTTTATACAGGCTTATATAATCATATTAAAAGGTTTTCTACTTCCGTCAAACTGACCAACGTATATTTGAATATAATAATTGGGCTTAATCAAATACAAAACCTTTTAATCCTGTTTGGTGTACCCGGAGTGTATGTATATCTTTAATATCCAACTACAAAAATACATAAAACGCTATGTTGAATTTGAATATAACCCTCATATACGTATAACTTTTTATACTTACGATTTAACTTACATGTGTATGAAAACATCCTTTTTGTAAATAACTATTTTGAATGTTTCACATTATTATAGTTGCAAAATAGAAATGATATTGATGATATTTTTACTTAAACTTTTTACTTTATATTTAAAAAATGACAGCATTCTAATATTTTTAAAATTATACTTATCATGTCTATCATGAAACAATAAATAACATTATAAAGTACAATACACAATATAAAGTAACACTAATAAAATTAAAGAAACAATATATTGTAATATTAAATAAAGCGTTGAATATTTAAAAAAAATGGTTATTAAACGATCCAATATTTATTACGATAATAGATCCATTATTTAATTATTTAATTTTCTATATTTGAAACAATGTTAGAATAGAAAATCTATATAATCGGTTTCCTAATATTTTAAAACATTAATTCGAAATCGGACTATTAAATGCTTAAATCAGAGCTAGTCGAAATATAACTAAATTGATTCTCGTTTTCATTTTTAAAATGAATCATTGAAAATATTTATTCGATTTAGTAAAATTACGTTATGAAATGTATAAAGTAAACGGTTAAACGCTTTCATAAAATTTCATAAGAATGCCGTTAATTATACTACTGCCATCTGCTCTTCCGTGATTCATATGTGAAAGCGACCTTCACATTAGCCAACAAAACAAATAATATTATAAAATCGACTGTGACTCAGAGATTCCGATCTGATTCGGATGCTGTGGCCATGTTTCAAAAATTTGCTAACTGACTTCCGGAAGGTCAAGTTTGATTCATATTTCATATAGACATTGATTCCGTTCTAATAGTTTTTAATATTTGAATAAGTTTAATAATAATAATTCCTAGTTATAGATATGCACGGTTACTATTCAGGAATAGAATGATAATTCAGTTTTAATAAAAAATACATACGTAAAAAAATTGGTGTTACTTTCCATACCCATATAAACGGCAAAAATTAATTATCTATGACTAAAAGTGGTCGTCAAGGTTGTGTTCTAGCATTTCTTTTGTCAGTGGGTATTTCTATCAATATATAAGTTCAATGGAACGGAAATATACGAGATAGTTAAATAAGATTTCGTCGTGACTCGTCTCATTGAAAGTAGGTTACTTTTCATAACATTGGTAAAAAATTAAGGCTGTGAAGGGAGTTTAGTCATGGTATTGCAATTCGAGATCTGAGGGGATAGGATAAATCCTGGAATGTGCCTAATGGCCACTGTAGTATCAAATTATCTTTACCTTATAACTAAAATTTTTAGTATGTGACTTAGCTGGGAAATAAGAACATTTGGAATCTAAAAAATCAATGGAAATGGAATTCTAAATGTTTATACAATAAATTTACGATTTTTAATTTTAACTATTGGATTAGTAAGGTGGTTAAGTCATTCCATGAAAAACATGTATACTTATTTATATATATTTATATATATAACGATATATAATTCTTGTCTGTGCGTCACTGTATCCCTTCTCAACAGCTAGACCTATTTTGATGATTTTTTTTGTCTTTGGATTAAAACATTGGTTGCGATAAGATATTTCTTTAAAAAAGAAAAAATCTTGTTTCACCTGTAGGATTTCGGAACGGGCAATGTATCCTATAAATATCATAATAGTTGAAAAATTGTATTTTTTTTATATTAGAAATTTACATCTAATATCCGACGATAATAATTATGTACGGAGTCGCGAGCAATCTCGGTATAGTAAATAAGAGTAATAGTAACCACAGGAATACCTGAACTTGTCCAATAAACTCAATAAGGTAAGTCGTTATTAGCTAAGTAACTCGTTAGCAAATGAAAGTACAGCAAGCCTTGCGGATTTGCGTTCCGGAACCGAATGGAATCTTGTTGTCATTTGCGTCATTTCCGATTATTTCGCCATAGGAGTGTGCGTCAAGTGTTTTAGTTAATTTTAAATTTAATAGATGTATTCATATATATGTGGTTTTCCACTTGAACATGCTTTATTTTTACTTATTTTTAGTTTACAGATCTATACGTAATTTAATTATAATACTTAAAATAATTTCTTACAAAAAAGTTGATATAGTGTTTGTTCAAACAAAATATTTTTTGAAACAATAGATGCTTTCTAGTACTATTTATTATACTAGACTGGAACTACATAGATATATTGTGGATTAACGTATACATAAATAAATATAATATTTTTTAATTAATTACAATGTCAACTATTGCAAGAAATCTTGAACACATTTTAATAGAAAATCGTAATCACTTTAGATTGTCAACTCTTAAATAAAATAAATACCTCAAATGAATGTATAACGGTTATTGTAATCTAATATTATGTGCCAATATTGTCCTCTAAAAATTTTCTAGGTTACGCACTGTGATGAATGAAGCGCCAGTGGCATTGCGTTCTATAATAAAATCGAATATTTGCGCCTGAGTCATCACACTTCGACTTTATTTCGCAATAAAAGAATATCAGTTTCTTCAATTTTGTTTGATTTTATGATTTGATTAATCAAACATATATCAATATCCTCCATTCCAAGTTCAATGCTCTAACGACAAGATAGAATCAAGAAACAACCTCATTCAAGGTCTTCATTCATTCAGTTATACGTCATATTCATTGATGGTTGTACGAGTGTGTTCGTGACTGTACTGTGTACACGCCGTTTGAAACGCAATGTGTAGCGAAGCCGTCTTTTGATTGTGTGATATCAATCGATACATTTACGCACACTAACGTGAAGACGGTATTTATGTGTTGGGTCTTAGAAAATCAATAGAGGTCTCACGGAACAGTAATTTTACTTATGAAGGTCTATTAATATATTGTTATAAAAATACAATACTCACAACGATGTACATTATGTAACTTAAACATACTTTAATATTTATTTTTATACAAACAATACAATGTTTATGACGTTTAAGTGCGTCACAGAAAATTTCATGCGAAGTCGCGGGTAAAAGTTAGTAATTTGTATGCGTGTCCGTACGCGCATGCATATTTGTGACAGGACGCTCAACAATAGCCGGAATAGGAAGCGACAAGCAAAATGGCCGTGCAGACTGAATCTCCAGACAAGTTCCGTAACCAGGTTCTTGGCACGGGACTTGCTTTTAGGGTTGCGTATTGAAAAACTAGACTAAAACATGCCGTTACGCTTATTTACATAGCATCCTTGCTAAACAAAATAAAACTAAGCATTAAAGATGGGCAAACCTTAATTGATTTATGTAACGATAGTGATATTGACTGGCTAATCGGTGTGATTGGGTTTATCAGTAAAAATATTTTAAAGCTTAATTTAAAAGTAATCGTTGTTCACAAAATCATGATTGGTGATTAAAATTCGTCGCCAGTGAACAATGCTCCCGGCTTCACGCATAAACTGCTACTGCCCTCATTGTTGCAGATGCGAGAGAACGGAAATCCTGGTTCATTTAAGTATTTACAGAGTTCAACTTACGTAGGCGTACAAATAATAAGAAACCTTATATAATATTTTTATTTAGAGAACTATCTACTATTGCAAAAACCTGTAAACGTACATTTTGTTCATTGAAAATTATATCATTTACGAAATTATAAGTGTATATTTACCATATATATTTTTACAATAGTAAAAATAATCGCAAGGCAAATTAACACAATATTTTCATGTATATCACACATAAACAATTTAGTTTTTTTTTTTGTTGGAGTTTTGCATTTACTATACCTACATGTATAGAGTAATTTACAAATATTTTTATGTCGATGACTTTTTGAACAGATAGTAGTTTTTTGCAACAGTCGGACTTAATGCCTAATACCCTTAAGGCTAATCAGAAATAGGTACATATTATATGAGTTTTGTAAGCCTGAAAAACAGCTTACCTTTAAAATACATTTATCGTAAAAGGGTGTTCGTTCCCACATTAAAAATAATACTGCAACTTATCTTTTAAAATAGATTTATAAATTGCGGCATCACATTTAAAAATGTTTATTTCAAAAAATATATTGGGTAAGGATCACGTAATTATAACCCGATTAATTTTTGAACGCCACGCTTGACTTTTAATAAGCTAGAACTTACCTAATTTTAACTTATAACTTGTTTAGACTTGTTTTTGTCTGACCTTTATTTAACACATATCATATTTCCGAACACCTGAGAACTATGTAAATCCAAAAGTTAATTTGATAACTAAAAATAATATTTTTAATTAAAAATATTACAAGCTTTCATTATATTTTAAGCAACATTAAAATAACGATGATATCTATGTAGAAATGTTGTTTTGTATGATAGGAATTTATACATTATTTTTTATTGTTAACTGTTATTTACAATCTATACTGGTTAACAACCTGTACTGGTTATCTGAACAAATTCCTATTCGTTTATAAAAGAATATTTGTTTTTTATATTATAATAATGATTTTTATCTACTACGTTCATCATCAATCAATAGTAAATAATAGATAATATCAACGAAACACCATTGTACAGCCAAAATTTTGCGCTACTTGAAATTACAATGACAAGCAAAGTGAGAAATATCTATATTAGACATCGTAATGAAATTTAAATGCATTTAGTACATATGTATATGCATTTATTTTATTTTCGTGTATCATTTAAGATTTAGGTACATATATAATAATATGAATGGCAGTTATTGTTATGACCTTCTCATGGGTTCGTCATGATCTTGTCAGTGATATGACAGGTTATAATTTGAAATACTGACCAGTTTTAATACTTCGACCTACCTTTCTCATACATGCAATTCACGTCCTTAATAGTACACAGTCATAAGGAAAATTTTAGAAAATCGTTCAACAGAATTTATTTTGTAAGGGCCTGTGTATGATGGTAATACCTCCACAAATATCTAGGGCACGAATTGCTACCAGCCTGAGGCTTAAAAATCAAACCTAAATACAAAATTATTAAATGCAGCCTAATGATCGGTTTGGATGCAAAACGCAGCAATTCTAAATTGTTTGTCTGTGCGGTCTCTCTCTTTCATTATTAAATAAAATTAAATATTTTCAAAAACCGTACTTATTATATTTTTATTTTCAGGTCCCCAGAATCTACTGCCAGCTACTTTTAAGGTAAAATTTTCATACTCTCTTATTAGTATGTTTTCCTCAACAAAAATTAAAAAAAGTATTTTTTTAGTATTAATTATACTTTTTATGTTGTATTTTTTACATTAGCTGTCGTGCTGTAAGTATATAATCTGTAAGAAAAATTATCAATGTTAATATTGACAGTTACGTTTAGCTTTCATAATACATTGTGTAGATGTGAAAATTCGAATTGATTTTTGAAATATTTTTCGTGTATCTATTTTTGAGGGAATTATTTATTTTCGTGGGCAATGATTAGGTATCATGTGGCATAAATTTTTAGAAATAAAAGTGCATTTCGGATTATTCCTTGGTAACGCGAAACACGTACTCATAGGATTGTCAACATGTTGAACGAATGGTCGCAAACAGGAAAAATTGTTCATTTAAAGAAATTTCAGGTAAAAATTTAATTTATATTATTAAAAAAAATATATTCATCAAATTAAGTCACGTAGAATTCTAAATAAATATAATAAGTTTTGCAAGTTCGTGTCGACATTGGTAAAATAATAAAACCATATAAATATGTATAGACAATAAATTAGCTTTAATTTTAATAAATATGTATATAAAACTTTAGAATTTTTTGTTACAAAAATTTTTTTTGATTTGCGATTTAGAAGTTAAATTGATCAGAGAACATGAAAATGTTGTATCATGTTGACTTGGTATTTTGCTTCTATTAAATTTTATCAATCTCAATCAGACTCATGTATTATTTAAATTGTAGTTGATTGGGATATTTTAAGTTGCATTATTTTGATTACTTTTTCTCTCGTCTAAAGATTATATGACCAAAAGGCAGAATATGGTATTTCTTATTGATCCAATATTAAAGTTATAGCTTTGGTGTTATGTTAAAAGTAGTTGACGTAAGAAACATATTAAAGTTAGGAAGCTGGAGATGATTTTATATTTTATATTAAAGGCTAACGTTCAGATCTATACAACCTGATTTAGCGCACTTCTGCATTAAAACGTATATACAGTGTAGTATATACAGTGGGCCATAAGGCGAGGGATTTTCTTTAATTTCATTGGACAGCTCATGAAAATAAAGAAAATCCATGAGACAGACATCCAGCGCTTTGTGTTACGATACGTAAGTGTAAAACTGTAGAGAAAAGGCCCTACTACATACGTTTGTATAAGTAGTTCAAGAGATATTTTTTTATATAGCCCCTTGAAAAATTCAACATTAAATTATTATGTCATAGTCATAATAAATTTAACATTAATTTACAGTGACTTTTAAATAGGAAAATATGGAAATGCTTACTTATCTTAAGATTTGCATGTTTTGAAATTAATGGTAATACGGTTACATATATTATGTACTTCTTATTATTTTCATAAACATTTTGAAATTGTATGGATGTTTGTGTATTTTACTGGATCCTCGGTGCAAACGTCAGTTTTTTCGAAATAATAATTCAATGACCTTCGGAATATTGGATCTCTCGTTGATTAGCTTCGTTTTTAAAAACTTCTGATAATTTGTCCAAGAAGCAAATTTGCGAGATATTATTTTTTCACTTTTAAACGCTCGATCGATAAGTTGATAAGTATTGAATTAATTGTATTAAATTTTTTTATCAATTGTAATACGATTAATTAATAATTAAGGGCAGGTTACATTGTTGTACTGTCGTATTCACCGTTATAATAATTATTTTACTGCACATGTGCGCTGCCTTGCGTTAAGAATTTTCACACACGTTTTCTGTACCACAGACAATAGAGAATTGCAGAGGGTACACGTGTAGTTTGAAGAAAAACTCAAATTGCAGAGAGATACCTTTCTTACAGTGATATTACATGTCGTTCAATTTTTTTTGTACTACCTTTTATTCTACAATTCTTCATTAATGTATGATTAACGATTTTAGCTATAGTTAGTTCAATTAACGATGCCCCCCACTCTTTTCCCCAATCGCTACAGTGCAGATTTGAAATGTAGGCTGCTAGAATGTGAATTCTTATGCTACGCTCAGAATGTCTATGTGTGTGTCAAATGGAAATATGCTCTACGATATATTAACGATTTAAATAATGTTGTCATTTATTCAATGAATACAATATTCCGTATTATTCTTTTCTAAAAATAATTATTTGAAATAAAATTATTTTTCTTTACAAATACGACAAATTTAATAAAAATATTGATAACATAGGAGCAAAATATAAACGTGATTTTATAAAAATACATTTAGTAAAATATTTGTTTCAGAACAAATAAAAAATCATAGAACAAACAATGAATAAGAGCAAATTTACCGATCATATATTCATGGCAACGTAAATTAAACTACCCATTTAGTCAACGGTTAACTTCAGACTAACACTTGAGCTTGAGTTTCCCCGTACGACGCGCTTTCCCCTCGCGGAAATTAGTGGGGCGCGTCTTCGTGGGTTATCTGACTATAAATCCATTTTTTTCAGTTTCATTCTGTTCATAATTATTCATGATATTTATAATATGTTTACTGTCTCATGAATATGGGAATTACTATATTGTTATGTAATGTTTATTGTGTTTTAAATATATATATATAAGATAGATTGTTAATTTGAAATTTAATTGCAATTAAAAATTAGTAATGACATTTCTGTATCGCGATCGCTTCGTTGATGATGAACAAATCTGGATCCTCGGCAAAAAGACGATCGCTTTGCTCTCGACTTTTTATAACGATAATGTCCTCCGATTTTAATTATTGTCGAGCTAATTACGACATAATTTTAAGAAGCAGTAATGTTTTAATTGTGCACCGTTCTCTTTATATTTTCTTGCCAATTAGTCGTAGTGTTTTAATTATTATATTATCTGTAGACAAATAAGGAAAAGTCAAAAGTGCGCGACGAAATTTTGAATTTTAGAACGATACGTTTAAAATCGCGTGATCAAAGCGCGATGGTGGTTTGTCTCGATTGCGTGAGTTTGTGTAGCAAAGCGGTTTTCGAACGTGCAGCGATTTCGCACAGTTCAAAGTTTTAAATTCGAAAATGGTAAAGAAGAAAAAAGCCGAGAGGGCCAACCGCCGCGGTCTGCCCACCCAGTCGGTTGGCTATACGGCTCGCAATGCCGCACCGCTGCGGTCGTTGGCGAATACCGCCAATTCCTCCGCCATATCTTTCCCTAACCTGTACGTCTTATAATCCTTTCCGGAAACAATCAGAATTTAACTCTATTCCCATATTTATTGAATATATTGTCCCGTACAAAGATATGTTGCTAATTTTCCGACAGAGATAATGATTAAATTGTTTCGGCATGTCAAATCAAACGAAATTATGCTGTTATATCTTGTTTAATAGCTGTACCTACTTTTACGTCTGTTTTGTACATACCTGGATGATACCCTTTCAAAGATATTTGTTTAAACAAATTCTATAAAAAAAATCTGTGACAGCGAATATATTACATTTTTAATTCATTAAGCATTAATTTTAGGCTACCTTGGAAAATTAGATTTGATATATTATGTCTATTCTTTATTTTTTACTAATTGATTTAGCATAATATTGACACGAAATTATATAAACAGTATAAATGAAAGTGACCCAGAGATCCTTATGCATAAATGATTATTTTTATAACACTTAATATTTACATTGTGATATCATTATAAATCTTATTTATTGACGCTCTATATGTGTAAGGAAATGACTATTTATCAAACTAAGATGCTTAATTAGGATCCGTATTAGTTATCTGCAACATAGTTGCTGGACGATCTTGGACGTGCATCTATGAGGAACTGGTCTAGATAGCTATATGTTATCATTGGTTATCTCGTCTCGGTGTGTCGCCGATTAGAATTGATGTTTTTGTTGCGGCAATTGTGATCAACATACGTAAGGATGTTGTGCTGTTATACGCGACGTTTGTTTCGTTACTTGTTTTGTACATTTGATTTTGTTTTTATTTAAGAGATTTTTTTGAACACAAATAAGTTAATGTAACAATATATGCCATAAAAAAGAAAGATGGACGTATGCTATTGACAAATTGATAAAACAGAACATTTGCATCATACAATGTTCGTCAAATGTAATGATCTAAAAACTGCATAAACTTACATAACTATTATTAAATCATAATACAATAATGGCTCGCCCTGACACACGGGTGCACTTTATTAACAAAGGAAGTGAAATAATGTAAATATAATTTATACCCTATATTCCTCAGGAATAATGTAGTCTTCTAACAAACCTTTTTTAAATTTCATCATCTGCTTCTGACTAACAAACAATATTTACATTGTTGTAATATTAGTATATTTAATACCGCGGATTAGACGCTTTCACTACATTTTCATGCTTTTATTGAATCATTAATATATAAAACAAAAATTTCTAGTCAAACGAATGATATTAACTATTTGAACACAAAACCGTATGTTTCATCAAAGGATCCATTCATGCACTAGTTGACGTTCCCTTGTAATGCCACACGTAATTACACTTATGTAACTAAAACAGCTTTAGTCAATATTGTTTCCTTTTTTATCGGCATCATTAATGTAATAGCCACACTTTTATCTTGCTATCTGTAACAATCTCTTCCGTTTTTACTTTTTTATTTAAGAGCGGTATCTGCAAGTTGTATATAAGTTTTTTTTTATCTTTTTTACTTTTTAATTGTTGGATAGGTAAGTTAAAAATGTTTTATTTAAAAAAAAATATTTTTAGTCAATTTTCTTATTGCCTAATATAATTTTTTCGGGATAGAAAAGAGAGGGGAATAGAAAGAAACACCAAAATGCTGTTGTTTAGATAACTCTAATATTTTGGCATTTATGACATAGCCAGTACGCAGTAGTGTCAATTTTTAACTTCTTACTGATGTAAAAAAATAATTAATTAAAAATTGTTTCAAGAATTTTTCATATAAAAAACGATGTTAATTGTATTTTAAAGCCGTTTATGTCACTTTCCTGATAAGTTAGAGAACAACTTACAGATGTCCCATTCTTATGACAATACTATTGGGTCAATTTGCTGTTTATCTATTAAAACACATCGTTTGTCTACTCTATTATTTACTTAATTTATTTCTTTCGTGGAATCTGAATACAAATAATGAACATGGACATAATAAATAACAATAAAATATTTAATTGTATCTTAATAGCTGACATTAAAATAATTTTAATTCACTAGCAAGTCATTCCATTATTCTTTTTAAATATTTGAAGAAATATATCATTTATATTTATTAAATAAAAAATTCATGTAAAAAACAAGATACAATAAATGTTTGTACTTCTTAAATGTATTACGTGTATTTATATAAATTTCCTCGAAGTAAAATGAGAGTAGCATGTACATTACTCGTTCCAGTCTTAACTACGCGTAGGATTATTTAATAAGCAATTATTGTATGACGAATGTCATGATCGTACAGACTCGTTTTACGTCAAACAATTACGTTGTAATATTCCACTGGGATCAACTAAGAGTCCGCCGTCCGACCTCTGATTCACCGGTAATGGTTAAAGTTCGCGTTAAAAACCTGTTTAACATAATTGTTAGTGTTAGTAGTCATATCGACGTAGTATAAGTCAATTGAGATGTTGATACATAAGAGGAAAATGCAAACATCAACGGCATTTGCTTTATCCGATAATATGTAAACAGTTTGGGAAAAGCATTTCCATCTTTCAACGATATGGATATATTGTATTTATTGTAATAACTGAGTCAAACTCTTATTATTAATAATATAATTTGCAAATATTACTTATGATTGTACCCAAATTCTTAATTTGTACATTTATTCCACCGGAAAGGGGCGTATTGTTGACGCACAATTTATCAAACACAAAAATCCAATGATATGTCTATTGACACCGTTTCTAAACGAAATTTCACGGTCTCCACTTGTTAAAAATTTAATTGTGTTGCATGCAAAGGACCAACAATGTGCGCATCGTTTATAAAGCCGTCGGTAAACTTACAACAACAATGCAACAGTGAAATTTTTACAGCAGTCGCACGCTAGTTTTTGTGGCGTAATTTTATGGACCTCCTCGGAGCGGTTCGAACTCTACTACCGTTAAAATAAAAACAAAAGTCCTAAATAGACGTTTCAAAATATACACGATCGAAAACAATACGTCAATTTATTGCGTCATATATAACCTAGTGAAAGTTAACTTTGGTATTGTTTCAAATATTCATCTGTTAACGGTAAACAAAACAAGAACTTCGCGGTGTAAAGAAGCCGCTCTCATACAGAAGTCGGCTATTATAGTCGCCAATAAACTGTTTGCAAATTTAAACGGCCTTTTTATGGTTATATATTTTACGACAACTGTGGACCAAACGAGTTTCTAATTTGGAAACTTGTTTTTGATTTTTGAATGCGATTCGTGTGTTGTCAAAATAACAGTTACATTAACATCACAAAAGATAAATATTACACAATTCAAGGCCACTACAAATTATAACATTTAATTTTAAATTCTAAAATGCTTCATAACAGAGCATAAACGGATATGAATATTATATTTATTGTTTTAGTAGGCATATTTTCACTAGTGGCATATTAAATGCATTACAGGAACTGTAAGTACTAAGTATTATGATATAAAAATAAAAAATAAAATAAATTATCGTTCAAAGTGAGTGCGAGTCCTAATTTCGATCCGGCTTATTTTTTACGCTCGGCGGGCCATCGATAGAGGCATCATTGGACGAGATATTTTAATTGCAGTCACTGTGCTGATCCGGGTATAAACCCAGGTGACCAAAAAACTAACATATATAACAATGGTCTATTTTTTCACAATAAACGTATCAAATTATAATGCGTGCGATAAAATCAGGAACAACATGTAATGATAGCTGCTACCGTGCTGGTGATTTAAATTTGTCTTTGACTATAAATGTTATTGTTTTATTTATATAATATTTAAAGTAGAGGATAAGTTCGGCTGCTATTACTAACTCTATAGTTTTATTTATTTTATAAAATTAACTCTTATTTTGAAAAGGCTGTCTCAGTGTATTTGTCAGTATCCGGTACAAAGAAATACACTTTAAAAAAAATCAGAAAAGAAGGACAAATTATCCGTAATTTAGGGAGTACTGGATTATTGTACTCTGATCTTTATTTCATAAAATATCGTTTGATAATATCAAAAGTTATAGAACTTAAGCTCCGTTCAACAGAAGTTAGATAGATAGTTATAAGAACTTAATGCTTACGTGCATATATGTATAATATAATAAACACGGGAAAAAGTTGGTATTTATAAAATTAAAATACATGTTAATTAATTATATACAAAAATAGTCAAAATAATAAAATATTTCATTAGATTAATATATACTGACAATTAAAAAGTCCTTAAAATTTATGGGTATGCATATATATATATATATATATATTGATAATACGTTATAGTTTCTGGGGTTAAGAATAATTATTTGTTATGTATTAGGTTCGTCTCATTTATTTTAAATGGATAGAAAATAAACATTTATTTCTTTAACATATCTATAACTTAGCAAATAATTATACAAAATTCTATATTATTTTATTTAATTTTTTAAAAACAAAATATAAGTGAAGTTGGTTTTTGTATTCGAATTTCACAATAAGCTCTAGAGTTATTGATTTGACATCATACAAAATAAAAAGCTTCAAACATTCTTCCCTTTGCCTTTAAAGGCACAGCGGGTAGCATCCTCCTTTCGTCTAACTATTATTTATTTAATAGTTTTATGACCGACATGTCTTGAGCACTTGATTGTGTTAACACGAGTTTTTATACAAAATCTCCTTGGATTGAGTCATCCATATCAGTTCAGTCGTAGTATTAGATCGTGAATGATAATGTTTCACCCGTGTTTATATTTTTATTGCTTAAAATATAATTATAAAATATTATTACTTGATTTTTATAAAATATTGTAAACAATAACTGCTGATAAAAATTAAATATTGATTTCTAATAATAATAAGTAAACCTTTGAAGTGTTAAATCATAATTTTTCGTTACTAATTATGTAGATAATAATTATATTTGACAATATTCATTTTGCAAGAGCTTTATATTTGTGTTGTATAAATTGCACTTTATTTATTTTGTTAATTAGTTTTCAACTTTTTTCACACGTTTATTAGTCATGGAACAGGTTTTGTGTAATGAGTTAAACTGATAATATATTTAATGAGTTATTTGTTGCCATTTTTTTTTTATTTAAATAAATGCTAGAATTCTTTGCTTTTTGTTGTCAGACCCTCGTAATTATTGATTCTTAGTAAGTATTATATGTTTCTATGTAAGTCATTACTTATCGTCTAGCATTGGCGATTTGTTTGATTTTAATAATATAATATTAATTCAGGTTAGTTATTGTTAAGATAATTTATTTTTTAACAAAACTAATGCTATTTTTTTAAGTCGCGTAAGTATGCTAATATTTTTACTATGTGCGTACAAAATATCTTTGTTTAAATTGAGGAAAGCACGTTAGGAAACCCGCATGGGTATAATGAAATTCTGACACATATGTCACCAACCCACATACCCTAGAGTATAGTTAAAAAAGCTCTAAGCCATTTTCTTAGGAGGTGAGGCTTTAGCCGAGCTGTAGGAGAATTACCTACAGGCTATTACATTTTGATGTTTACGTTTACGATTAAAACTTTTTACTTTTCCGACTACCACTACCTGCTAGTGCTGTGATCAAATAAAAAGGAACAATTCACATTGAAGCACAGCTTTGGAGTAGGTTTGATACCGCGTCTTAGTATACCTATATATATCGAATGTTTAAATTTTCCAAAATATTATGACACTTTTAATCCCATGTTTCTCCTATCGAATATATCAACGAATTTCGAAATTTACATCAATACCTATTAGCATTTCTTGTTCCGTTACTACGTAATATTACATAAACTGAAAATAGATGTACGGCACATAAGTGTGGCTTGTAGGACGCTACTGTATGTTCCTAATGAAGTATCATGGCACGGTTTTTAGTATCTGGCCAACTTTAAATATGTAAATAAATATAGTGAAGACCAACATATAACTTTGATATTGTAATTAGTAAGTTACAGTATCAAAGTTCAAGCTACCTATGTGCCTGTGAAATGAACATTATATTTTTACAATAATTTATTGGTCAATCTTTCGACCTCGCAAGAAGACCATCGATCCTCAGTTTACATTTATATTTTATCATTTTCTCTAATGCTCATTTGTAGATGTTCTCGCATATATTTTAAGAAGTATATTTTAGCTATGCAGAAAACAAGGACAGCTCTTAATTATTTATCTCTTAAAAATTATAATAAAAAGTATATGACATATTTATGTTTTGAATTTTATAGCACGACAAATAAGCAAAATGCTGACACCATCTAATAATATTTAAATATCAGCTATTTATACAAGCGTGCCTTAGAAATAAATCTTTCCTAATTACAAGTATTAACCATTTCTGTGTGTCTCAGAAAAAATGTCAATATTTTTAAAACATTATTTAAATAATCTGTTTACTTGTTTTAATTTAAGTATGAAAAAAATTGAACTTACTGCTATTTTTACATCATTATAATAAATGCCTTATATACTTTAAGGAAAAAGTTCACCTAACATTAATAAAATAACTAAGTAAGAATATAACTAATCACTGTGTGATGTTAAACATTTCCTGATTCTGTTGTGTAACTTTCTTAACAGACTTGATTGAAATGAAATTTGAATTTTATTAAATAATAGTACAATAATGAAATATAAATATCATCTCTATCTTATATAAAAACTACAGTATGCAAATGATGCAATAAATCGGGTGCGGCAGAAAACACAATGAATTGCTCGTGTGATTGATAAATAATGTGACTAACAATAATTTAAAAATCCATTATCATCCTTACCTTGCAGAAATTAACACCATTACAAGTGATCTAATACAAATAAAGTAAGTTAAGTCGGGTCCTTTATCGAGGAATACTAGATAATAATAATGAATAAAAATAAAAAATAAATTTTGCTCGTAAATTTGTTTTTATTTTTTTTATTTATAAATAACGTGTAGAAAACGATAAAACGGTAGCGCAAACCGGTTTTCCTCGATTATATCCTTATTTATTTTATTTAGTCATGAAATATTTAAGAACTGTTAAAGTTGTCTGCTAAGTATATGTTTGATAATTCTTTTATGATTATTGATTGCATATGTTTAGTTACTTTTAAGGAAAATACTTCCAAATTTTCGATTTAAATCGAAATGATAACTTAAATAACAAGAAAGGATACGTATATTAAAATATTTATGGATATTTATATCATATATAATAATAACTTTATTTGAATTTGGATAATCGTAACTTTATTTGAAACATTTCTTTTATTATTTCAGTGACTCATTTTAAAATTTTATGTAACAAATATTCTGTTAATGGAAAATATACCCATACATATAATATTACGCAGTGTGATCGTTAAATTATTTGAATGTGTACATTATATACAATGTATACTGTTGACCTAGAGCATTTCCTTTTAATCGCGATGACAATGCGGTTTTTTGGGATGGTACCGTTTTATGAAAACGATCGTGACCTGCGTCATATGTATTACACGGAACCCATGATGTTTAAATAACTCCGTTATCTTCGTTCTCAGTACAGCACCTCTAGATTTCCAGTAGTACTAGTGTATACGTGCGAATGAGAATGAATGGTCATTCATATATTACGGATAGCAGTGTGCTGCTACTACTACTACTACTATATTGAATGAAACAATATATTACATGAATCAAAGATTTGTTTCAGTGTAAAGAATCGCGAGCTGATAAGATTTATTTATAATTTTAAAAAGACACTTGTACTTCGTTTTAGATAATTCTTTGTTTCAAAGACAAGATTTTAGGTAAAGGTTTTATTAAGGTAAATTTTCTAGAAAATTGTAAATTTGATTTTGAACATACCTATGTGAAATTATGAATTAATTATCCAATTTTTTTGTTATTTATATACTTTTCCAAGACCCGTTAGGTCTTGAAATTGATAACAAGATTTTTTTAACATTTTTATTATATATAAACGAAACATTAGCGTTTAAGGAAATATAAAATGCCAACATTCAAAGCCATTAGTTTTTAAGGTTTTCAAGACTATTAAATATTCACATATATAATAAAATTAACAGTAAAGATAAAATATAAAAAGGCCCTAGGCACAGAAACTGGGTTAACCGATGTGATCAACATTTACGTCACACACATTTTTCTAAGTATAAACTCTATAAATGGTACCATGTTTTCATTTAACAAGGATTTTCTTATTTTAATTCTAAAAATAAGTTGAACGTAATTTTAGATAACGGTAGTGCGCCTGAACAATCACGTATTGGAATTACCTTTTAAGTTAATGTCAATATTTTCTATGTAAAGGAAGTTTGAAAAGTTCGACTTAAGGATAACAGTGACGTCTTTTGTGACGTAGGTGTTACGTCATATTTATCTTATGCTATCGATATTTTAATATTTGTCTACTTCAATGGTATATACGAAGTGGGTTATTTTAGGTTTTTTGTATTGAAAAGGTTTAATCATTGCTATTGTAGTTATGTTCGTTTAGAAAATGTTTGTAGTCGTTTATCGTTTTAAATTTATAAATGTATTAAGCCAATCTTAATTCAACAGCAGTTAAAAATCATAGAAAGTTGTTTTAGTTGCCTTATTTTCTTTTTATTATCGATGCTTATTTCGTTACGGAATTTCGATATGATGTTTTAACAGACAGCTTGGCGTCTCATTCCTTATCGATGTGTATTCGTAATTATGTTTCATAAATGGTTGTAAAAGGCAAATTAAAATGCAGAAATCAACTAAATTTCTTAAATATTTAATACGAACAATCTGAATAATCTTCAGTATTTTGAAGTACTTTTATAAGTAGAGAGCTACTTGAAAGCTATAGTTACATCTACACTATATGCTTTACTTATGTATTCTTGATACTCGTAGGTACAGATTTAAAGCTGACTCGTTATAATCTTTAAATAATATTACCTTGCATGTTACATTCTAACAAAGCGTCTGCACACTCGACGAATATCTTTAACGTGTGACTCGAAAGAATTTGATGAATCGATAATTATGCGACGACGCCGTGCAGTCTGAAGTTTATTACTTGGGACACCTTAAAGAATTTATCGAATTATCAACAGGAAACTCCCTGCTGATATAGCACAGGTGTTCTGTGCCGTGATGGGCGTTCACAGAACTGAAATATGACGTAATTAGTCATCCGGCTACATCACGGAATAGTAAAGTACTCGCTAAAAAGCAGTCTCATGCCTTTAAGTGTGATGCGTAATCACTTTATCATATCGTACGGTACGGTTTAGGTTTTTCTGTCATTTGTTTATTTATTTTTGCAAAATATATTTTTATAACTCGTATAAATATGAATATATGATGTAGAATGAAGATAGACCTAGATATTCTATTATTAAGACGTAAGTATGTTCTTCTTCATGTTGTAATTTCTGGATAATTAGGTATATTTATTTTACGGAAATAATGTATTTTTATTTAGGTTAGGTTATACTTGATTTTATACTTGGTTTATAATACGTTGGCGGACGGACAAATGAGCCACCAGGTGGTAAGTGGTCACCATCGCCCATAGACATTGACACTATAAGAAATGATAACCATTCCTTACATTACACCAATGCGCCACCAACCTTGGGAGCTAATATGTTATCCCTTGTGCCTGTAGTTACACTGGCTCACTCACCGCTTGAAACAGGAACACAACAATACTAAGTATTGCTGTATGGCGGTAGCATATCTGATGAGTAGGTGGTACCTACCCAGAAGGGCTTGCTCAAAGCCCTGCCACCAAGTAAAGTAAATACAATTTTCCTTAAGATTAACATTAATAAACATTTAAACTTAATGTGCGAACAAATATTGAGATATTTATCAAAGTTGATAACATACCGTAACAATGACATGTTCATTTGTATTGTAACCTCACATTAACATATATAAACAAACTACTATGAGTACTTATTTGACCAAAGAACAATATTTTTTTTACACAAATTATAGATATATGTCATATATGTATTAGAACCTCTTTAAAGTTAATCCTTATATACCTAGTATTTTCCCAAACGTTCAAAAATGTTGTAAATACCCAAGTATTTTTCAAGCTTTCAAATAAAACGAAACCCAGCCGGATCTCTTTGCAGCGTAAAACTTAACGTAAACAAAGTCGATCGGAGATCATGTCCCTTCTCATTCATAATTAATACAAGTCTACGCATAAATCAATACTAATTGTTTGTTGATATCATTGATAAGTAGTTTCTTTACTATATTGGTGTGAACTTGATGTAAATCCTGTTACGATTTTGATCGACTCATTTGGTAGTTATTTGAAAAGTATCTACGTCATGGTTTTTATGTTGATACAACTGATTTATTATGAATATGTAAAAAGTGAATAACGGCGCGGAAGGTTTTATCGATGGAAATGTTTTTTTTTTTTTTTTTCCAGTCACGACGTATGATATGCATTCAGCGGGCTATCTATTTATGAATGGTATATTAATTTACTTCCGGTATTTTTTAAATTTTAATATACTTAAATTCTTTCAATTAGAGTTTTTTAAAACGAATTAAAAATATTTAACTGATCATTCTTATTATTCATATATATATTTATTTATATTATATATTTAAGTTCTATAAATAAAGTTCTATAAATAAAAAAATCAATTAATTATAATTGAAAACAAAAATAATAATCGAAGAATCATAGATCTTTTTACACATACATTTTAAACAATCAAACTTGAAATACAAATAGACTTAAATTCATTTAAATAGGTATGAGATAAATTTAATTTATTGAGAGAAAGTAAATAAATACGCCATATAATGGATCCGTCTGACTCAACTGAAATTTTCAGTGACTAACTGCGTTACGAGTTTGTTTAATGAGTCAAATTTGCTATAAAGTAATAACTAGAGGAAATTAAGAGATGAGAGTAGGCAGTAGGATAATAAAAATAAGTCAAATATTTACAAGAGAGCTAGCAATAGTAATTAACCAGAGAATATTATAATAAATTACTTGTTTGTTGTTTTCACTGTGGCGATGTTTTTTAGTTTTAACTGAAATTCAGTCGAATTGATTTAGATATTTAAAGTATGTTATTTTAATTTTTTTACATATTTATGCTCTAGTTTCGTGAGAGAATATGACATATATGACATATGGGCGTCATTGTCCGACTTCACAGTATAAACAATATATTGCATATATAATTTTATGCAGGAAAATTTTTCTTTGCTTATTTACGCGGACGGATATAGCCTACGCTCGTTGTGATCTCCATCAAAAAGTTTCGCTGTAAGAAAATTCTCCAGTCTCAACCCTTGACTACGCGGGCACAGTTGGACCCCAGTATACAGGTGCTTGCAACTGGGTGGGATCGAGACCCGCCCTCCGCCCACCATTGGCCGCCGCGGCACCGCACCTTAGTACCCTGCCGGCTATTCGTCGTCCCGCGCCCCACTGCCGTTACCACGTGCTCGGTGTACACTAGGCTTTATCTTACGCGCCGTCACACCAATTCATTTAGTCGCTCACCCGACACGACGCGTGCGACATCAGTTTTGGGGATGTCAATTGCGATCGACGGTTATGGATTACACTAAGATCCCGTATTTCGCGATGTTTAGACAGGCCGGTACTGTGATAGTCAGAGTCAAAATGGAGGTGCCGGAATCCTTCTGCAAGCCCGAGGCGTGTCCCAGATCGGACTACCCTCAACCAGTGCACAGGCCATCAGGCTGTGAACAATGTTCTAGGACTAGATCAAATAGCCGAAATAGTGACTGTGATAGTGATTTAGTGGACAGATGTCGACCTTACAGAGCGAGTTCAGCGAGAAGCAGTAAGCTTATTTTTTTGAAATATACTAGTTTTAAGTATTCTTCTTTCGAGAAGTGATTATATAAAAGCGACAAGTTCAAATGCAGCCGTCGTTAATAGTTTCTCAAAACCTAAACTGTAAAACTTATATGACCTTTAAGTTATTAAAGTAATAACTTATAACAATAATAATTAATGCAGACGCTTAAAAGTTTTAGTTAACATAACACAATTTATAACTCAAATATTCGGTCGAGATAACCCGACGCACCTATTCTATTTTCCCGTCTCATTATCGCTACTATATCCACGCCTTTGAGCTTACAATATCATTTCGCGCAAAAACGGTCTTATTATGCAATGTTAAACATGAAGATCAGTACTAAATAGCCAGGCTTAAAATGCAATTATACAAGTGTACTGTTACCGCAATGACATATCTAACTAAATGTTTGTATCCTTTAAGAGTCGTACAGTTATGTTTGCGCGTCGGAGGGAGCAGTTTCGTAATTAATAGGTAGGCTTGCCTCTCTATATAGGGCCATGAAATGATTTAAATGTCGTGCTATTAAAATACACATGTACAAGATCTGACTATAACTTGTCACCTTTATTTTACGTTATTACAATTAAACATTAGGTACTTAGGTGAATATATTACGGAAATATGGTGATAGGTTTTAAATTAATCTTAAGATTTTTTGTATTTTAAGTTTAAATTTTTTTGTGTAGCAATAGCTAACAAAAAGTAATACACAGCTTCCGTTAACACTTTACAAGTTTTTATATTTGCTGAACGACGAATATGAAACGAAAATTTAAGTTTTATTTTATTTAACACATTCCATTACTTTCTGGCTGGTATATTATAATAAGGTATTTATCCATCAAATATACGATACGATTAAAAGTAAAGAAAAAAAAATTAACAAATGTATGACATTTTTTTTGCGCAAATATAATTGACGATATCTATATCTTACTTACTAGTTAATAAAACTACAATTGTAAGCTTAATAATTGCATCATTATGCAACAAAAACCACCTATGTATTATAGAAAATTACTAACAAAAAGTGGTAATGACTTTGAACGGTAAGTAAGATACGTATGTGCCTACTTACAATACAGGATTAAGGCTAATTTGCAAATAAGTGTTGTAATGTAATTGTTCTGACTACAATGTTATCTATAATAGATATTAAATAATAATTAAATCGCGCGCGAAATGTAATCCGTTGACACGAAAAAGCAAAGGATCAAAATTGTTCTAGCACTATCCCGGAAGTCCAGTCGATGCATTTCGTAACAAAACTCGATGCAGAAATTAGTGATATTGCAATTTACTTGTTTGTTAAATAAGGCGGTATCATGACCGTTCCTTTTAAAAAACCCATTCTGCATCCGCTATTAAAGAAAAAAATCTTAAAACCTACTTAGGTTTTGTCCCGCGATTGCGGAATACTTTAACTTTTTCATTTTAACTTATTTATGCACGTTCCCATAAATTATGCATGCAACAAAAAGTACAAGTGTTAAATATCTATTTAAATTAAATTATTAGAAGATGTAATATTGAGTGATGGTGAGTATAAAACTATACGCTTACGTGACTAATTGTTATCAATTGAGTGAGCTACAATAAAAATATTTATTTAAAACATAACTCACAAAACTGAGTTATTATCGAGAAAAACTCGTACGTAAAACTAAAGTTTTACGTACGAGACTTAAAAGTCTTCAGATGTAATTTTTCATGTTATGTTCGTTGTCTAGCGAAAATTATAATTATGAAGTATGGAGTAATGATACGAATGGTCGCTCTAGATTTAGCAATTACTATAAAATTAAAAATAATCGAGATTATTATCTCGATTATTTATAAATATATTATTATAATATTTCATGCATTCGTAATTCAATATGTCCGATCTTCCGTCTATTTACAATAATATAAATATTACACGCGTCATTGTTTAGCCGAGTAATGGATTTTGTTTTTTGAAAACTTTTCCATTTTGGTAATTAAAAAACACAAACCGAAAATTACGCACTGTTATTTAAGAACAGATCATAATTGTAATCTGCCATCCAATACATCTTCAAGGCATGTATCCAATTTTTATTTTCTTGTAAAAAAAAGATAAGTACATCCCTTGAAGCAACACAATTCATGTATCTTCAGTTTAAAAAGTTATCAGTAAAATTATGTAATATCAGTGGTTATATCATTAAATTTAATTCGAAGAAAATTTGCGCTTGTTTCGTTAATTTCACGAGGTCAATCGCCGATGGTATAGCGTTATTACCATTTAGAGTGATTTTCATTTAATGAAGTATATATCACCACACACCGTCAGGTAAGCGCCGCCACACGTATTTCGAGTGATAATCGCCCTTATTATGTGCAGTCAAATTTTACGACCGTATCTGTCAACCGTTATACCAATTGACCAACCTACTTTATCAAATCTGTACTAGCGTTGAATGTTAATATTTTGCATTATCTAATAAAAATATTTGTACATATAAATATAATTTTGTGTGCAGCATGAATCTTTGAGTGAATGAGATCGTGAACGATAACGAGCCTGGCTTTGCAAAAGATACAAAAATCATCAATAATTTGACGCGCATCATTTTGTAACAAGCCGCGAAGACTAAACTCGCTGCAAAATTTTGACGCATTTATGTTCAGAATTTACATAATGATTGCGGTGGCGCCGACCGCGTCGAAACCGAACGGTGCAAACTTTTCTCGGTTTTCGAGCCAAAATTCTAGTTAGCGGGCGCGCGATTTCTTTTTAAAAAGGTTAACAAGGTGCTCTCGTTTGGGTCGTTTTTCGTGCCGCGCAGCCTCCTTTTGTGTACGAGCGAGCTGTTAAAAAATAAACGAATTCTTTGTTTCTCGGGTAGTCGGTCCGACCTCCGACGCGGTCCCTACTTTTTTATGCCCCCTTATAACCTGTGTATTACCTACGTGTAGGTATCTACGGTTTTTATGGTCGCTCGGTCAGCTCTTCAATGGGCTAAGGAATTCGATCGAGTCTCCTCTTTGTCCATTTATAGTTTTTTTATAGTTCGTAATTACAGATCCTTAAATGAGCGACTATTGAAAGTTTGTAATTTATTGACAATACAAAACCATTTTTGAGCCTAATTACAGTCTCAAAATTTCATTCTGTGCCGTCATTAGCTAATTAATGTCGCAAAGCAATCGACTTACGCCTCGCATTTACGTAAAGTTATTTAAAATACGGCAAAAAACTGTTTCATTAAATAAAAAAATATATACATATATATTAATGGGCATGTATCCGTATCACACGGTGACTCTACATCTTTTTACGAGCTGACCTGTTATTTTTTTTCTGGTTGAACTTTTGACGGCGGCGGCGGTCTCGCGGTTGCTTGCTTTTGACCGGCGAACTAATAAAATGTTATGATCGTGTGTTTAACGCGTGTTGTGTGTCGGACCTTCCTTTTGACATGATCGTTATTACCCGACTCCGCCTTTGCGGTCGCCTTTTGTGTTCCGACTGTAACAACGTTGTTATTGTGTCAATTAGTTTGATGCCAATACAGCGCCTATAACTAAATCAGTGCTAGTTAATTCTTGACATATATATTGCTGCAATAGAAATTATTTTACGCGAATAGATTTAAATTAGTGAGCGTGATGGTTGATCATGCGGTCTCCTTCAGATCTGAACGAGAGGCGTGATAATCGGGATCCGTTCACAGGGCTTAGTTAAATAATAAGCGGCAAGCACCCTATAACTATAATTTTCTTTTATTTGACCGCCGCGTTCGCCCCGGGCTAAATAACAAATCGCCACAAAACTGGCTAACAAGATGCAAGAATAAAAAAACACGCACACAATTTTACACGGACAACAACCGAGTTAAGCATGTTAAAGTTGTATATGTATAATGTATATATATATTATATTTAATATGTACCTTAAATACTTAAGAAAATAAAAAATCGGGAAGTTATATTTTTTTATATATTATCTCAATAGTATAAAAACTATTATAGTACATATTCAAAACTTTGACTTATTTCAAAAAAAATAATAAATAAACCTGGTTTTTGATATTTTACCGCAACGAGGAAAGATGCAAATACTATGCTCTTTGTAAATCATGAATTCACACGAAAAAATAATAACTCGACCTACGATAGTACGAGTACAAAATAGTGTAAAGATTTGTAACGTTAGTCATGAGACTCGAGACATAACACACATGATTCACACATTGAGTCAAAACACTGAGAGCCATCAGTGAGTAACAACGAAATGCGTGTCGATTATCTAACTGATGCACTTATTTTAAGGTCGATAACTTGTAACGATTATAATTCGTAAGACCATTAAAAGTGTATTAATTTGGCCCGAATTGCGAACGAAAATATGCACTTAGCTTACTCCTAAAAGAAAAGTGGTCCATCCAATGAGAGAGATGTATTTACATTTGCGTTAGAGATGTGCATATCGATTTTATCGATATCGGAAGAATGTCCGGTTGGTTGGCAGCCACCGTTAAATTGTACCGCATTAGTGATTCACAAAAGTTCACCGGACAATTAGCAAAGGCTGTCCACCTCTGGGCCGCGATGTATTTATTCATCGGATGTTCATCGATTACCATAATCGACAGCATCGTGCGTGCCGCATACGGAACAACGGACTCTAGCGTTTTCATTGACGAGATGCATCAAAATAAATTGTTAATTAAATATAAATAAATTGTTAAAATAATGTAATATAAAATCTTATAAATCGATCGTATTCAAATAAAAGATAAAAAAATAAACATTTTGATCATGAGGAATATGCACGCCCATTTATAACAGTTTTTTGTTAAAAATTCATATCAATACTACTGTATTTAAATTCACACTTCTATCGTGTTAAGTTTACAAAACGCCATGATTATGCTTTTGCTAATGCAAGTGAATATGTATGAACTACTATTTCCAATTTCCTAAACTTAACTCTATTTTCAGGATACGTCAACGTCTGTGCAGCGGTGTGCTTGGTCTTACTTGTGGGCGGTCTCTCGCCGCAGTCAACAGCAGCACCGCACAAACGAACCATGGATAGACAGCGCCGCTCTGCGCAGGAGAACAGCCTTTGGGGAAATCCTTGCGACTATGACTCTAATGTGAGTAAGATATGTATTAACACACATCATCGACTAAATCTATTAATCAATCACACAAATCATCGATCAAATCGACTAGCGATATATCGATTCAAATATTTATTTGTAAAATTTGCATTATGAATATATTTACGGTATGAAATAAAATCTATTCGGTTTAATCATGTTATTTTTTGTTTCAGTCAAAATCAGCAAAATATACAGCAAAACTTGCAAAAGATGTCGCATCACAAGCAAGAAATGCTTACGAGTCAACGGCAAAATACAAAGATAAATTCGTAAGTGTTATTTTATATATAAAATAATCATTGTTCCCTTTCATTGATGGATCCAATGCAGTGACGAGACAATCGCAACGTAGTATTCGCGTTCGCATCGTTATGCCCGCCGCGTCGTTCTAAATGAACGGACGCGCGCTGCGACCGACCAATACCAATAAAACTTTGAACTAAGGACATCGGCGCATACCTTGCGAGTTTAATATGATTATATCAGCCTATGAATGAAAGTGTATGTAGTAGCTAGCCGAACAAAAGATGAGATTAAACGTGAAGTTAAAATTGCTAAACGAGAACAAATTATCACATTGTACTTCAAAAAGATTCCCGTGAAATTCATCCATTAACGATTCCTTGCGTGCACGTTTTTAACGTCATTTTCTCACCGCGTCGGATGGCGTGGAAGAGAGATTGCATCGGCTCGGGCGCCGCCGGTTTCGCCTCTGTACGTCCGGCCGCGGCCGCTTCCTCCCTTTTAATTATAATTTCGCACTGCTTTCATACGCTGCCTTCATCGATTCATCACTTTTTGACAATATTTAAATCTTCAAGATACAAATATATATATACATATTCATTATTAACAATAAAGAACACCTATTTATCGCCACCGATGCGCGAATAACCACATTTACATTCAAAGGCCAAACATAACTGAGTTACTAGAAACATTATAAGACAATCTGTCATTCTGCTCCTAAGAATATTATATTTCCGAATCGGAAGTAAGGTGGCCCGATGAACGAGCAATAATGTGATGTCGTTGTCGCGCCACGAATCATTTATGGATGACCTTCTACTATCTTATTTATTTGTGGTATCGAACGAAACGATAGTTGAATACATTTCGATTTCAATTGATAATGATAAAAATATGTTGACTGTAAAGCAGTCAATGGAAATGGAACAATGAGTCGGTTTCGAGTGAATTCATCCAGTAGTGGTGTGTGGCGTTGGTGTATGAAGTATGGTGGCATTTGTAATAGGCTCGCCGGTCGTAACGACGGCGACGTCCTGTCCGCTCGCTGCTGCCTCCCCGTCGTAAAATGACATTATCGACGCACAGTAGCCGGAACGAAGTACAGGACGGTGCGCATACGTATCGAATACTGATTGCGCATTAATATTGCGCGACACACCTGCCCGATGATTTTTTTCTGTCTCTCCCCTTAATGTCGGTCATTCGTTACTAATGTATCATATTTATTGCGGGTTAGACAAAGCTTGAGCTCGATGAACTGCCATTGTTAACGCTACAAGGACGTTTACTTGCTCTTTGTTTCGGCTTGGCATTTTCCTTCGCAATTGAATCTCGAATCAGTTAGATTAACACTGGAACAAAGAAATAATAAACACAAAAAAGCTTGTCGACTGAGTGGAATCTTGTGACATATAAAACGCAATACCCAAATTACTCGCGCTATCATATCTGTCGTCAACCCATTCCTTATAAATAACTGGCCGCGCTGTACCGAGAACGCAATAACAAATTCAACGAACCCTACCGGTACTGTGTGACTCCGCACCGGCCACCGTGTGAATGTGCTACAACATTCGTGCTTTTGGACCGTACCGGTGTCAAATTATCGCATCATATTTTGACTTTAAAACTGCTTAGATATCCATCAAAAAATGTTCACATTCTTCACTTTAAAAAAGCAATGTGTATCGTGATAACTCGATCCTCATACAGACTCGAACATGTCCATGTGTGAGGCTTATCGTGTCGTAATGTCGTTCGATATTATATAAACATTGAATTATACATCACATTACATACAATATGTACATACTTAGTGCGATAGCGTTGTTCACACGGGCGACAGGCTGTCTGCGGCGGTGGATGCGTGTGAGAACGTGTGCTGTAAATATATGTGCCGCGTATGTGTGGGTGCATGTTTATTTGATAAGCTTCCGATGTTTCGAGCTAGATATCCGGATGCTATGTCGTCAAATTTCTAGCTGATGCCCACCCACGGTATGTTCGTATGCAGACATAGCAGTTTTAAAGCCATATGACTAGGACTCGACTATGGGAATATAACATTCCTTAGTTATCTTTGCCGAATCTCCATCATATCAGGTTATGTTCCGGACTATATATTTTATTAAAAATATAATTTAATTACCACATTCTCGTTATTTTAATACAGACAAAAAATAAAACTTTGTCCTTTGGTCATACAAGATAACTTCATATGACATTAATTTATGATCTTAGCTATCTTCTATTTTTATCACTTTAAGAATTTATTTTATTTAAATATTTCACATTCTAATTAAAACAAAATGTATGCAACGTCAAACATTTGCAATTAACTGAAAAACTATGTGTAAGCGAATAACGACGAGGTTTCGGATATGGAGCGCTAGACCGGACGAACACCTGCGTTTTGTTATTATGAACTTACTTTAGTGCAACAACAAATTCCATTTCTACTCTACATTAATTTAAGTTTACTCAAATACTCAAATTACATTACCCAAAATTTAAAGTAAATATACGTATAAAATACAAGTATAATAATTCTACTGAATATAATATCGATAAAAATCTGTGCGGCTGCTCATTTTATCTCCCCTTAATGTACTTTTGGATTTTGGAAAAAGCTCGTTAAATTGCTCATCGATGTTTAGAAACTTTCAATTGAATTTTTATTGCATCAAAACACAGATAAGATTGTTGTACAATACGGTTTTCGGAAGTTTGTCATGATTTGGAAATATTTAATTAGCTGCATTGTTGAGCAACAATATTTCAACCAAATCAGTGCCTATTGGGAAGGACAGTCAATTTCTATCAAATCGGTTGCATCTGCCGTCAATTGTTTGGTTGATGTCGCTTTTGCAACTTTATTGCGAAAATTTTAAGGTTTAAAATTCAATAATTAATCGTTAGTCACGTATGTTCTAGACATAGTGTCAAATTTTTATTTCGAAACGGTTTTGTTACGTGACATGTTGGTAGAAGCGGCGGTCAGACATCGCATTTCAATCTCATCTTTCATATGACCTTGACAGACCCATAAAATTGATAGCTGATCACATAGCTACTACTGGTACAGATAAACACATTGCTTCCTATTCCGAATTAGCGTATACTTGTATAATATAATATAGTAAAAAAACGTACCTTTAATATTGTGATGGATAAGAAGCAGTAATGTTGTTTGACATCAAGATGACCACTGCAAGTATCTTCATTCCGAACTTATTTATACCGACTGCAATAGAGGAAACAGCGACACATCTCATCTTCCGTTCAATCTTCTTTTTCCATGAAAGTCAATCAACGCTACGTACTAACTAGTACATCTATTTTTATCGTTCAAAGAAATCAACGGGACCCGTAGCGTGACAAAGCTGATTCATACTTGCTGCAGAGACTATGTTTTTGAGCTTCCATGGATAAAACGATTTAAAGAAATCTAAATTAACTTTCTTATATATAAACACAATAAAACTTTGTTCTTTTTTCTTTAAATCCTTTTATCAACTTAACGAATAACTTCTGGGACAAATCTGTATGAAAAAATATCATTAGTAATTTTTTTGTTTTTTAATAATTTTGGATTGATTACTAGAAATCAAATAGAATAATCGAAAAATCAAATGTTATTATAATTGTTAAGCTATGTAATGAATTATAAAAATCATTGTGCTTCAATAAATTGACGATCTTACTCAATAATTTATCTATTGTTACAGGCATTAAAGCTTCACAGTTACCCAAGTTTCGACGAACTATTGACAGTTTGGAGCAGTGATGACTGGCTTCGAAATTTCACCTGGTTCCCTGAAGAAGGCCTGCCCAAAGAGAAAGTACTTTATCAGGCTATGCCTGCCGAGTATATGGATAAATTGATGGTGAGCTACTTCAAATATTTAATGTGTCACTCTTCTTCGAGTCTTTAAAAAAAACATTTTAACTAACATTTCAAAGAGTTTATAAGGAAAGTAATGTTGTTATCTGAAACGCTTGTCTCGTTAAGATAATGACGGTTACTTAACAAAGTCGATCTGATTGTTTTATAATCGAAGGGCGGCGAATTCGCTGATGCCAAAAACGTGCATCCGTATAAGTTTTTCAATCGATTTCAAAGAATCGACATCGTCGGTGGCACTCATTGTTGTCAGCCGACTGTCGTTTACGTGAGAACACAATGGTTTTGCAATGTGGACGGTTTAATCTCATGTAATCGATGAATTTGGATTGATGCCGAGATTTGAGTAATGCGACTAATAAAACCAATCAACGAATATAAATATATAATAACAATCGATCAATATTAATTGTACATATTATGACGGTAGACTGTGTTACATTATGTATAAATTATCTTATAAATATATTATATGTATATTGAGACTTTATATAAGAACAGCATATTCACAATATTCTCTTATTTAACAGCCACACTTCTTTGTAATTGTAATTTAAGTATCTGTATAACAATTTGCAGAGACCCTGAGATTCAATAAAGCCGAACCTATTAGGACTAGGGCATTTTCTACTGATACGATCAGACAATTTAATATATATTTTTTTATTGTCCACAGAAAAAAATCGACCAAGTGTTACCGTCGATGTTCAAAGGATTGAAAATGGTAGTTGCAGGGTTGTACTCTATATCCAAGGAGGGTCTTAATGATGATATCTTCTCAGATGCGAGCATGAAACATAACATAACTGAGAGCATGCACAACGTGCGAGCTGTTCTTTGTTTGTTCGATGTAAGTTATTTGAAAAGCAAGGCAAATTACTTAAAACACTTTAAATAAACTAAAAATTTGCAATAATAACGATATTTAGAAATTCATACTTGTGTTAGAAACTTGTTCATATTATGTTAAACAAACATATCAATTTTACTTCTAAAATAAAACAACAAAATTGTACAAAGACATTATTAAAGTGACTTTTTTTTTGCAGGAAATAATGAGATCGCGTAACTTGGAGATTATGCCCTTACCGGATTCTGAAATCCCGGACATGAAGAATGTGGATAAACTCTCCTATGCGTTACTCGTTTACCGAGACACTCTTAACTATTTGGAGTACCTCGCCCAAGTTTTCCAGACGATGTACGACATGGACCCGGATAAAGCTGATTGAGGCCAGAAACATCGGTTGTGTTAACTAAACTTGACTTCGCTGTAACTAGCGAAAAACTGCCCCATTTCACCCGAATTTTTGGGCTATCTACTTAATTTAATTATTGGTGCTTTTATTTATGACTTAGACGTAATTTATTTTACGTAGATAATGCTCTTCATTTGTCAGTACCGCCTTATTATATAAGACCGTCTAGATACATATTATGTTTGTGGCTTTCTGACGAATTGTATTGTGATGATTTATGTGCTAAATCAGTATTTAATGTTGTGAGTAGTATATTTATTAATGTGTTTTCGTGTAAGTTATTTTTGTCTCAAGACGGTCTTATCTTATGCGCGTACTCGCCCTTATTCGTTGATCCAGTACAATGAATCTCGTAGTTCAATTGTTTGCACTTTTGGCTGTTGATAGTAGAAAATGTCTTTGCCATTACATTGCCATTTCGGTCTAGAGTGAATTAGTTCCTTTTTATAATATATATATATATATATTTTTGTAAATAGCTACGAATTTAATATTTATTTTTTGTATCAGGCAGCTTAACATTCGAAATTTTCCGATATCCTAGTCAAGGTGTTAACTTATTTATTTCTCGATTGTTCTATGTAATTAGTAACGGTATTATGAGACAATTAGTATTAAACCATTCCATCAAACTCTGTTGATGTCGATGTATTAGCAAATTATTTAGTTAATGTGTCAGTGGCTGGTTCATAACGACAATATCTCTTTGACTTGTGATTGCGGTCGTGGCTGCGATAATTGATTGTAATTATTACATTTTATTATCTAGTTTCATTACTTTAATTCGATACTTTGTTAACTATTTATATTCCTGTTACAGAGATCCAATGAAATATGACTAGCTTTAATAGAGCGGTTAATTATATTATTGTAAAGTACAGATCCACTGTATTTATGACTTAATCATTATTTGTATAGTTCAAATAGTATTTATATCTATGCAAACATTATTGCTATGTTTGTGATATTAAATTATTATTACATTTAAGATTTGACTGTTTTATTTACCTTCAAACTATACTCAAGCCTATCGTCTATTATTACATATAATACAAAATATATATCTTGTTCCTTAAGCCTGAAAATTAACTGTGATCCTTAAAAAACAATTTATTCCTTTCAAATTTATAAAAATTGAGATTATGAAGATTTTTTTTCAACAGTTTTAATCAAACCAAAAACAAAATGAAATTTATATTATTCTGTATACAAACTATCCCCTACGACTTTTGATTGGCTAATGTTTCTTTTTAGAAACAGCGTAGACTTTTCGGTTCTCAAACATAAAAAGAAACGAACAATTTAATATTTTTATAATATAAATAGTAGGTATAAGAAATACCATGTAAATAATAATTTGAACTGAAATTGAATAAAAGCATTTATTTAATAAATAAAGCGAAATATATTTCTTAATATAAACAAACTCGCTTTAAACTTATAGTTCGATAATATATGAATAAAAAGTTTCTCAACAAGAAGGTTCGTCTATTAGAAACAAAAATACTTGTCGGTAGAGCTTTGTCCAAGCCGGCCTGGGTGGTAACCAACTTATCAAAAATTTAACCACCGAACAAAAATACTTAATATTATTGTGTTCGGACTTGAAGGGTAAATGAGCATTTATAAGGACACAACTAACACATTAGCGATACTGGCGGCTGGTGTTCACATTGACGATGTGACATATGATCAATATATCTGTGTTAATGTCGATGCTCAGTTTTAATAACCTTTAACCATCGGGGCATTTTCCATTTTGTCTATCGAATTAAATTAAATAAATAAAAATATATACTTAAGTATATGTTCAAAATATATTTTTGAAATTAAAACGACTACAATTTTTACTTCATTAATATATAATTCGTTTCTATATTGTTACTAACTTAGATATTGAATAATTTTAAAATGATATATTACTATGAAAATCGATTCGAAATAATTTTAATCGATTTTATGAATTCTTCGATAACTTATTTTAAATATAAACTTTTTAATAGACTTTTAAATACCTAATCTCTTATCAAATAGTCACGCGAATGATGTAATAGTAGGCACACATGTTAAAAATCATAAAATTTTAACTAGTTCAGTTTATTCAAAGGTCCTCGTTCCTCATATTAAGTTCCCATGCGTCGAGACTGGAAACAATTTCACATCTTTACACAAACCATTCACAAGACGACACGTATTTGCATTGGTGACTTGTCGCCTGACGAATTAGAACTCAAACTGAAAATAATAAAAAGCAGCAAAGAATCCGTATTCATAAGTTAACGACTTTAATTCAAGGATTTAAGATCTAAAATCGTGTGTCTAAGAATAAGGCTTCTGAAATCGTTCCGATCAAAAGTCGGCCGACTTATTTATTTAATAAGTTAGTAGTAGCAAGCTGTCTCCAGGAGTCCTGTAGGTGTTAAGTTTACTTAAGGATTAGATATATCTATAAAAATCTTTGAGCTTGACCTCCTACCGCGCATTTTTTTTATTATACATTTCTATTTAAATTAATAAATTGTCGAATTATATTTATAAGATATTATTTTGAATAAAAATTATAGATATCTAAAAATTACCCATTATTAATATTTATATGATAATGCGTAATTCTGCGACGGAAAAAGCCAATAACTTTTTCTAATTTCGACTAGGGGTTTAATCTGGACCTTGGGATATGTGGTCTTAGCTAGTCAGTAGAACAACATTCTTGGTTGTTCTACTGACTAGCTAAGACTTCTTGTCATAGGTATATAAATTTATTTCATGATACAATCAGTCTAAAGCCAAGCGATCTACCTTTCCATACATATGCTCAACGAATATTTTTCGAATACCTATCTTATAATATCTCTTTAACTTCTAGCAACATTGGATAAAAACTATGTAAATTCAAATGATTTAGAAAATTTAATTTAACTGAAGGTGTCATTTATTAACAGTTAAAATTAAAAGAGTGTTTCTTGTAAGCAAAAAATAAAGCTTATTATGACGCAATGTTTGTTTAAAATTTTTAAAACTCCTAATAAAATCACAATCTAGAATAAAATTTAAATTATTTATTTAACGTATAGACGTAGATGATAAAAAGGTTAATTGAAATTTTATTCATCAATAAAAAATGAAACATCTAACACTGTACACTACATAGCATGTGCTGTTACGAGCACCTTGTAAATGCTATGAGATGCATCTCGAGTTCGTTTTAGTTATTACAAGAAATTAAATTTTATTACCCCCCTCTGGACCTTAAAGGCACAAAATATTTTCACATTCGTTTAACGATCCGTCGGCGGGTCACAATAACGTTTAGGGCGCACCGAACGCGCATGCGCTCTTTATCTTGCTCACGTTCCCTTGTTTTATTTATTAGAAAGATTTATTATTTACCGCAGGGCACACACACGATGTGTCACGAATCTGGGACGAAAAAACGAGGATATGGTAATGCGCGACCCGTCGCACGTGACAATCTCCTTTTTTTAATCTCTTATTCGATTGCTCGCATTTAACCAATTTCCTATATTTTTGGCAGAGCATTGCAATTTTATATTCAACACAAATAAAATACCCCCTACCTACATCTAAAAAATATGTATTGCTATTAATGAAATTGTTTTTGAGAAGTCGAAGTGCGTGATAAGAAATTAAATCGTTTAAAAGTTCACATCAAATAAAAAACGTTCGTTACACCTCCGGCAGTTTTACCTGTAAGTCATTGCTCTACTAGCTGATTTTTTTCAGTGTCGTACTCTGGAAAACCCAATTGGAACCCGGGATATGCAAGTCATACCTATCATATTAAAATTGAACGACTAGAAATCTCTTTAACGTATGGGGAAGTCAAATCAATAACGTCACAACTTCGAAAAGGGAATTACTTGAATACATCAAACAAATTTAACAAATGAGATTGATTAAAAAAAAGGCAAAAATCCCACGACACTTACGCACTTCTTAAAAAGGTAAATACGGTCGTGATTGAAATCATACTTGACCTGTGCAAAACCACACGTCTGCCGTGACCGAGTAGACAAACACACATACAAAAAGACATGAACAACACTCGTTGTTTGACATTATCTGTTTACTTTACCCACTAAGCAAATATAAGCACCGACGTACAATAGCAACGTCAAAGTTATATATGGTAGTATTTTAAGATAAAAAATGTATGTATTGAATATCGTAACTAATTGAAGCACATTTCGAATCAATGTAAAAAATAATTGCCGCGTTTAAAAAAAATACCTGAATTCAAATTTTCAGTCCCTAATATAAAAACCGCTTATATAAAGGAAAAATACTTTCAAGCTTTTTAATGATAAAACTCAAAATATTCACAATTAAGTAACGTATACATATGTATATAGAAGATAATATATTATTTCCGGACAATATTTGTTTTCGTGTTTACTTTTGTGTTAGTCGATAAATGATATTTGTTTAAAACATTGCGAACCGTTAAAATAATACTGTATTTTAATTTGTTAGTCATCAAAATATACATGAGCCTCAGATAAAGATTTGTCCATAACAGAGGCGATAATCATAAAAGGTACTCTTTTCTTGTTTGTAACTGGATTAATTTCTTTTTAGTATAGATTACACGAAGTATGTAAAGCCATGTCGGACAGCGGTAACATCACTCACAGTTGTCGCCACATTACCACCATTTATCATACCTAGGTCTATGTCTGGCTCTCTCTTCATTTAGCTTAACTATAGTTTTACTTTGTAGTAATTGCATCAAGCAAACACCGACGTTCCTTGTCATACAATTAAACAAATACCGCTGGTGTCAGCGCCTTTCTGTTTTTGCTGGCTCGATAACATTCCTCGCTCTTAAAAACAATTTATTATTTTTAGAAATGTTACAAGTACATATAGAGATTAGACTATACGATCAATTTATATGATAAAAGTATAAACCTGAATAAGAGAAAAAACACGACAGGATATGAAATTCTTCAGTTTTTAATATGTATTTAAAGTTAAATATTTAGTTATATATATAAATATTTTAATATGAATTTAGTCATACAAAATTTACATAATTGTAATTACCAAAATTATGATTGCAAAATTTGAGTTTTTACTTTACAGGTATTCTAATAATAAAATATACAGTTAAAATACGGACGTCGGAGTTCTGGATACAAAAATCCATTATCCTATTTTTTGAAAAAAATTCCAACATCAATTGTTTCATAAGTATCTATTACCAAATACCATTACATATGAGATAAGGCTAAAATATCAACAACTAGATAATAAAAACGAGTAATTATATTTAAACAAAACTTAATCGTCGTTTTTACTTAATTAATATTGGAATTAGAAAATATGGGATTATAAACTGTAAAATGACTTATTATTTTTTTATCAAATTAATTTACTTGAATACTTTTAAAAGTAATATCCTACAGAAATTAAATTTGCTTATGATACTTATTTCATATTGTTCACTAATAAATTGGCCTTGATATATATTAACTCAGTTCAAAGATAATAAAATCTAGACAAGAAGATAAGTAGTTGTACCAATTAATGTTTTTTCTCAAAAGGTCACACAAGATTTGTAAATGCTACGTCCTTGGTGTAGTGCACATCTAAAAGGCATAAGAAGCCCTATTTTCTTAGAGACATAAGACATTATTCCATTAACCGCCACGCTCTCAAATCTATGACAGGAAGTTCGGCGCGTGCCTTTCTTCAGAGATTGCCAAGCGCTGGAATTATTTATATAACATATACTGTGTCAATTATTACAAGTGCAAATGGAGAATCGAATAAAATTTAAGTAGTTAAATGTTATTATATTTAATATTTATAATTTACGTATATGTTAAACATAGAAGAATGAATTTATCTGTAATCATTTTCGACTCTCAAATCAAAATTAATCAAACGTAACTTTGTTTACTATTAATGAAACTAGAGCACTCGGTTTTTAAGTTTAAGTTTGCATTATTACCATTATAATAATAGAAAAGTAGGAGATGTAGATCACTTGACTTTACATAGCCACTAGTCCTAGTAATATAATAGAAATGTTGATCTTTTGATTCTACAAAATTGTGTCTCTTATTCGTGTAATTACACCAGCTTACTCGCCTTTCAAACGGCATTCAAATTTTTGCTGTTTAACAGTAGAATAATAAATAAGTGTGTGGTACCACACTAGTAAGTAAAAAAACGGTATATTATATGTAATAAACAGGGCGCCAAATCCACTAAAAAAATTAAACTTTATCGTAATCGATCGAAAAGTTTTCGATACCGTTAAGCCGTTTTTCTATTCTAATCTAACCTAACACAAAGATATATTTATTTATTAAAAATGGCACACAAAACAGATTGTGACAGTTAACAAGTAAGATATAATACCTATATACAATATTCAAGAGCTATGTGATAATCCTGAGGGTGTGTACACATAGAATTACAAAGCGAAAAAACATAATTAGTAATAATATAAAACAATAATACCGTAAAATAGGAAAAAAATGGTAATAGTCTAAAAAGTTCGCAAAAACATTACATTATTTACAGTTAAAACCCAGGTTTTAACTGTAAATAATTAAACTTAAGTTATTACCCTCGGACACTATAATAATATAAACATATTTTAAAAATAAAATTGTTATTCATTTTTTTTTCATTTTTAATATGTTTACGAAATATTTGTAATTTACTGTTGAATAAGTCAACATTACGAACAATCAGAATAAGATCATTATACTCATATATTATAAATATACAAATATGGCATATACAAACGATATCATTTTGAAAGGACGTCTTAGTTAGTTTCAGCAGTTGTAGTTGGGCTGAAGTTGGATCGGAATAAAATTGGAAACGTACCATAACCGTCATATATTCGTAGAATTTCCCCCAGTAAAAACAAATTTATAGAACAGAATTAATAATATATATATTCGGTTCTGTGTACCTAATAATACCATAATAATAGTAATATCAAATATAAATCTTTTAAGAGATTATTGGTCCACTCTATTCAACAATAAATTTTAATTGATTTACATTTTGTATGTTAATTAAAACAAACGTCATTTTTCTACACGCAAATCGAATGGAAATTTATTCATATCTATTACAAATTGTAACAAAATAAGACAATATTAATAACAGCGTGGAAATAAACAATAGCTTCAGTTTTTCCCCGTTGGTAACTCCTGACTATGACGCAGTCGTTCCGGCTGATTGTTATCAGCAATTACCGTAATCAAATCCAGTAGAGTACTGCGAACAATAAACACCTGTTAAATTGTATTTTAATAATGATTATTTTATTTTTTTAACAAAACTATTATGACGTTCGAACACTTCTACGTCACAGAAGAATAATTTGTAAACCTAAAAGTAATGCTAGAATGAAATAAATAAACGTGCACAAATAAAATTAAAAAAATGGTAAACCGAATTGGCTTAAAACAAAGTAATAAATTACCTATAATTATTTTGTATTAGTAAATGTGATAACATGTAACCATTTCTTATAGATTATACATTATAAAGTATTAAAAAGCCGATATGACCCAGTGCATATCAACCCGTGGATTTTACTTACAATATAACCGATTCAAATCTAACCAAGCACCACAAAGTTATCATGTGCTTTTTCCTTTCCTTATTTGTGAAAGGAACATGTGAATATCCATGTGTATCTTTGAACCTGCATAGGAATAGAGTGTATGTACGTATATTATGCAATGTGCATAAATGTGTTTTTTTTTCTTTTGACTAAAAGCAGATACATAATTATGTAGATAACACAGGGAAACAAACAGTACAAGTCATTCTTAAAGCTAAAGCATAAAAATTAGCACATATACCAGTAAAGTTTCCACTTATAACTAAAAACATAATAAGAGCAGAACAAAATTAATTATAATATCTAATATAATATAATAATAAGAAAAAACAAACCTATGAAAAAAAGGGCAAATCTGAAAAAAAAACAAATAAAAGATCAAGGCTTTATGGTTCTAACACAAATTTCCTGAAGTTAGCAACTGAGTCTGTAAATATTTTAAGAAACGAGTCATATTTTTTATTAAGTATATTATTGATATACATACTTATGTTCGTTTATTTTAAACGCCTTTCTTTCGTAGTTACATTATATATGGCACATAGAAATAAACAAATGATTCTTATTTGATAATGCGGTATTAATTTTATGTCTCTTTTTTAACTTATCAGTGTATAAAATTATATATCACAAAACCAAATCGATCAAAAACTAATTCATGACAGTCAGTAAAGTTAGGCGAGGTATATGATTAAAAACTTACCTTCATTAAGTTCATATGTATTTCGATTAAAATCACCTAAACACTTTCAAACACTACCATTCGAACCTTTGCGATTCGTATAATTGTTATAAATTATATATTTATAGGTTTTTTTTTTAATATAAAAAATAAACATTAAATCGTACATGTATCTTTTCAGTCTTGTAATCGGATACACCATATGGTATTTTGACATTTTATTATAAAATATCAATAATCATCAATTAAATAAACAAAGGTTCTTAAACTTGCATAATATATTATTTAGGTCAAGCACCGGATACATATGCATTCTTAAGAGACCGATGAAGCCTTTCTCACGGCACCACGCGACCTGTGATGTCCTATGATTCACAATGCAGCGAAAAAGTCATTTTAGTCTTAATAAAAAACATTCATCACCTACAACAAGATATGGAACCCAATGGAAATGAAATCCAAAGTTTTCCTATTTAAACTTTATCTATAAAGTTAGCGTAAAATTATTACAATTTTCTTTCACTTGTGTAATATATACACAAAACACAAAGCACTGTTTTTTACAAACATATGTTTTTTATTATTCATTGATAATAATAACTTTTATATAGCGATAACATGTAATTACAAATTATAAAAAAGTAATAGTTCTCCAACACTCTGCTGGGTTAAAACCTCATTTTTAAGTGAAAACTTGCTGCTTATTCTGCGATGTTGCTCTATGGCGGGTTGATAATTATCAATGATAATAATGTAAGATAATTTGAAAAAAAAAAACAAAAGTTTTTGAACGACAGCTTTTAAATGATATAATATTTTTCTTTAAAAAAATATTGTTAAATTTAAACATTTTGTTAAAATTGGTCGTTAATTTTTATAGACAAATGTATGAATAATATTGTTGTAGTTGGATGTAAGCCGGATATCTGCAATGGCTTGATTACTCTTCACTTGCATTCGTTACGCTCTTAGGGCTCAGACTTCAATACTGAGTCACCGTACATTAACTTATGATTTTAAAAAGATTAAGGTATCGAGTGAGACGGACAAAGGGAGGAGATGTAAATTAAAACATAACGGTATTATCAATCAAAATAATATGAGGTGTTTATTTCGATTGTGTTAATTTCTAAGTTCATTTATAAATGAACAAGGAACAAAATCGTGTTTAAATAAAAATTTGAAGTACGTTATTACAAGTATATACGTGGAATCCAAAAAACTAATTTGCACTTTTTAAACAGTTAATTTTTTAGAGATGACAATATAGATGAAAAGAGAAAGAAAAATTTTTGAAATTGTCGTTTTAATTTTTCAATTTCAACTAGTTTATTTCCTATCAATTGTTAATTTTATACAAATTTTTCGATGCAATTTACTTGGCATATCTTTTCAAATATGGAACGTTCTAGCATATTTTACAGTTCATTTTTGTATGTAACTTTAATACAAATTATATTTTATATAGGTATATATAACCTCGAAACTACGTGTTAAAAGAAGTTATTTTACATAGGATTAATTAATATATACATATATCAATAAAGTTTTAAGCAATAAATAAAAAATACTGCTTCATAAATAACAATAATCGGAAGTGCCACTCACAGATAAAGAGGTAATTAAACATTGAAATATATAAGGTATAGTTAGTTACATCATTCGGAATCTCTCACGTCAACGCTTCATTGAGAACCGAGTCACGTTGTGGCGCTTGCCGTGTCTTCCGATTGAGAACTTTCTTCCATTGATGTGTTATAAATATATTGCATTTATATTGATAAATATGAAACATAAACAGCTATTGCTGTATATATCTATCCATCAATGATATATATTTAAAAGCAATAATAATTGTTAATCTTGAATACTTATATAGAACATTAATTTGAATATGAAACATTAAGCGATACGAACGAAATAAACATATTGTAGACTTATATTCTTCTAACGTAAGCATTACTGTTTAATTAAATTGTTTAATTTATAAGTTATATTAAGAGGACAATCTATAACTTCAAAAAAATCAATTTAACAAAAAAATCGAAGACAATGCTTACTTATTTTTCAATTTATATAACAAACATATTTTAAAGTGTTTAAATTACTATTTTTAATAGTTTTATGTAACTGAAGGTCACAAATCAACCAGTTGATTTCATTGTTACCAAGTTTGTAAATTAGGATATAGCACTAAATGTTAAATTTTAACACTAGCGAGGGCAAAATTCAATTAAATACTTCGTCATGAAATTTGATTCACACTAATGAGCCATGATCAAAAGGCCACTTTCGTGTCCCGGATTTCGATTGATACTTTCAGCAAAAAGTTTCATTCTCAGAACCGTCATTCACACCGAATAAGGGATTTTGTTTCTTTTTCAGTAACAGGACTTCGTTAACACTCTATTTCACACTTTTTCTATCAATATACTTTCATTCACAAATGTGTGTTTGAGATTTTTTTTTTAAAGTACCGTTCCGAGACTTAAACACAATAAGTGCAAAAACGAGAATTAAAAGCCATACAGCAAAAAAATGACATACTGTTTATGAACAAAACAACATTAATATACGATTAATAATATAATATAACCGTTTATTAACGGTTTAAATTAAATTAAATATACCTAATTGTTTATTTAAATAAATATAGTTTTGTTTAATAGTATAATTGCAATAAGTAATTAAATAAAGATATTTAATTGAAAAGCAATTTAACCTGATATTTAATAAAAAATTGCAGATGCACGTTGCTCTTTTCATTGGAATTAATACTGAAAACCCGTAGTTATTCATTGAATGTTATAATTACTATTTCAATTACACACTATTATCATTTAATTGAAACAATTACATTTAACCAATAAACATTAAGATACATTATTTCTGAAAATTAAACTTTACTGAAACTCTATATAAGGCTAAAAATTAATATGAAGCATTATTTTTACTGTAAGACAAGACGGTGTCAATAACTTTTCCATACGTAAAGACATCGACGACGACCGGATTTCCAACAATTTAAAACCCACTTGATTTACGAAATATTTAAGTTACATAAGATTGTATTTGTCAAGGTCATCTGATCTCGAACGCAACGAAAGTGATTCATACATATTACATCCGAGTAAACACAAAAACTAGGATGAGTAATTTTATTGTTACAGTGTAAATAGATACATCGCGTGCTCATGCCGAAAGTAAATTTTGCGATTCTTAGCTCAATCCTTGTAGTCAAAAAGTCTTAAATACATTGGCAATGGATATGTAATTTTTATTCCGGTTTTTCGTAACTGCGTTACGCAGTAGTGCAATGAACTTCTCATCTAATGCTATTAATAAATAATAAATTAAACTAAAATATGTCCATATTTTTATATAATGTTTGTATTCAATAACTGTAATTTGGAGACAATAAAAAATGCTTTTGTATAATATAAGTTTTTAAGATGTAAAATATAAAAAGGTATGTTAAGAAATTGCATTTTTTATCAAAATAACTTGAATGGCAACCGCTAAGCTAATGAGAGCAAAACAGTATGAGATGTAATGATCATTATGGACCATGATTCATGGGGTAATACGCACCTGATTCATCGTGTAAATATTCTATATTATTTTCTCCTCAAAATCGCAATCACCTATTTGTTGGGGAGTTAATTCTACAATAAAAATAATAATAATTATATAGAAACTATAATAATAATAGTATACCTATACATTTCTGAATACTTTTTTTTTAAATCGTGAATGCGTGTCTGTAATAAATTTTTTTAGCTACGGTTGTAAAGTTTGTTAGGAATGTTTGTATATATGTTATTTTATACATAATTTTAAGCGCATCATGAAATATAAACTCTGATCTCGCTGAATTAATGACATGATAAAAACTACAATTTGTAATATTCTGTTTCTTATTTACAAAACACGACGTATATAAGTGCTTCGTTGACTTTCAACATAGCTTTTGAGAGCATAAAAAGTTATTATTTTTTTGTCAATAAATACTCAGTAGTAGTCTGGAGTCAGAAAGTTGCCAGTGATACCTTCTCGTGCCTCAAATAGCACGTAAAGCCGTTGGCCCCACAATAACTCTCCGGTCCCATCGGTTTGCCATTACATCGGACTATGAGTGTGAGAGAATAGAAGTCGACCGCACAAATATTCAATGTAAATGTATTTATAATTGTCAATATGAATTCGCCATATACTAGTACCTATATACATATATACCTAGTTATACTCTACTTATCCAAACAAAAGAACAATAAAATTAAATAAACGTCGTCAAGTTTTTGAATAATCTATCTATTATATTCATTTTGAATTCTCGAAAAATGGTTTTTTGAATGTCAGCGCAGTATTTATCGGAACATTATAAGTAACATTAGTGAACATAAGTAGTGATGTGGAATAGCGTTGCATTATGTCTAAAGATATATTTACCAAGAGCTGGCTTGCTCTAGAGCTATGAGCAAATCGAATGTAGTCTGAAAATCTAAGGTTTGTTTATTGTAATCGTTATAATTTAGTGATATTATATAATTACTAATAACTTCCTAGAAGTTATTAAGATCACTGTGGACATACCTTTTATGTTTATTAAAATTAAAAAGAGGACTCCATTTTTAATAATAATACGTTAAACATTTTCTTAAACAACTGATCAAATATATTTTATTTAAGTAATAAATGTCAACATTAAGAAAACTGCGATTAAACCGTCATCAATTACAAGCGACAAATCTATTTTACGTCCTATTTGAAAGGTTCGACTCTAAAAAATGTTTCATCGATAATAAATTAGCAACGCTAATTGGGACACCGTTTGACATGATACCTCCTTTTTATCAGTCAACAACTCAACTCGAGCTTGTAAAAGATCCGCTTAGTTCGAAATCACTTGTTTAAGATAAACGTCTAAACAGGTGTGAGGTCTTTTTTCGACAGGAGCAAGAATTACTTTTTTAAGTAGGAGATTAGTGGCTATTTCTTTAAACAAATATATTGTTCTTTTAAGCTTCAGCTGTAGATAAAATTTCTAAAGCGTCACGGATTGTCAAGTGAGGGACTTAGATAAATAAATTCCAAAGGACGAAAGATATGTTCCCATAGTCCGAGTTTGTTTTGACCGCGTTAATTGTTCCGTAATCTGTTATCGTGTGAATGTGTTTTACGACACCATGACACCGTCTTGTTTTCTCTTTCCGTGTTTACTTATAGTTTGCGGGACAAATTACAGATTTTAATGTTTTTTTAGGCTGCCGTGTCCTTTTCTGCTTTTCACGTGTTGTGTTTACTGCCGCTCGACACGGTGGTCCAATTATCATGATATTTTAGGTGGTTATAAAGAACTTAAGGATAAATATAAAATGATGAGCTGACGAAAAGGTTTTTTTTTAATATAATTATCACGAATGATATTATATTTATCAGTACTATACGGATCTTTAAATATTTTTCCTAATAAACATTATAAATTTACGTTATAAAAAAATAAGTGTAATCATCGAGGATTATTCATTTGCTAATGCTTGACTTATTTACGATAGTTATAATGAAGCAAATAGTTCCGAAAGTAAGTGCCGCCGGAAGGTAAGATGATACTATAACTATGTGTTCTCATTGTGGGAGATAATTCCTGTAGACAATTTAATGATGTTAAAGATTAGTATCGTATTACTACGAGTTTTATATTTGTTTGAAAAAAGAAATAATACTTGATGAACTTTAGTATGAATTCATGTATTACGTACATTTTATGTATAATATATATTTTCACATGACTTCATTCATTTGAATAAGAATAATCTTATTTAAAATGATTATTAGCTATTACTCTTGTAAATACGAGTGCTGAAATATTTAAGAAAGAATTCACTAAATCTCATCGGATCAATGAGATCTATATATAAACGATAACAAAGAAACCGTAGCATCGCAAAACAAGAAATTCTTCAAGAACATGTCGTGTAGGTCAAATAAAAGAAATTTGGTCCTTTAACAATAACATAATCGGAAGCGCCCGCGCCGGCGCCGGCCGGGCGACTGCTTAGCACAATACCACGAGAAGTCATTTAAATCGGTCAAGGGAATACCCTACTATTATTTGAAAGGACCCGTATATTGACTTATTTACGCCACATTTGAAAATATTTACTTAACTTAAGTATGTCACATAATATTATATTTAGTCTTCATTTCTACTTCTCATTAAACCAATTATAATGAGTATTCTTTTATAATTAAATAAATAAATTGGTGTAATATATAGATAACAATATTTTTTCGGTTTATATAAATAAAAAGATTTACTCACATGAATTTTCACCACTGGCGTCTTTGATGTATGGTCGCGTATATTAATTTTTTTTATTTATCAACAAAGATATTGACCATAAAAAAATAAATACATGGTTCGCTATTAATATAGGTACTATATTTATGTAAGCACACAAACTGTATGAGTGTTGGATCTATATCTTTTACTCTATTATCCAGAACGAGTTTATAATTTCTATACGGAACCCTATTGAAAGATTTAAACACCTACAACGTGTGAAATCGGGGTTGACACCACTAGGAATAAATAAATAAATCATATTTATGATACTTTGAAAAATATTACTTCAGTAAGCTTTGGGCAAAAAAGCGTTATCTTTAAATCAATCTTTTAAGATTGAAAAATATTCTGCGTAAAATATATATTTTTTCCAAAGTCTATATAGGAATTGAACAAAAAGTATAATCGGTGTTCAAAGTTTTTCTCGTGATAAGATTTTGGGTGAGTACCTACACCTCAATACTTATTCTATCGCCAAACATCAATACATTGTATTCCAGTGGAAGGATATGTGAGCCATCATCCTCCTGCCCTTATCCCAATTTTATTTGGGGTCGGCGCTGCATGTCTTCTTCTTCCATACTTCTCTGTCAGATGTCATCTCATATGTTACTTACATTATTTCCAGCCATATCGTCTTTCACACGATTCATCCATCGTTTCTTCGGTCTTTCCCTTCCTCTAAATCCATATATGTTCATGCTCAAGACCTTTAAGGAAGGATAAGTGAGCCAGTCTAATTAAAGGCAAGTGACCTATAATATATTAACTCTCATGATTGAAGCGCATTAACGGATAAATTGCACATCTTATTGTTACAGTGATAATGCCCAATGGACCACCATAAGATGACCAAATGTATTTTTGACTAAAATAAAATAGTTTTTCATTCCATTTTAGGTCCTTGTCCAGTTTTTTTTTTTTGGTTATTTGTAATTAATATATGTTATCACTTAATTAATTCTTTACAAATAGGCCATCAAATTGAAAATTGCAACACAACACGTCAGACGAACCGTTTCAGAATTAATTGGACATAATTAATAAAGCGTCTAAAACAAACTCCACCCAACTCCCGACCGATCTTGTGTGTTGAATCATTTTATTTGTTATACCCCAACTTTGCAAACATAAAAAATACATTAAACATTATAATACACTCTTAACACATTAATTTTAAAGTCGAAATTCGTAAGATTTCCGTCTTATGACTGCATAATGTACTTTATCGTAGTGTGTATCTAAGGCTTTTTTGTTACAACATTCCGGACAAAACGCGAGTTGTAAAGAGCACCCGACGATACCACCCATTCATAAGGACAGTGGTGACCTATTGAGAATGATCATTAATAAAATACTATTGAGGATATCCCTCTACTCAAATAGTTAATAAATATTTTTTGGAAATAATTATTATATGTTTAATATTTATTTAATATTTACTGTATATAACCGTTAATATTAAAGAAACACAAATGGTGCATCTATAGTCACCATTGTAAAATTATAATTAAAAAAAAGAAGAATATTAATTTTGTATCTAAAAAATAATATTACTTTGCTTTACAAAGTTAAAGATCTAATAAAATTAGTAAATTATATTTAAAGGACCATAAACTTAGATGTCACAATTAATTTTATGACCGCAGAGACATAAAATAGCTACAAAATTAGCAATTTAATTTATTTGTCACGACGTTAAATCATTTTAATTTATGCTAATCCATGTTATGATATCGTATGAGCCCACACGCGGTTTGAGACAGCCTCTTGTAAAATCGACTTTGGGATTGAGCGTTGCTTGTTTCTTTTGTTGGAAGCTTGGCCTTGGAGGCTGAATTTACGAGCACCTTCCACTAACATAATGAGCGTCAGCACTACTATTAACACCTTGAACTCAATGAAGATGTTCAGTGAACTCTTAAAAAAATATGCAAAAGACAATGAATGAGTTTTAATGCTAATGCCCTAAAAGGGATTTTTGTTATAGAGGCAGCACTTTTATTATTTTATACAAATCCGAGGACATTTACTGCGGAGCTACTCTTAGCTGTTTCCACTGCAACTTGACGTATAATTCTATTTTTTAATTGACTATAATTTAAAATTACACGATGATTTCCGAGATGCTGTTTTGTTTATTGAATTCTATGTATATGTAGAGTAATCATCGTGTAATCAATATAAATAATAATTATTTGTGACCAGCCCGGTATTCACATGTGACTTTACGCACGTGACCAAATTAATTCTAGAGTACGGTTTCCAAAGCAATATTTCTCTTTATTTCAAGCGTAATTATCGGCGAATGATTGCAAAAATTTCTTTAGTGTAAATATAATAATATAAATACGGAGTTGAAGCGAATAATTAGCAAATAGCCAGTTTCGTTACCGATCTCGACCCAACGCCTCCCTTGACACCTTTTCAATAAATCCACTGTCAAAAAGTCGTTTATGATTTTTAAAAGATTTCAAACATCCGAACGTAAGAAAAAAAATAACAATTTATGAGCACTTCACCCCCGCTGTAACCATTCAAAGCCCAATAATTGTAGATTCTTTTACAGTAGTGTGCCGTTTATTTTGTATAGCCGATGAAGGCACCACAGGGGAAAAAAACGCATTCAACCAAAATCACAGGCGCCTTTAATCACCGCTATTGAGATCTATCGCGGGATCAAAGCGCGCGCGGCCCCATGACGAAATCGCACCTCAAAATATTGTCATAAGGTCTAATTTAGCATTCGACACGGTCACGCTCACTCGTCTTTTTTGCGATCGAGCGGATGCTCGTGTCAAACGCTTTAGTATTTTGAGTTTGTTTTGAAAATTCTTTTATCTGATGCATTATTTGCTGTTTCCTTTGTTACGCTTGTTCATCTGCCTATATCTGGGGGCGATTTGTTGGTGCTGGGGGTTGCGAATCGCCTTCGTGCAATAATTTAGATGTCAAATAGTAAAGTTTTTGTGGGTGCAGTGGGCGAAGATCATTTCAGGGTTATTTATGACTTTGACAGCCTTTAGCGTGTTGTGTGAAGGAATCCGCGGCGGCTTTGAAGCCGGCCACCGAGACTCGTTGGTGGCATTTCCGTTCTTGTGCTACATGGGATTTTTTGCAAGCGACATGTAGCCAGTTCGAGCGATGCGTGAAGTTGCATGTTTTTATATAATCATCAAGTTACATGGTCATATTCTTGACATTACTGTCTATATTACTTAATGTTGAATGCTAGCTGGGAACTTTATTTTCCAACGCATTTTATGAAGCTTATTTCAAACGTTTCTTATAATTTTTTATTTTTTATTTGCAAGTACCATAAAATAAAAAGAAAAATAAGAACAAAGTTAAGACAACTATATTTTTTATTTAAATATATGATAAACATATTACGTATACCGTAGTACACTTTCAGATATATTTCTCTATCGGTGAGGTAAAATAAAGAGCCGTTTTTACTTTTTTAATATATATAAAAGTTAATATGATTTTAACTTAAATTTTATTAAAGTATATATTTTATCATTACAAAAATGGTTTAATTACTAATTAACATTATAAAACTAATATATATTATAAAATAATTAATTTAAACGTTCAAAATAATAGCCAGGCAGATAGTGTCAATAGTAAGATATTGAAATCACTTGAAAGATCTATATTTAAAAAAGATCATATTAATCACTTTAATTTAATAAGGTTTAGAATTATTACAGTTTTAAGCTGTAGCATTTACAAGCTCACTACAGTTCGTAGCGCGTTCGTCTATAAACCGTGACGTTCGCTACTGAAGTAAAAGACATCAACGACTATATACATGGAGTGACTTTGTAATATAATATGTAATTTAAGCAAAATTTCAACTTCATCATAAATTAACTTTGTTTAGCAAAAACAGTTTAAAAGTTTAAAAAAACAATTTTAGCAAGTATAGTTAAGTTTTTTTTTTTTTATATCGATAAACATAGCAATAAATTAACTCCATTAAAATTAAATCTAAATAATTATAATATTTTGCTTAATAAATTTGCATTTTACCTTTTAAGATACAAGTTAATTATTATTTCATTTGTACATACAATAATGTGTTTTGTTGCGAAGTATAATAAAAAACAAAGATGTGCCCTTAATATTACAAATGACCCTTTTTATGTATGTGTCCGTAATAATAACAACCGTAGAGTACGTAAAAATATTTATAACACAGGTGGATGTGTTTATTACTACTTCTTAGCTTATAGCGCGCGTTTTATTTTATTCAATAATAATAATTAATCTACTTTAAAATATACGCTAAAAGCTCATACTAGGTAAAATATTCACGTAATAAGTTTTAAATTTAATAATATAATCTCGTTATTTAATATACGTACTGTTATTGTGACATAAAATAAATAAATAATAATGCTTGTTGCGAGAAACTCTAGTCTTAAAAAATAAAGATGAAAGGAAATGACGCTGCCGAAACACCTCATTATTTCTTGATCACGTGTAACTTGTGTCAGTTTAAACCATTTATAATGATAAAAATAATGATAACAATTACCAAAATTATACGTTTAATTAACGTTAAGTAAGAAAGTAAGTGGATAACCGCAACAGAATTCGGAAGATGTTTCATTGATTCGTTTCTTCTGTTGGCTAAAGGTTGTCGTCCACATTAAGATTTGTTGTCACCTGCACATCTTCTGTGCATTTGATTAGATATATTCATTTCAATTGTTATTTTAATAAGAAATTTAAAAAATCACATAAACTATATTATACAGCTAATTTGACATCAATTTTGAGGACCCGCCCATTTAATACATATATACATATAATATATAATTATAGTCCTTATGTTATTCGGAGGGTGAAACACAAATTTCATTATTCATTGTCGGATTACATAAACAAAAATGGGTGTATAAGTACTACTTATTAGACTCGTATTTACTAAACTTATGAAGTGTTAAATGCGTTACAACCTTTAACTGTCGGCCATTGTGCGCACACCTGTCTGCGCGTGCGCACCCAGCTGCTTCGCCATTTGCAATTGTTACAGGCGACGGGTTGTAACGAGATTAAATCAATGCCCTGTCGACATGTGTTGAATATCATATCGATTTGACAAAATTGATTTAGATTTGGAAAGTGACTAATATGAGGAATTTCTCAAATCTGAAGGAATACATAGCTATGCATTACATAAAATACGCGATAAGTGACGCAAATGCAAAAGGTTTTATTAACGGGTGTTTCATTAAAAAATAATAATAGTTTTCATATCGGAATGCATTAATTACCGATTTTGTAATAAATTAATATATATAATTATTATTTCTATAAGTAAATATGTAATGCTTTGTATATAAATATAGTCTATATAAAATACTTTTTAGCAGTCATTCCGCATAGACAAGCAATCGTTAAAATCTAAAACAGAGACCTTAAAAATATCAAATTACCCTACCAATAAAAACCCTGTCCAAATATTTAGTATAATAAAACCGATTTAAACTTAATATATAGCACAATCAGAACACTCAATTTGTATTCACTCAGTATAAAGGTTATAAAAAGATTATGTTCGTCATTTTAACTTCTTTTGTGAGAAATTAAAGCATGCGTCCGCTTACGGCGACCCTCACGTAGAAACACGGTATAATTTGTGCTTTCAATAAATTATAAACAAATCTTAAAAGCTTCATCATTTTTAATGGCTTGACAAAAAAAAAATAACGTTACGACTTTAACCATATACGACAAGCTTTTTGCAAATTTCTACTTATAGGTAAATAATGTAATTCATATAGAAAAAAATACATTAAATAATCTACACATTAACATATGAAAACGAATCGTCAATAAAAATCTAAAATCGATTTCGATCGAACATAAAAAGGGCATCAAAATCAATTTACGATTACATCGAATAACTCTAGTCATAACAGAGATGGCAGCATTCGAACGCATCATAATCCTAACGCCACTTGTCAAAGTGGAGTCTTTATAATATTATGACAATAAAAAAGTATTCATTGAGACAATAGTGGAGTTAGGAGCACAATAAATTCTGACACGGTCCATTTATCACGCGCGATAATCATCGGGAGCGCTGCGGCTCGCACACGGGGCGAAATTCTTTTGAGGTTTATTCAACCAGTTATGTCAAATTTAGAACGATTTTAATGAACTCGACTTAACGATTTTGATCTCGAAATTCTTGTATTGATTAAATAAATTATTCATTATGTATTGTTACAATTAAAATTATATTAATAAATAATTATTTTAATAAAAAAAGAACACGTGAGTCGTAATATAATAAATAAAATATGTAAAATTTCTAAAATAATGCAATATTTATTTAACATACGTCAGTGCGTTACCCTAAATATTGTGTAATTTACGAACAACTTTCTCGTTCTATATTCCCTATCATTTTTTTTATGTAAAACCAACACATCGTATTCTTATTTTATTATCCTTTGAATGTTGGAAGGGTGAAATTTGTTTGATGTTTGGAGACGGGAAACAGCTCCGCAAACCCCTCCGTGTGAAACAAACAAGGGCAAACAAATCAGCCACAATGTACAGTGAACCAATCGCGTCAGAAGCAGCGGTTCCTTTCACGTCCCCTCGCTCCTAACTCAGTTTAGCTTTACGCCCAATTATTCGATCTATTATCCCCATATAAACAACCTTATTTACGACACGCACACTATTACGTTTTATTGCTACTAAAATATGAAATTGCGCATCAGTATACCTTTCACATCCGAGATTCTCATATCACTGAGGGACATAACTCCAGATTTAGTTTGTGCCGAGATTTCTTGATGCCTTATTTTTATGAAAATATATATTACAACCACCAACTGGTATGGACGGTGCGGTTTATAGCTTTCGCCGTTTTGTTACCAAAAGTCATGATAAATGCGCTGTAATTCTTAGCATTAGACATTTATAGACATTTTAGGATATTATTTAGTTGAAGCTGTGATAAATAATGTGAGCTTACCTTTAGTTTCCGATGTAAAATAGACTTTGATTAAAACTCGTTAATTACTATTTAACGTTAAATATATCGAAGATTTAATTAAAAACACGCTAAATGAAGTACCGTTTATAAAGTAAATAAATGAAAAATCGGTAAATATTATAATTGTATAGATGTCCATTAGTCATTAGTATACCTAGTTATATATTGGTAACATGTAATTTATATTTTCTATATATAAACTATAAAATCGCACTAGTTTTTTTAAACAACTCCACCTTTTGTTTTTGCAAAAATTCATGAAATACTTTTTAAAAGAACAAAAATACTTTATAATTAAAGTTGATAAAAAACAAATTCAAAATAAATTTGCTTAACATTTTATTTTACATTAAAAAAACTTTACTGTGAGCTAATTAACATTACATTTTAGCAAGACGAATTTCACAAATGAGCGACTCATTAACATAAAGACTTTTGTTGTCCGTTTACAGCTCGACCTCCTTTTGGTCCTAAGTACCTAGTAAAATTGCTCAGTCTTTATACATTTGTGTCATAATAAATTACACATTATATTATCATGCGTTCAGTTACTTTTGCATATAAATTAAAAAAGCGACAACGTCTCAAAATTATTTTGTTGACTACATAAATTTTCTAGCAGTGACTAATAAAGAGTTCCGCTCTGGTATATTCGAGACACATTTACAAAGACAGCCTTTATAATTGCCGCTAATGTCTTAATTTCGGGAAAGGACCTCCACCGGACAGCAAACATACCGCCCTCTGAAAGAATCCCACTGAGTGCACCCAGGTGCTAGGCAAGTTATCACTCGCCTACAGTTGCAGTGTGCAATAAATTAGGTAATTACTTGACAACAAAACCGTGAGAGATCGCGCCGTGGGCGAGACCAAAACCCGGAGCCCAAATAGCCCCCCGCTGGCACAGACCTCACCGAGCGGGCGAAGGTATATCGAACACTTCTGTCACATCAGACCGCCTTTGTTCATCCAAATTTGCTATCCCTTTTCGCCGGCTGAAAATGCACTCAAAAAAAGAGAGGAGCATTCGTCGGCGGAGCCTTTGGGCCGCGCTCATCATTTTTCACGTCTTATTCAATAACTCGCTGCGTAGTCGTGTAGATAGTGATCGAGTTTTGAAATATTTCGATGGGAGAGCGCTACATTCCCAAGGATATGGTGTTACTTCGCGTGCGGAATGTTGGACGTATATTGTTATTGGTATATACCGAACCGCACTGTGTGAGTGACTCGGTCCCTGTTGTCATGTGAAATTTCGGCAGACAAGCTCATGATTTATATATAATATCCTTTTTGTAAGGAGCTGTAAGCGTAGAAACACTATTTAATGATCAGTAATTATTATATAAATTTATTGATACTATTAAATAATATCCACAAAAAAACACTTTAAAATTATTGAAAACAAAAATAATTAAATAAGACCACGTTCTTGCTTGTATGTATAATTGAATTTTCTTTCTATATATATCTTATAAGATAAACGCTTAACCCAATTTAAATAAGCGCAAAAGCATTAGACCGGATATGGTAACCCAAAAAATTTAAGTAAGACGTCAATGAATCATCTAATTCTTCATTTGCATCACTGCGCACATTATGTACCGAACACAGAAGCGTCAAGGCGTTACAAGTCCTGTAATGTCATTTACTTGCACACGACTCGAAACCTTTGTGCATAACATAATAGCAGGCCACTACTTTGTTTGCTTCAACAATTGTAAAAATGATTATTCGCTGCAGTCGGCTACTTTAACGGATTAACGCTTTGTGGTAGATACATTCGGAAACAGTTTATTGAATATCAGGTACAGTTACCTCCATTGAGAGTTTAGTAGAGATGCTAATCTGTAAAACAAAGTGGTTAGTTTTGCAAACTGACAGTTTTTGCTACATCTTATCTTGTGTGATCTTGTGGATTATGGCTTTGATGAACCGCACGAGTCTTGTTAACAGTGATGTGTGAGATTTTGTACTTTGTATTGTAAAAATTTAAAGATAACAGTTATCATAATCGAATGTTTAGTTTTTTTCTTATGTATATAATTTTAAATAAAGCTTAAAGTATTCCCTTCTCAGCTATCTAATATGAGGCTTGAAAGCTGCTAATATTAATGAAAAAATATTATATACGTTGCAATTGCCATGGCATCCTTTCCTTTTAATGACAACGTTTGAAATATACTTTGATAAGTTAAACAGTAGTTTATTTATATTAACGTTCTATTAATTTTGATCCTCGTTGGTCTAGTGGTTAATAAGGACGCAACTCGTTCAAAGCCCAGGTCGTGCCGATAAAAATGTTTTGGGTTTTACACGAAAAATTCTCAGCAGCCTGGAATCTGGAAGTAGGAAGTGTGTATTAATAGCACGTAAAACCGTTGGTCTGCGCCTGAACTCTTTCCGGCCGTGTCAGATGCTGCTGCCTGCTGGATTATAAGAGTGAGGGAGTAGGGAGTGTCGCTATGTTTGCGCACAAACACGTGCGCTATAATATACCACGCGTAGTTGAGGTATCACTTGAGATTAGCTGCCGTGGCTGAAATCGGTCAGGTCGTCATCATCTTCATAGTAAATTTATTACGAATAAATTATCTTATCGCATATTGGCTTCAAATAAAAATATTGAGCATTCATATAACAATAACAACTACACCATATTTACGCATAGGTTAATATTATTACCCTAATGGTTAATGTCTATTGATGTTATGATTGTCACACTTTAAAAGTTTCTTACTTTTGAAGGGATTTCTTAATAAGATAATAGTTTGGATAAAATATAACAATCCTCATTAAAACAAACGATTTGCATTTTTATTGATTTGTGTATTAACAAATTTTGAAACTCAAAAATTTAACATAAAAAAAAATACAAATTATAACACAAACATGCATATTATGTAGATCGCGTATCTTTTAACAGCAGCAGACTGGCGATTCGCGTGCAAAAAATATTAACACAATCTATTTTTTGTATTGAATTCGATTCGTTTCAGCGTCAAAATGCTTTAGAAATTTAACAACTCCAAGCGCACTATTTGTCAAATATATTTTTTATTTAAATCTGATATTTATAAATATCGTGCAATATTTCCTTAATTACATAATAACAAAAATTCCTTATACGAAAGCTTAAAAACAATAAGTAAGTATGATCTTTCAGTGTATTTCTTCAAGGAAAATAAAGCGTAAAATAATAAAAATACAGTAGTCACAAAGTTCATTCAACGGTGTAATTCATAAAACTTTATCAATGAACGTCTTCGCGGAACTCGACCACCGCTGAAAGAGAAAAACGCGAAAAAAGTTCTACAATATAAACGAACCGTTCCAAGGCGCCAATTTGTTTGAAATCCGCCTACATCCGGTGGCGCCTAGGAATTTAATATATACTTCAGTTTAATAATACTCCTGCTAACGAATGTTTTATAATCTCATTCGAGATGAAAGATACCGCGGTCAGTCGAACCGCTGTCGATGAGATAAGCCATAAATTTTGAACGTTTAACCTCTTGTTAAATGTGCTGTAATTTAGTATATTCAAAAGTTTTCTAATTACGACAAATATCAAATGTATGAAATTTGGAAGTTTTTGCAACAAAATAAATCAATTCATTTGAGAACACAAAAAAGTGTTAGGTATATTTTTTGTACTAAATCTACAGAATAAATTTATTTTGTTTAATTAAGGATAACCATCCTGCCGAGCTGGTAGAGCAAGAAGACAAAACTATAAGTAGAATTAAGATCGATTTTAAAGATTAATTATATATGAAGCACCTACGTATTATTACGAAGTAAAGGTTTGGACTACAGAAGTGTTTAATAATCTAAAATGGATACTCCTGCCATCTAGCGTCGAATAGCAAAACTTATAATATAAACAATTCTAAAATTATGTTTTCTAATAGGTACACTAAAAACGGTATTACATATTTTGTTGTGCGCCATTTTTTGTTTAGTTATAAGCACTATTGTATATAATAAATGTATGTAATCTAAAGTTATAGTTTTCAACTTTTTTACATAGATGGCGCTACAAACTATAGCACAAGCAACAAATAAAAAAAATATATGTGTAAAAAACGATTAATAAAGGAATATTTTAGTACTTTGTTAATCGATGTCAAAAATAAAATTAGATATTATAGTATATTAATACCGGTTTATTAATTACCTTGAAATCGAATATAAATATTATTTTTAGCTCCGTCGAACAAGCAAAAAGGGAATTAGACAGAGAAAAAAATATTTTTTCTTAAGGTAATTAATTTTGCTATTGTAAAAAATTAAAACCTATAAAATGTGCTATAACATTATATCTATCATGAACATTAAATACTTCAGTAATCTAACAATCGTTTATAGTGAACATTTCAACCCGCTATTATCCATTTTTATTCACAAGGCGCAACCTAAATGACCATAACATCGTGTTAACGCTCCGAAAACTCAATTTATACACCTAACAAGAGAATCACGTCTGAAGATCGCTATCGAGCCACAAGCAAGGACCGCAGTGATATCCTGTCATTTCTACCATTTAAACTCTTTAAAAAAGAAATCAAATGGCGTGTTTATCTTCAATCGGCACCCTGTTACTCGTTCCATGTGAAGGTTAACACCGATTCATTAAAAAAGGACGCATGTAGACCCCCAAAAGACTGAAAAAAGAAGAGAGAGCTCCAAAAAGATTACATTTTGGTAACCGAGCGGCGCCTAGCGGGTGCTGTGGCGGCGTCTGTGAATGCGAGGCTTTTTACACTATACGATTTTTCATGAATAACTCTTTCTTAACTGACCAATTCATTTTAATTAATTATATAACGAAAAATGTGGAAAATTATGAAATGGGACGTTACCTTTTTCATAATTTTCCATATTTTTCGTTAGTGTCATTTCAATATAAAATAAAAGTCAAGACATGCCTTAAAGTAAAATATCAATTTAATTTAAATACAGACATATTTTACAAAATAGTAAAAGTTTATCAAAGGATATATCATAACTAATCACGAAAGAGCAAAGAACAATAACACGGGGTGGAAAATCGTGCCTACGGTCGTGTTGTATAAATTATTAGATGTTTTTACAGATATTCGTCGGGCGGCGTGTAGTTTTGTTGATCGTGGGTGCTCGCGCGCACCTAATTTATACGCGTTGACTCCGACACGGTCCCCTATTACATACACACATCTAAGATCTGGCATTGATCTTTTACATATCACATTAATAATTATTTTATGTTTTATCGAGTCTTAATAATTTCATACATAACTTCTATTTGTGCCTAACTATAATATGTTTAACTTTGTCGACCGTTTATGTAGAAATACTTTTCATGTTTAATTTTTGATGATTAATTTTGAAATCGAAGTACCTCATTGGACTAGTAGCCAGCATATAAGGCTGCAAAACTCGAGGTCCTAAGTCCTGGTCCTGGTCCTTCCGATTCCGATTCATTGGATTATTAGCCGAGTTATTAGGTTTTCGAATGTGTTTTCTTCGGAAAGCTCATATTGCTTTCCCATCGTAATATGAGAAAGGGAATAGAGATTGATTTATGTATACATACACAGAAGCTTACATACATACGTAGTTATCAAGCCTGCGTAGAATGACCGCTGTGCCGAAATCTGACGCTCGGTGGTGCAGAATGTTGCGAAAAAACTTCAATCTCGTGTAAATCAAACATCTCGCGGTGGAATCACGTGTTGGACTTGGCTCCAACTATAATAGAAGTGGTGGGGTTTGCCAAGCAGCGTATATAAATTATGTGATAAGTGATGTGTTATTCACTTGTAATATGTAGCATTTGTGAAAACCAAAAATTTGTTAGAAATTCTGGAATATAATCTATATGATAACATACTAGTCAACAAATGAATGAATACGTGATTTGTAACAATGACCGATATTCAAAATATAACTATCGAAGGTATTTTAATTTAATTCGGACCTAATCTAAAGCATGGAGTATTTAATCAGATCAATAAATGTAAACGTGACCGAACGTAGCGTGTTTACACGTAGCACCGCACCCACTTCAAAGCGAAAATATTTTCGTTAAGACCAAAGATTCTCAAACTTATAGATATTTCTTTAATGGGCCTTCTTAGAATTCTACGAAAATAATATTATCAACAATATAAAACAGTTGTACGTTTTAAGCAACAAACTTCGTTAAATATGTTTTATGTAATTAATTAGGTATTGTAATTAATTACATATCAACATATCAATGTTTATATACTTATCAATGTTTTGAAAACACTGATTTAAAAAAATTATGACGAGGACGCGGTCATATGGAATGTTTAAGGGTTGTGATAACGATCTGTCGTCGATGTATGAATGAACCTTTAAGATTCTAGATACGTCATCACTCAAAGGTAGAAAAAAAGGTGATCAGATTTTATGAAGGTGAGTTTTTGAACTTTTTTTGCATTGTGTAGTGATACCGTTCACATTTATTCGTAACGCCTCTCTAAACTATTCACAAATAATTGAATTATTTATCATTCACTTGCCCTTATGACATTTATTTGTCGTCGACGTAATGTGCACGAATAGGGCTTAATAGACTGTGAAGGGCGGCCACCTGACTGACGTCAACTCTCCTGGCAAATGTATTTGCTTGTGAGTTGATTCCCTGTCACCATTTGTGATGTTACATTATACATCGTTTGATAGGCGGATTTGGCAAAAGGCAAAGCGACGATTTGTACAAACAACGCCTGTTACAAAATTATAAACATAGATAATTTAATAAATATTGTTTTTTATGTGAACATATCACTAAACACAACCTTAAAAAAAAAGAATCAAACATGTGTCTATATTTGTCACAATTAAAAGAATGTAATTTCAAGTGTTAAATAAGTAGATAGTAACAAAATACGTAATATTATTTCAGAGCGTTATAAATCCAATCCTAAACTTGACATCAATAAGTTTACAAACGTTAAAGTATTCAACATACATTACTTTTTTATTATCAGTCTTCAATTCTCACTTAAATCTCATATAAAATAATATAGGAAAACACGCCGTTCTCATTTTTTGTGACATCATTACACACATCAGCACGCATGCGAATATTGAATGCAGTTTAAAATGACTTTGCGCATCTTGTTTATCATTAGAATCAATTATTTCTCCATTTACGTCTCTGAATGTGTCGTCGAGTCCTCAATGCTGGCAATTTTGTTGAACATGATCGCTTTTTATGCAGTATTAAGAGTATGTTGCAATACAAAGACTGATTCGATCACCGATTTATATACCTTACTGCTATGATGATAAAGGTTAACATGAAACAACAATGCGCTTCGAATCTTTACTGTATGTAACACGTTTAATATTATGCATGCCATAATAATGAACAACAAAAACTAAACTCTTGCGCGTATTTCAAAGATTGGACAGTTATTTCGGGTCATTCAAAGAATTCGCTTGGTCGATGTAACAAATATTTATATGGGATTTATGAATAGGTTCTGCAATTTGTTTGGTTGATTGTCCCTGAGATTGTGTCAGCACTGAGCTTTTGTTTCGACTAAAAATTAATAAATACCAAGAGAATAAAATTCTAATAAAATTACTTCATATCTGTGAAATTTTATCCGAATTAATGGATTGTAATGACCATACATTCCATTGAAATACTTTTATGAATTTAATTTATTTATTATTACAATAATCGTCAAACATTATAAGGTTATATATTTTTGAAATATTCCAATATCGTTTTAAATTTACTTAAAGTCTTGGTATATATTATTATTTGCTTTTAGTTTCTTTGCCTGTTTTGTATCAAAAAAACATAATTACATATAATTACAAGTCTTTTCCGTTTCCTTAAAATATTTAAAACGAACATTTGTATAAAGCGAGGATTTTTTTCTCTCAGATAATTCTAATTATATAATAACATAATTGTAAAAAATAAAATAAAAAAACATGCAAATTATATACATGATCTGGTTAATAGGACGGATTTCTATCTTTATTAATTATGGTAGCGAAGTCTAGTAGCCGTGGTATTGCTAAGAATGTGTCTTATTGCAATATTTGTTGGAAAATATATTTCTTTACGTTTATAACAAAACTATAAATAAATAATTATTTCTATAAAACTATAAATTATTTACTCTTAAACTAAATTGTTAGCATTCATTAATCAACACTACTCAATACCCATAAATATAAGATTATGTAGATAATAAATAAGCGTGAACTTAGTATTTATGATGTCGAATTTCATAGGTGGAAAGACTACCGAGTTTCCTGCAAGTTACAGCATAGGTACTTCTTGGTAGAATCTAAATTCCGAACCTGTAGTATTTTTACATGTACTTAAAGCATACAAAATAACTACTCTTTTACTGAATAATCTGTAAATGAAGTGTCGTAACTTTTACAGATCTTATATCAGACGGTTTAAAATAAAACAATCCCAGTATTTGTAAGCTAAGTATGTTTATTGATGCAAGTATTTAGTACACCAATGCGCTATTGCTCCATACGATTTATTAAGGCAATGACAAAAGAAGTGCCAATGAGATGGAAATAGCAAGTGTCGCCCACGCTGGCTGTAAGGTGTGGGTAAAATTAGAGAGAATGCAACAATTAGGGCGATTACAGGCGTTATCTGCACATCCTGTCTGCAGGAACGTAGGCGTAGTACACTGCCTTCCACGGTATGCACTAGTTGAATGCATCGATCTTTTTATCGACGCTATGAAGATAATAATCAAAAGTCAAATCATTTTACATATATAAAAAAAATACATTCATATACAATAAGGATACAATTCTTAGTAAACAAACAACAATACATTATTTATTTATGTATAATGTGTTAGATTTTAACACCTTAATTTATCATTTAGACATAAATTCAAACGATTAATAATAAATAACAGAATAAGTTTTAAAATGAACCTCAAGCTTTAATTATCTAATCACTGTATCAGTTAAAATGATATACATACGGTGTTCCTTATTAAATAAAGTAGGCAGACGGGTCAGTGACCGAATTCGCAACGGCTAATACACGGCGAGTGCAAATGTGAAAGTGTGTAGGAATTAATTACTATTTACATACTTCGCAACGAGCAATAACAAAAATAATAAACAATGTCATTAGGTCGTGTGTGGGCAGCCTATGATGTTCCTTTTTCTTTTATCTGTTTGACCTGTTAATTTATATAATTAATATGTTTTTTGATTTCATTCGTTTTTAATAATGTTATAATGAGTTAACCATTTGAAAGTAGTTAATTATTAATCCAATATAAAAAAAAATTAAAACATTCCGAACAAGTTTATTAAGGATATTTTATATAATTTTAAAATAGTAAATTATTTACCGTACCGTTTTCAAAATCTCTTATATGATTAGTAAAAATAAACATCCCGCCTCATCATAGCAGGACATTCGCATTCGTGTAATCTCATGCCACTTAAAATCGATAAAAATTAGATCATCCATCAGCGATACAAATCGATTGATGACATAACACCTACCTGACCTCTGATGAACTTACATATACTACTTAGCCTTGAATACAACACCGACAGCCTCCAACCGATACAAAAAATATACCTCAAATAATAACGCCACTTAATCTTTGATGTAAGCGCGCTCGCAAATCACAAATCCAGCGGAGATTAACATCCATTATTTTGCATATTATTGACATTTACTACCACACCGCTTTATTTATTTATGTCCAGAGTTATTTGGGAAGTATTTTTTGAAGTTGTCCACATAAAAATGTTGGTAGAAAACAAAACGAGTGTTAAATTTATGGCTGGGCCGATGTGTGTCAATGCGAAATTTATATTGTTAAGATCTGATTTAACTTCGGATGTTTTCCGTTTGAAATACGGTCTTTGTGATGAGCGCGATGGTTTCATATATGGATAATGAGATATGTTTGAGGATAAAGCATTAGATTGGAGATAAGCGGTGTTAATACAAAACGTCGTATGCCAACGGCTTTGTTATAAGCGTAATTTTTTTGTACATATGAAAATATAATTGTATGTGCTAAAACTGTGATCTTTCTAGGTATCCCTCAATATAAGATATTTATATGTAGTTAAAAGTTAAAAATATTGTTATGAACATGTATAATAGCACTATAATTTAAAGGTCGATCCATCGACGAGTTAGATCAAAAACATAAAGGAATAACGTTTCTCCATACAAAAAAATTAACTTTCCTCTAATTGTTTCTTTTTTTTTTTATTTATACCTACTCGTTCTATATAGGAAATAGATCATTAATTATATTCACTTACAATCTAGGTTTAACATTATCAATGTATTGTCAATCCCTTTAGTTTATGTATAATTAAAATAAACAAGAAGAAAAATAATTAAATACAATATTGGCACATCGTACATTGTTTACTATAAACTCACATTTAAAAGTTTTTAGAAGCGAAAATGAAAGTAAATAGTAAAAAAAAGAAATGATAAATGAAACACTAATAAAATAACGATATGTATTTATTGTTTTTTAATTGTCCCAAATTGCTTTTAAATATTTCACGTTTTATCGCTAAAATTGTGCAAATATTTATTTTTGCATATCTACAAACATTCATACTACTTAACATTTTTTCCAATTTGGCAAAGCGGTCTTTACTATTAGTGTGCTGATAAAATAAATATGGAGTAGTTTTAATGGATGATGTGACTAATCCCTGCCTATCTTACTTAAAATATAATTTTACATTTAAAATTTCTTATATTTAAATATCGGTTTGGCTCGTGATTTCGTCTAGTTAGTTAGGATCCATATAACGTTGACTTTGTGTAATAACCGTGTTCTTTTAGAGCGTCAGAGATTATAAATTCAATCGACTATAGAGGAGTCAAATAAAACCAGGTTTATCTTTTAAATGCGTTTTTAATATAAATATTTTGTTTAATTAATTTGAATAATAATAATCGAATGTATGAGATACCGGTCCCATTTCCTTTAACACCTCTTACGAGTAGCTGAAGGATGTCGCTCCTACCCATCTTTATATATTTAACTGTTTTGAAAAATATAAAAGGGGGAGGAGGTTGAAATGGCCCCGCGCCCGCCATCAACTGTAGATTCCAACCATAGATCGGTGAACCTTCCTCGAACATGGGAAGTGCGATTTTATAGTGTGCAAACACTTTGTTAAATAATATATGAACTAGAACTAAAGTCCAGCAGGTATCACAGCCGTAACTGAGGTGTATAAAAGACTAATAGTCTTATAAATAAATCAAGACCGTAGTCTAGCGGATAGCACAGTAATAACTATGTTATTCAAATCGACGATTAGACTTAAAAATAAATCAACAAACTAGACCGTGGTCCAGTGGGTTTCACAGTCGTAACTGCGGTGTTTATAAAGTAGCCAATGCTACAACAATAATAATAAAAATAAGAGTCAAAGTCCCATAAATAGTCAATCAGTCATAGCTGAGGAAATCTGTAGTCAATGGGTTTAACCCTGGATTATCATTGCATTAAATCACTGTTTCTCATACCAGTTCAAGTGCACGACCATCAGGCGGCCTAATGCAAGCACAACGTTATTCGTTGCTATATCCACTGTCGCAGAGTGTCGTTTTATCGTAAGATAATACGTATTAATTCCAAACATAGTGGAATAATATTCAATTAAACTCATAGATTACCGCGTAGGAATCATTTAAGTGGATTTAACATAATTTGTCATATTTTCTACCGTAGTAGGTTATAAAATATGAATATATAAATGATATACGTATAATCGTATTCTTTCTTATAACTAAGACTTACATCTAAGACTTATAACTAAGACTTAAAACTAAATCGAACGTTTTCTTAACTAGCTTATAAACCTTATAAACGCTTCGCGTATCACGTTTTACTTAAATCTATAACTATACAGTGGATATACTTAACTCTACAACAGGCACACACCCTACAATCGATTACTTAAACCAGCTTTGAACTCAGATCATTATTTGCATGTGATAATCAACTTCAAAGAGATATACGCAGTCTTATTACTAAACTAGGTGTCCTACTACAATATTTCTTATAATATCCTTAACACTGGGCTAAGGAGGCGTCCCTAAAAGGACGAACATTTTGCTACAAACGACACTTCTCGTATAAAGCGATTAGTGCGCCATATATGTATAGTGATGCCAGCCTGGATGAAATCCATTATTTGGGTCCTTCACTGCATGAACGTATCACTTCAGCATTATTACAGCCTCCGCAACGCCCTGCAACATTCGGTCGTGATTCTGGTACTACCGATTGATGAGAGACATCAATAACGACATCGTAACGTCAACCAGCCATAGCTCAGTACCACATAGCACATACACTACTCTAGTAACCCGGTAAGACAGAGTGAGGGACATTACCGTATCGCCAAAGACGTTATACAGTAACCTCAAACCCCGAAACTATCTCACGTAGGCAGCCTCATTGGTAACAGAAGGAGGGACACTACCGTATCGCCGAAGACGTTATACAGTAACATCACACCTCGCAACTGCATCACCTAAGCAAATTCAAGACGACATCGCCACGAGGGACACTAATGCAGCGACTCTCGGTCGAGCCACACAGCCTCAGACCACGCGTCGAATCATCAAGAATCCACCAGAGTATATTCAGTACAGTACTCGTGCGCGATCATTTTGCATGTGCATAGTACAAATATATTATAAAGGTTTTGTTATTTAACAATAAAAATCTTAAAACATCAACATCATTAGATCGTTGTCGTCGTGATCGTATCAAACAGTTATACCAAACTTGGATCTGTTTACAGATAATAATTGTGGAGTTTTAGAACGACCGGTTTACGAACTTACGTCCGTCGATCGACACAGTTTTACATGAAGAGTATTTATTTCGACCGCTATACGAACTTACATCCGTCGATCGTCACAGTTTTACATGAAGATTATTGATTTCGACCGCTATACGAACTTACATCCGTCGATCGTCACAGTTTTACATGAAGATTATTGATTTCGACCGCTATACGAACTTACATCCGTCGATCGACACAGTTTTACATGAAGAGTATTTATTTCGACCGCTATACGAACTTACATCCGTCGATCGTCACAGTTTTACAATATAATATCGCTACAACTTGCTCCGCTTACGGTTTACAAGAATCTGCAACATGGAAGACAAAGTTGACAAGCAATATGTTTAGTTATTTTACAAATTAATTATTATTGAAAGAAGTTCAATCATTATTTATAGCCTTATTGCTATTTGTTAATATACTTGATTTAAATTTCATAATTAATAGTCACCGTGGTAACCCTTTACTATCAGTATGCATCGCCCAGTACATACTTTTTTGCAATTAGATATTATCGCTACGGCTACCATCAAACCGTTTCTATATCATATTAATTTCATTATTATATTTTATTCGAGGTTAACCCCGACCTTCTTTATATCGCTTTTATATAATAAATATAATGTCTCATTGAGAACACTCATTCATATGACGGCCTGCCATACCGTCATTTGTAATAATCATTTGTATTATTTATAGGTAAAGTGCACGAAGCACATTCTCATTATAATTATATTTTGCCATGCATCCACCATTGATATATGAGTAGGCACTACACCGACACACGGATCTGCGCCACTCCTATATTTTAGAATAATCAACCATAGCTAGCAGCCTCGCAGTATAACCCGCACAGCTGCACCGCCTAGTATCATTTCTTATTATGTAATTTGATATGCATTATTGCACGCGGCCGATGCGGCGAGCGCATCACTCCACGCGTCCAATTTGAACCGAGCTGCCAAGCATCATACCCCTATATATGCTTTCACGAGAGTATGACATTCGGCGCAGGTCAGCCTTAAATCTATAGAATTTTGTATGGAAAAAGGCTGGCGCCGAGATTTTTTATCAAAAAGTGGCACGTCATTTTCTTCGCCAATACACGAACATATCCATGAATACACGAACGATTTCACCAAAAACGTATGAAAAAAGGTAAGCTTGATATAATGTCATTCCTTTATTATTCCATGTATATGTATACATTTACTATGCAATCTCATGAATTTATTTGTATGTATGTTTTTATGTTTCTATATATGACATATAATTCTATATATGTATGTATGTATGCATGTATGTAAACTCTCCAAAACAACTTGACCAATTTTGATTAAATTTTAATATGTGCTTAACTAAGTCTACGGACGGCTTATATTGGACCCGGTAGGTGGCGCTGCGACCGATGTTATGTTTTATATATAAAAAAAAAAATGTATTAAAATAACAATAATTCATTCTCACGTATTTATGTAAATAGTATAGTATAGTCCGTTACATCCAACCCCCTAAATTATATGAAGTTTATCGGAATATAATTTACTCCTAAATAAATTAATTATTTTATCTTGTTTTTTACAATATACGTGTATTCAAATATTGCAAAAAATATATATATTCAAAGTAGGAACCTCGCTTATAACTATATAGCTTCCTAAAAATATTAATAAGGTGTATCTTGATGGCCGCCCATCTCCCCTCCAACTAAATCTATATAATCAAAACATATCTATACAATCATATAATTAATTTGTTAAGATTTATTCAGTTCAAAATTTTTTTTTTTTTTTAAGCGATCAGATGGATTTATGCTTTTTTCTTTTTTTTTCTATCTTATTCTATGTATTCATTTCCTTGTTTTAGATTAATAGATGTAATTGAGCCATCACCGACCCGACCAAACTTTTAGTTTCTATACATTTATTTAAAAAAACAAAATTCGGTTATATACAATTTATAAATAGCCTAATTTAACAATCATCAACCTTCTCTTAAAATGATTATAATCTGTATTATGACTAATTTTAATTAACACTATTACATTTTATACTATACTATAGAATATCGTAATCAAATATATAAAATATCAATATGTTAAATCAATTAAATTCCAAAATCCAAATTTTATTTTTCCCTATTTTATGAATTTATTATTATATTATTTTTATTATTATTGTAAATATTTCTCAAAAGAGTCCTGAGCACAACTTATTTTTTTATATAAGCATTGTACAAGTTCTTATATTTGTGTATAGTTTACTTATTTATATTTCAAAATATAATAAGGCCCAATTATGTACTAAGTGTAATATCTAGATAAATGGATTGCATTAAAATTACCACGTATTTCTTTTGTTTTTGGATTCATTAACGTATATACATTTTCAAAGGGAACGGCTGCGATTAAATATGGTCCCTCGTATAATAATTCGAATTTACTTATCTCTTTCTTTTGAGCATTTGAACGTGTCGATCTTCTAATTTTAACTAAATTTCCAATATGAAACTGAATCAGTTTATGTGTTTTATTGAATTTAACTTGCCTTGTTTCGCTCGAACGTTTAATGTTTACGCGAACCTGTTGTCGTACCTTTTCGGAGTCAATTATTGACTTTGAGCTATGCAATAACTTGTCGATCGATAAAGTGGGTCTTTTACCATAAAGTACTTCATTTGGTGTAAATCCTATGCTATCATGGTATGTATTATTATAAAGATCTTCTACCCTTGGAAGTATTGTAACCCACGACTTATGTTTGTGGTGACAATATGTACGGAAGAGTCTCCCTAGTTCTTTGTTAACTCTTTCTGTCGTGTTTGGCCTTGGATTACGCACGGTTGTGTTAATTGTTTTTATGTTAAGTTCCTCGAGACCTTTTTTGAATATTTTACTAATAAATTGTGACCCGTTATCGGTCATAACACTGTATATTTTTAAAATTTTATTAAATTGTTTAATTTTTGTTAAACATGAACGCCCGGTAGCTTTACGCAGTGGATACAATTTTATATATTTACTAAAGGAATCCTGTATAACTAAAATAAATGTATAACCGAAAGTACCTGATGGTAAGGGACCATAGAGATCAGCCATTACTATTTCACCTACATCATTAGTAATGATTGACTGACAAGGCCCAACATATTTTATATTATTACTTTTCGAAAGCTGACATAAATGACACTTTCTAATTATATCTTTTACGTGCTTAGATAAATTTTTCCAGAACATTCTTTCTCTTATGTATTTTATAATTTTATAAGCGCCTTGGTGACCCATCTCTTCGTGTACCTGGTTAACTATTTCTTCCCTTAATATAGCTGGTATATAAACTACTTCACATTTATTAGTTTTGTAATAATATATATTGTTTCTAAAGGTAATTCTATTTTTGTAGCGATTATTTTGACCATTAATGATTTCATGAATTTCATTATCTTCACCCTGAAGCTTAGGCAATTGTTTGAGCTTTAATAATAGTGACTTATTGTCTTTACCGAGATAGAAAATCTGCGGTAACTTGTTTTTTGCCTCTTGAATTTTGTAAGTATTCGGAGGATACCTCGATAAAATATCGGCTACTATGTTGCTTTTGCCTGTTATGTACTCTATTTTATAATTAAACTGTTCCAAATAAAGTATCCACCTTGTAACTCTACTATTAAATAAATTCCAATTTTTAATAAATAATAATGCTTTGTGATCTGTTTTTATAATGACTCTACTTCCTCTTAAATATGTTTCGAATTTCTTTAAGTTAGAAATTACTGCAAAAAACTCCTGTTCGGTTATAGTCCAATTTAACTCAGCTCCTTTTAAAGCTCTACTATGGAAGCCCAAGACTTTCATTTCATCATTATTTCCTAACTGATACAAAACCCCTGCGAAACCGATTCCAGATGAGTCAGTTTGTAAGTAATAAGGTTTTTGGAAATCTGGATGTTGAAGTTCTATTGTCTGTATAAATTGTTTTTTAGTTAATTCAAAAGCTTTTTGTTCTTTGTCTGTCCATGACCACTTTTTATCTTTCTTAAGTAATTTACATAGTGGTAAAGTACATAATGCGTAATTGGGAATAAAGCGTCTATAAAAATTACATAACCCTAAGAAAGCTCGTAAGTGCTTAATCTTTTTTGGAACAGGAAAATTTTGTATAGCCAACACCTTATCAGGATCCGTACGAATACCTTTTGTTGATATGATAAAGCCAAGCATCTTGACTTCATCACAAAGAAACTCACATTTCTCTATATTGCATGTCATTCCGGCCTTTTCTAACTTCGACAAAACAATGTCTATGTGGTCTATGTGATTTTCAATAGTCCCAGAGGTTATTATGGCTAAATCATCTAGGTAATTAACACAAAAATCTCGAACTTCCGGGCCTAGCACTTGGTCCATTGCTCGACTAAAACTTCCTACTGAAGTCTTTAGGCCTTGTGGTAACACATTGTATACAAATGATTTTCCATTGAAAGAAAACCCTGTATATTTTCTACTATGCAAGCTAATTGGTATTTGAAAGTATGCATTATTTAAGTCTATCGTGGTAATATAATTACACCCATGAAATGAATTTAAAACGTCTAATTGCAACGGCGGTTTTTCAGTCTCTGCAATCATATTCTTATTAATTTCCCTAGCATCTAAGAGAACTCTTATGGTTCCATCACGCTTTAAAGTGAAAGTCAGCGGACTACTATAAGGCGTTGAAGCCCTTGAAATAATATTTAATTCCTCAAGTTCCTTAAGTTTTCCCTCCATTTTCTGTCTATAGGCGTAAGGTATAGGATATGATTTTTTCACAATGGGTTTATTATTAGTCATTATTATCTCATGCTCGTAGCAATTACAACGCCCTAATTTTTTAGTAAAAACGTTTTTATATTTATATAGCATTTTTAAAAGGTTTTGTTTAACATGGTGAGAAATATCTGTCCCTAATTTAATTTTTTCTAAAACATAGTCGAAATTTTCTTGAGCAATAGTCATTACAGTCTTATTTAACCATGTATTGCGGTTTACGATAGGTATAATGTACTCTATATTATTCTTCGTTAACTTTATTTGCATATGTTCTTTTCTAAAATCTAAAATTATTTCATTTCGTTTGATCCAATTGAATCCCAATATAACTGATCGTGACAAATTAGGCACAATTAAGTAACCAATGTCTAAAGTTAAGTTTCCTATCTCAGTTGGTATCATCACCATTTGTTGTATTTTTGAACTACTTAAACCTATTGCACCCTTAATTTGTATTGCTTTAACTGGCATCATAGGCAAATTAAAATGCTTAAGCTCAAGATAAGTTAATTCTGATATGCAAGTGATATCACTACCCGTATCGAGTAATGCATCTAATTCTAACGTAATTAACTTAACGGGAATTTCACATCTTATGTTCGTATCACTTAAATCTAAGTTTTCGTGTTCCTCAAAAACGTTTAGAACTTCATGTTCTACAACATATTTTTCCTTGTTACAGTTTGATATAAACAGTTGAACCATCTGATTTTCGATGTCTTCCTTATAATAACCAAATCCCGTTCTATCTCTCTGTCCAACAGCTTGTATTGGTCGGAGTATGCCTCTACCATTAAATTTTCTGCCTAGTGGTTGTCCAGGCAACCAGCCAGTTTTTAACATCATACACAAAGCTTCATCCCCTGATTTAACAGCTGAGACGGGGTCGTTTTGTTCAGCCATATTTAGTTTAAATTATTGTAATGAGATACATTATTATAATCTCCATTGCAATCGTTTTCATATTCAGTATAATCATTGTGAATTAAATTTGTTTGATGGTTTTGTCGCTGGTAATTTTTATTGTAATCTTGCTTCTGCCGATCTTTATATGGATGCTGAATATCATTTCTATTAATATAACGTTCTCTGTTATTACTCATATCTTTTATAATTTTTGGTTTGGAACTTTGTGGTGTCAACCCGTCGTCCTGTTTATTGATGTCATCGAGATTTCGCAAAAAATCAGTTAATTCGATAACTGTATCTCCTTTTGACATTGCCCACATTTGTTGTATATGTCTCGGATAATGCCTAATCATGTCTGAAACTAGTTGTTGTTCTGGTATGGTGAAAGATAGCATTCGAACTTGGCTAGTTAGGCTTAAAAAGTGACCGAGCATGGTGGGGTGTTGTACTTTATTCCATTTTGCACATACAATATCTCTTCTTATTTTATTTTGTTCTGACTCTCCCCAGTAAGTATGAAGAAAGTCAGTTTTAAAGTCTTCTAGAGACTTCCATTGAGGAGAGTATAGTCTCGCCCAATCTCTAGTTTCACCTTGTAAACATTCATAAATTAAATCTAATTCTTTTCCTTTACTTGGAATTTTTCTAAGATACGCGGTTAAATCTTCTAAAAATGTGACGGGATGATTTTTATTTTTATCGAATTTTGGTTTCTCTGTAGCTATGTTTAAAATATTGTAAGGAGTATTTTCAATTACTATATTTGAAGAGGACGCCGGTTGTTGTGACTCTACAGTCCTCTCATTTCTTTGTTGTAATTCCCGTTCTAAATTATTAATTTTCATCTCCATTACACGTGTTGAACGTTTCATTAACTTGTAAAGTGTCACAAGTTTTTGTCGTCTTGCAACGGAAGGTCGTATGGTTCTAGCATTGCTGCTTTGTGTGGGTTCTATTCTCTCTGAATTACGATCATTTGCACTTTCTTGGGTTTGTTTGCGACGTTGCGCAAGTGGTTGATTGATATCATCATTGTCATTTTGTCTATTCCTTTTTCTAACCATTTTGTTATATAGTTGTTAAGCTAGTCAGAAAATTAAATAACAATAACAATATATTGTTATTCTAGTAACGTTCAATATAAGTATTTAGCACTTTTATTAACACTTTTAGTCTAATAATTGTCACTATACACAAGTAGTTTTAATTCTTATTACTCTGAATATTCATTAAACTCGATATGCACCTAAAACAAAAGAAAAGTATTACAACCCCCAGACTCCTCAAACTTTACAACCCCCAGACTGTAAAGGTTATAAAGCCTATTTGAACATATAAATCTCTTTAGACTCTTTCCAATTCACGGACAACAAATTGTAGGCTTTCGCCTACTTTTAAAATTAAGAATTAGCCGATTTGACCATCCTGGTCGCGGCACCAAATTGTGACTAATCCCTGCCTATCTTACTTAAAATATAATTTTACATTTAAAATTTCTTATATTTAAATATCGGTTTGGCTCGTGATTTCGTCTAGTTAGTTAGGATCCATATAACGTTGACTTTGTGTAATAACCGTGTTCTTTTAGAGCGTCAGAGATTATAAATTCAATCGACTATAGAGGAGTCAAATAAAACCAGGTTTATCTTTTAAATGCGTTTTTAATATAAATATTTTGTTTAATTAATTTGAATAATAATAATCGAATGTATGAGATACCGGTCCCATTTCCTTTAACACCTCTTACGAGTAGCTGAAGGATGTCGCTCCTACCCATCTTTATATATTTAACTGTTTTGAAAAATATAAAAGGGGGAGGAGGTTGAAATGGCCCCGCGCCCGCCATCAACTGTAGATTCCAACCATAGATCGGTGAACCTTCCTCGAACATGGGAAGTGCGATTTTATAGTGTGCAAACACTTTGTTAAATAATATATGAACTAGAACTAAAGTCCAGCAGGTATCACAGCCGTAACTGAGGTGTATAAAAGACTAATAGTCTTATAAATAAATCAAGACCGTAGTCTAGCGGATAGCACAGTAATAACTATGTTATTCAAATCGACGATTAGACTTAAAAATAAATCAACAAACTAGACCGTGGTCCAGTGGGTTTCACAGTCGTAACTGCGGTGTTTATAAAGTAGCCAATGCTACAACAATAATAATAAAAATAAGAGTCAAAGTCCCATAAATAGTCAATCAGTCATAGCTGAGGAAATCTGTAGTCAATGGGTTTAACCCTGGATTATCATTGCATTAAATCACTGTTTCTCATACCAGTTCAAGTGCACGACCATCAGGCGGCCTAATGCAAGCACAACGTTATTCGTTGCTATATCCACTGTCGCAGAGTGTCGTTTTATCGTAAGATAATACGTATTAATTCCAAACATAGTGGAATAATATTCAATTAAACTCATAGATTACCGCGTAGGAATCATTTAAGTGGATTTAACATAATTTGTCATATTTTCTACCGTAGTAGGTTATAAAATATGAATATATAAATGATATACGTATAATCGTATTCTTTCTTATAACTAAGACTTACATCTAAGACTTATAACTAAGACTTAAAACTAAATCGAACGTTTTCTTAACTAGCTTATAAACCTTATAAACGCTTCGCGTATCACGTTTTACTTAAATCTATAACTATACAGTGGATATACTTAACTCTACAACAGGCACACACCCTACAATCGATTACTTAAACCAGCTTTGAACTCAGATCATTATTTGCATGTGATAATCAACTTCAAAGAGATATACGCAGTCTTATTACTAAACTAGGTGTCCTACTACAATATTTCTTATAATATCCTTAACACTGGGCTAAGGAGGCGTCCCTAAAAGGACGAACATTTTGCTACAAACGACACTTCTCGTATAAAGCGATTAGTGCGCCATATATGTATAGTGATGCCAGCCTGGATGAAATCCATTATTTGGGTCCTTCACTGCATGAACGTATCACTTCAGCATTATTACAGCCTCCGCAACGCCCTGCAACATTCGGTCGTGATTCTGGTACTACCGATTGATGAGAGACATCAATAACGACATCGTAACGTCAACCAGCCATAGCTCAGTACCACATAGCACATACACTACTCTAGTAACCCGGTAAGACAGAGTGAGGGACATTACCGTATCGCCAAAGACGTTATACAGTAACCTCAAACCCCGAAACTATCTCACGTAGGCAGCCTCATTGGTAACAGAAGGAGGGACACTACCGTATCGCCGAAGACGTTATACAGTAACATCACACCTCGCAACTGCATCACCTAAGCAAATTCAAGACGACATCGCCACGAGGGACACTAATGCAGCGACTCTCGGTCGAGCCACACAGCCTCAGACCACGCGTCGAATCATCAAGAATCCACCAGAGTATATTCAGTACAGTACTCGTGCGCGATCATTTTGCATGTGCATAGTACAAATATATTATAAAGGTTTTGTTATTTAACAATAAAAATCTTAAAACATCAACATCATTAGATCGTTGTCGTCGTGATCGTATCAAACAGTTATACCAAACTTGGATCTGTTTACAGATAATAATTGTGGAGTTTTAGAACGACCGGTTTACGAACTTACGTCCGTCGATCGACACAGTTTTACATGAAGAGTATTTATTTCGACCGCTATACGAACTTACATCCGTCGATCGTCACAGTTTTACATGAAGATTATTGATTTCGACCGCTATACGAACTTACATCCGTCGATCGTCACAGTTTTACATGAAGATTATTGATTTCGACCGCTATACGAACTTACATCCGTCGATCGACACAGTTTTACATGAAGAGTATTTATTTCGACCGCTATACGAACTTACATCCGTCGATCGTCACAGTTTTACAATATAATATCGCTACAACTTGCTCCGCTTACGGTTTACAAGAATCTGCAACATGGAAGACAAAGTTGACAAGCAATATGTTTAGTTATTTTACAAATTAATTATTATTGAAAGAAGTTCAATCATTATTTATAGCCTTATTGCTATTTGTTAATATACTTGATTTAAATTTCATAATTAATAGTCACCGTGGTAACCCTTTACTATCAGTATGCATCGCCCAGTACATACTTTTTTGCAATTAGATATTATCGCTACGGCTACCATCAAACCGTTTCTATATCATATTAATTTCATTATTATATTTTATTCGAGGTTAACCCCGACCTTCTTTATATCGCTTTTATATAATAAATATAATGTCTCATTGAGAACACTCATTCATATGACGGCCTGCCATACCGTCATTTGTAATAATCATTTGTATTATTTATAGGTAAAGTGCACGAAGCACATTCTCATTATAATTATATTTTGCCATGCATCCACCATTGATATATGAGTAGGCACTACACCGACACACGGATCTGCGCCACTCCTATATTTTAGAATAATCAACCATAGCTAGCAGCCTCGCAGTATAACCCGCACAGCTGCACCGCCTAGTATCATTTCTTATTATGTAATTTGATATGCATTATTGCACGCGGCCGATGCGGCGAGCGCATCACTCCACGCGTCCAATTTGAACCGAGCTGCCAAGCATCATACCCCTATATATGCTTTCACGAGAGTATGACATTCGGCGCAGGTCAGCCTTAAATCTATAGAATTTTGTATGGAAAAAGGCTGGCGCCGAGATTTTTTATCAAAAAGTGGCACGTCATTTTCTTCGCCAATACACGAACATATCCATGAATACACGAACGATTTCACCAAAAACGTATGAAAAAAGGTAAGCTTGATATAATGTCATTCCTTTATTATTCCATGTATATGTATACATTTACTATGCAATCTCATGAATTTATTTGTATGTATGTTTTTATGTTTCTATATATGACATATAATTCTATATATGTATGTATGTATGCATGTATGTAAACTCTCCAAAACAACTTGACCAATTTTGATTAAATTTTAATATGTGCTTAACTAAGTCTACGGACGGCTTATATTGGACCCGGTAGGTGGCGCTGCGACCGATGTTATGTTTTATATATAAAAAAAAAAATGTATTAAAATAACAATAATTCATTCTCACGTATTTATGTAAATAGTATAGTATAGTCCGTTACAATGAGTTTATATTAAGATTAAATTAATTTCCTTTAGCTTACTTCCGAAATGGACAAACAAGTCTTAATTCAAGATTTAGCGGAGACTATAACAGTTTTAATCAATTATTCATTAGTCGTAAAGGTTTAATGATTCTTTAAGAGGTGACCAAATTGGTTACGTGACATCATCGTGAGTGGACAGAGAAAGTTCATTAGTAGCGGGTGACGCCAAGAATTGACAGAACTAATCTTTAGTTAATCCTATTAATGAATGAAAGTAAATATACATAAAAAAGGTCTATTGTAACTCAATCAAGTGCTGGGTATATTGACGGATTGGGATACTGCTTTACGGAAACCTCCATATGTAAAAAAAATGCCACATATGTACGTATACACGCATTGGAATGAATGAAGCGGTAGCTATACGTAATACAGTTTTGTAAGCGATTCAAAAGTGCTTCTAAAAGCCTACTTTAATAAAGTATACTTGGTGGTAGGGTCTTGTGCAAGCCCGTCTGGGTAGGTACCACCTACTCATCAGATATTCTACCGCCAAATAACAGTACTCTGTCTTGTTGTGTTCCGGTTAGAAAGGTGAGTGAGCCAGTGTAATCACAGGTACAAAGGACATAACATCTTAGTTCACAAGGTTGGTGGCGCATAGGTGATGTAAGGAATGGTTAATATTTCTTACAGCGCCTTTGTCTATGGGCGTTGGTGACCACTTACCATCAGGTGGCCATAAAAAAAAAAGTATATTTTGATTTTGGCTACTCACCAGTAGTACTTTTTAGGCGGCTTTTTTGTCTCTCTTTCTAATATAATAGCATTTTGTAAATATTAGGTATTGGTTACTTAGTTTAAACGATTATCTCACAAGAATCATATCGATTTTAAAAGAATATCATAGATATATAAGAACAAAGCTTGTTTGCTTGATTGTTGAGAAATCAGATGGAATCAAAAGGACTTTCAACTGAATAGCGAAACTCATCCTTCTAATTTAGTTTTTTTATTAACAATAGTAAGATAGTGTTACCATGATTATGAGTCAACGCGACCGCTAATTAGAAAAAATAATAATAAAATATGACAATAACTAGAAAAGTTTATTATTTAGATTAGATAAACTGAAAAAAAACCAAATGAATGTCGAAATACATAAAGGATATAAAATTTCATTAAAAACAACGTGTTCTATGTTTACTAAAACAACGATATTCTACTTTACGCCATTATATGTCTGGCAAAAGTCATAAATTGACAGATCGGCTCTAATCTGGAGTTGTCAGCGCTTTATATACGAAGGACTCTTATCGTCTGTAGATGACTTTAAATTAAATAAAACAAATCTTTGCCATCCAGTGGTATTATTAAGACATTTATTGAACTTGCTCGATCTTGAGAACGTTGATAAGTGTTTCGTTAAACATCAATACCAACATATTCTTTTATTTTTTGCTATGTGGCTATTGAAACTATAGTCACTTAAAATAAGTTCATGGAGAGCTTCGTAAATACCATTTAATGTATATATTTGTGATTCGGAGTAAACTTAATCAATATGTAATGGTATGTAACGCTGTATTATTATACGACTTTGTATTATTTATACGACTTTATCAACATTTAAGTATTCCTGATCAAATTTCGCGATTTAAACTATTCCTTTTTCAATTATTCACAACATCGAGATATTACAGTGCAAGTACAAGTTTGTGTAAAAACATAGATGAACATAGACGAACCCTTTATTTCCTGACACAGTTCGATGGGCGAAAAAAAAAAAAAAAAAAAAAAAAAAAAAAATATATCCCGCTGAGTTTCTTTCGCCGGTTCTTCTCAGGTCCGAGGTGCTAAATTCCGAACCGGTGGTAGATTTTTGACAATCAATAAGCAAGTGCAAACACTTCTATATTGAATAAAGATTTTTGACTTTGACTTTGACTTTGGCAATCTGACACGATCGGAAATAAATCAGGCGCAAGACCAAGGGCTTTACGAGCTTTCCGCTGTACGGGGGCGGAACAATGCGAACTTCCTAACTCCGGGCTGCTACTGAGAATTTATACAAAAAAAACTTCCTCACCATCATACCCGATTTAGATGTAGTCTTAGGAATCCTTCAGTATATCAACTACAGGTATTTAGTCTAAGCAATATGAAGTACCTATAAAAAAGCTAGAAAGGCTTACCGTGATAGAAAAAATTACGATTTACTAGTAAATTCATAAAATTATTTATCTGCTTATGAAAATATATGGCTAAGAAAAATACCTAGTGTTTAGTACATATATCAATTACCTTAATTGTTCGATTTATAGCATGGATAAAACAGTCAATAAATTATTTTTCTTGTAATATTTGATTTTAATGATTACAGGTTTATTGTTCAGAGGCGTCGATGTGTATATCGTACGTGTATATAATGTAATGTCATTGACATTTATTAATCTGATATAAGATGTACCATTAAGGTCTAATTTGCTTCGTTGTATTATCAAACTTGCTGTGCTTGCTGTTGCCCGCGATTCATTTATATGTAACAAACGCCGAATTTGAAAAAGCAGCTCGGTAACGCTTTTTCTTCTGTCTTGCTTTTCAAGAACATTTATTTCAGGCTTAAATTTCATTACTGAAATAAAATTTATTATATTATATTTTCATTTCAGCGTACAAGCGAAGTAGCTTTTAAAATAATTGTTAAAATCGGTCAACAACAAAAACGGACAAAAACAATCTTTCCTCTGTACAATAATTGTATAGAAGTAAATATGCTGAATATTAAGAAAAGTTCCCGTTGCTTAATATGACGTGCGTGTAAAGATATGGATAAAAGATCTACTGAAAAAAAATTGGTATATAACTATTAAAAACCTATCTTCCTACCATCCGTGCTTTAAAATTGTTACTTAACAAAGTTTTACGTTAAATAAGATTTCTGAACATAATCTGAATTTCCAAACTCACTTATCAGAGCCGACCTCACTATCGATCAAAACTGTTTTATAAATTGTTATGGCAGACTCCCTTAAATTTTAAAACTAACGGAAGTAAATTTTAGATATATTATGTTGTAGTTATACTGTAAGTACCTACTGCATTGCAAGAAAAATTACATGCTTATTTAAAAAATAAAAGAATACGTTTATATAATTGATAAGTTGGTAGAGACCTTAAGCCGTGTCGGGATAATAATACACGGCATATAGCCATTAACGTGCCATAGTATTATAAAAATGATCCGTACCATATTTATACAGATAATTAAGTAATATGTTTTTTTTTTTTAAATAATTATATCGACTTCGTAGAAAATAATTGCAGAAATAAAATTAAAACTTATTATTATATTGAGCTGTTATTACCATAAATAACTTAATTATATTATTAAAAATATACAATTTGTTAATATAACGACATAATTATTTTAAGAATGAAAAATATTATATGAAATTTCTTTTATGAAAAAGGTTTATTACAAAAGAAACTTTATATTATTTTTGTAAGCGCGAATCCATTCAGAAGAAAATAATAATAATAATAAAAATAAATTAAATTTATGCATAAAATATAACATGTTTGTGATATAAAACATATTTAGTAATTTTGCAGTTTATATGTATATTATGTGTTGCACGTAAATCCAGGTATAATAAAATGTCACGATTTTGTACTTAAATCTAGATCTATAAAACTAACACAAGTCTATAATAAATATCAAGGTCTATAAATTAAATTACATTGAAAGGTCACAATTAATCGCTTAGATATGAAACCCTAACTCCTCTCCGTTAAGTCATGGTATTCTATTCCTTTAAAAATACTTGTCATGACATCGGAAAATATAAAGCGAATATAATTATGTAAGATATTTTAAAGTATAGTATTTACTACGAGTGTAAGTGAAGCTATTTACCACAATTGGTACGTTAGGCTCCGCCCACACGTGTCGTTCACTGTTTATTGGCTGCTGTATCCCGGGTTCCGTAATTGATTCCGTTATGAATGTTCGTATTGAGTTCATGTAACTATTAAACACGGACGGTGTTTTGAAAACTGTTACGTTAAAAATGGACTAATAATAATTAAGGTTAACGTACACTTTTGTTTTCATTGAACAAATTGTAATGTCAATAAAAAAAAAAATTGGATAATAGTAAATACGTAGAAGTTCGATGTTTTTATGTAGATAATGATATGATAGGTTCCTTAACATAAATAACAAACTCGCATATTTAGAAAAAAAAGTCATAATAAATTTTTATATTACTATAATCATTAATGGTGGTCAAATACACAAATACGAAAATGAAATATATTAACCATAACGATCTAGAAACGACTAACTAAAAAAACAACATATCGCATTTTTTCCGAAGAACTGACTATCGTTTTGTGATATCGAAATCCACTTCATTAATCACGCTATATTGAGAGCAGGCCACCTAATCTCGCTTTATTCGCATCCTTTATCACGCCCATGCCTTTTGCCCTCCGACCCGTTACCTTTACCGTTAATTGCCGATATTTGAATGCAATAACGGTTGCATGACAGTTAAAAAATGACGCATCAGACCCGTCATACGATGCATCGGTACATCGTAGTCGAGTATATGGTCGAACGTCTCGATTTATCGTGTTATTATCAAGCTGACAATATCGGCAATAATTTGCATAATTTGAGACTGGGCTCATTAAGGCGTGTTTTAACATGTTTTAAATAAAGCCGCCGAATATGTTTAAAGAAATATATTTAACTGTTTAAGACTTTAACGGTTTATATTGAGATCTTAAACTAAAACTAGTGTAGCCTTTAAATATATTTACGACGTTATAAATAACTTAATTTATGACTAAAATTAATATCTCTAATTTTATTACGATACCTACCTTTTATGTGTATGATTATAATAATCGCGCCATTTTAGGGCTAATTTAATAATAGAATAATAATAATTTCACTTAATTTAAACTCGTAAAACTGATAATATCCTTATGAAATGATTATCGCTATACATCAGTAACCGTTACAACGTCAACGGTTACATCATCGCTAATCGAAAATTCACAACATGTTATCTTAAATTTCAAGCCTCACGAAATGAATCATGTCCGTGGAAATAAGGCACTGATATCGAACTTCAATTTCGCGCTCCCGTAAAAAGAAAGCACTTTTACTTTTTATTGTATAAAATTTTCTCACGGCGGACACTGACTCATCTTATCCACGCCGATCCGCGTGACGGGCCCCTCAATTATGACGTCATAATGGCGATCCCGATGATAGTGATCCTTTTTTAAAGTTCGGTTTTTAATTTAGTGGCATAAAGGCAGTGTATCTTGTTAGCTCGGTTTGGCAAACATTAGGTCCATTTAGATTAAGCTGATAATGATTAACATTTAAACATTTTGTAGTGTTGAGATTTGCTGTGTTACGTTTATAATTTAAAGCGAATCGATTCTCACGACTGTTCGATCTTCTTTATTTAAAAATAAAACAGTTATTTTCATCCACTTTTGTTGTAAAGATGTCTCGAAAAATATTTAGAACATTTTTATTCGTAGTTAAGTATCTGATATATGTATATAGTTGCTTCTAAGCACCCTCCTGCATTGAAAATTAAATGTATTTATTAAAAATATAAAACAATATTTGCACTTACGTACTTAAACCATAGTGTATTTGTTATTGTAGGTAAATTAGGTAATTTTCACCAAACTATTCGTGCATATAACGATAAGGTTAAAATACAAAGTGCTGGGAAGATTTTATGGTCGGCGGAACTACGAGATATTTCTAGCTGCTTTATGCTTACACACAATGGCGTTAACCCGCACATCGTCTATTACGACCCGAGTGTCCAGAGTACAATCGCGAGGAGTTATAAATAAGTATAACTGTCCGATATAGCCGAGAAAACTCCATTTCGCTGAGCAACCGGCGCATAAAGTTTTGTACGACTCAATAAACATATTTTCAATTTTAGTGGCGACTGTCCTCTCGGCGAGATTGCATCGTACACTTTTATATCTAAAATAATCATCTTTGTTAGAAAACGTACTCGTTTGAAAACCCAAATATTGCAGATTTTATAGATATTTATGATTCACAATTTACAAAAAAAAATGTTTTGGCTTAATATCTTTCTATCCTACCGTAACTGTCATGAAAGTATAAAATACATGTTTAAGCCCAAGCACACACTTTCTTAAATAAATACCTAAAGTAATTAATCAAAGAATTAAATAATCACAAATGAATATTTATTACATTAACAGTCAAAGCCATCATGTGCCAATATAAGAGTCGTGAGACTCCATAACTTTAACATCCCACAAAGGTTTATGATTCCATCAATACCAATTTGCCTAATAAATCTTTAATATAGAAACGAGATAGCATGTCACTGTGCAAACATATTAACACACAAATGTATTGCTAACGACACATTATTTCACAAACCAAGCACCATGCACCCGAGTAGGCACACACCGTTGATTTCGCAATCGCATTAAGTTATGGCGGTAAATCTCGTTGACACTTACTGACTTATGGCCTACACACTCTAAAGATTATTTCAGAGGAAGCGCAAATTTGTACTGTCATTCTTCCTAAATATTTAATCAAAAATACTGAAATATTCATTTATTATATATATATTTATTTATATTAGGCAATATAAATAAATATATATATACAAACATATATATGTAAACATGTACATGTTTGTTTGTATTGTATCAATGTATTAAATACAAATATACTAATAACATTATACATGTCTTAAAAAGTAATTAATAACACACTGGAGAAGGTTTGGAGCTCATTATTAATCGGACACACATGAGCCAGAATATCATTGCAAATATACACATGCACGTTTCCTTTTAATGTTTTCCTTTGCCGAGCACGAGATGAATTATAAGCATAAACTAAGCACATGAAAATTCGGTGTTGCTTGGCTGGGTTTGAACCGAACCTCATCGGTTAAGATGCACGCGTTCTAACCACTATTGTTGGTCACATGTATTGTACCGATATAATTAAACTCATTGTCAAATGTTAGCCATATAATTGAAATAATTGAACATTAAAAGTTATAAATAAGTAAAATATCGTATGAATTTTTAGTTTTGTTAAATAATTTTACGTCGGTAATAAGTAATGTTATTGTAAATTTTAAGAGAGTAAATGAAGTTTTGTTGAAGGATATCTCAACTACTTGCTCCGAGGTGTCCAGTACCGTAGCAATGCATCCTACAATACTGTGCAGATCCTATGAGGTAGATACAACTCATTCACCTGTTATTCTGCCTTGTTTGGCTAGTCTCCCTTGAGAATAGGCGATGTCGCTGAACTTGGTCAGGGGCATTTTACTTCAAATGAAATAAAACAAAAAAATAGCTATCGCTAAAGCTCAAAGTTTTTACCTTTAGATAAGCGGTACCTTGTTTTCACGCAGTGAAAACCTTCAGAAAGATACCGGACTCTTAGGATGGCTGCTTAAAACTGGGTTATGTAGGATTACTAGAACATAGGCGTACTTTCATCGTTCTGATGAAGAACACGGGTCTGTTGATAGACTCTCGCGTCCATATCCACCAGAATGTCCAAAGGTGAAAAGCGACATTTGCACCAGTCTGTGCATGGCACCCGCTACCTTCTCGATGTCGGTGGGGACTAGTCGCACAAAGTGCTCGTCGAAGCCAAAGGTCAGACGGTCCAGAGAAACACAGATATTTCATGTACTTGGTCACCTGGACGTTTCGGGCGGTTCCCTGTTCCTCGGCATTTTGTGGAACCATAGCGTCGTCTTATGAGACGCTATCCGAACGCCCAGAGTGTAAGAGGTACCCTTAACATATAACAACTAGTTCATTTCATTCAATCTTTCCATTCGCATCGTAATTATGAGTAACTGAAAAAAAAAGTAAATTATTACCAGAAAACAAGTAAAATTTTTGTACATAAATATACAAATGATCATATTACAAGACATCCTTTATATATGTGTTTTATTCTCTACAATTATTTTATAAGAACAACATTTTGAATTTAAACGTTTTACAAAAATCAATTTCATAATAAATTAATTTTGAATAATACTTATTCTCCGTTTTAAAATCTAACTATGTGTATAATAACTTTACCAAGGTAATCACTAAAGTCACGTAACTGGATACCCGTATTGACGAATAAAAGTCATTATGAAAATAATAATTTATTTATTTATGTTGAACAATAATAATAATAATTTCTTATATGTACATATATTGAATCTTATTAATAAAAACCAGTTATATAATTTTATAACATAACAAAGCAATGAAAAATAATATTTCGAAACACACCTAAAACCTTTTAAACAGATTCACATATATATTGATGAACGCATAAATGGTATGGCAAAAATAAAAAGTTAGAGCCTTTTTAGTCTCCCACCGTTAGATAAAAGCCTTCACTCTAGTTAATGAGAAGGATTCGAATCGTAATCATTCATTGTGGGCTGACGTATATTTACATAATATGTCTAAAGGTACGTTTATGCAGGCGATTATTCGAGCAATATTTACGTGGCTACTAGGAATCGGAATCAATCCATAAAAAAACTCCATTTATTTTGATAATATTTCCAAAAGTTTCCTATTATCCTGTATTGGTAAGATTTTATTCCATATTGTTAGTACATTAATGTACGTTAATTTCGCATAAAAACCCCTTCAATCACAAACGAATATAGTTAAACTGAATTACTAGTGTATGGAGGATGTGTTGCCGTTAATTAATATGCTTCATTTATTTATATATGGTACGTATATATATATAGTAAGGGTGGTAATCCTTACAATAATTTCTACAAGAAATATACCAATATAATAATATTGGTATATTTCTATATGTTATCGTGACATCATAACTTAAGGAATATTTTAGAATTGAGTGATTTAAATTAAATATTGTGAAAAATAAGAATACAAATTATGTCTTAATAGTCTTTATTCTACGTAAATAATAAACTTTATGATTTACCTTTACTATCTAACTTAACTTAACTGTATAATTATGAACATATTTTTATATGAGGTGACAAATACGTATAGGCATAATTTAATGCTTCCGTAAAAGGAGCTATATGATAAGTTTCCTTCAAATTAATGTCACTGGAGCGAGCATAAATATGTCTCACAATACCTTATTTTAACTACGCCACAACTAGTGCACATAAATTTCATCTCAGATAATGTTACATTAGCGCATACATCGCCTATATCGCGACAGATTTTGTTACGAGCAGTTAAATTTTATTTCTTTATGATGTTTTATTATTTTATAAGCGATGCGAGCCTTTGTGTTCTTTGTTGCAAATGCTAGAGGTGGTCCTTGCCCGCGACCATTTTAATGCAAACATCGCGTAATAAAACGCATTAAATTGTTGTGTTGTGAATCGAACTTTGTTTACGACTCGCGCACAATAACGTTGTCAGTTTTTTCTGTTAGCCAGATAAATGACTTAGTCGTGTTCTTCCTATAATAAAAACGTCTTGTCCTTAATGAATAGTTATTTTGATCATATCGCATGATATGTGAATATTTGAAGTTGTAAGGTAATGCGCGGTGTAGACGGGCGACTGAGATTCATCGCAGTGCAACGTTCTGCGATACACGTGCGGAGATAGCGAGACGAGTCTCAAGATGTATGCATAGATTTAGGCCCTTTGTCTCGAACCACTATGAGAAAACTTCATATTAACAATACATCCCTTTGAGTTATGTTTGAAACCATAATTCACTTTGAAAAATAAGAATCCACATTTTACTTGTAAGATTTTGAAATTAAGCATAATTACGAGACCGTTATTATCGGTTCTCTAACATGGCTCAAAGCATCGTTACATGCTTAGTAATGAGTTTTTAAAGCCTAAATTTATCCTTGCCGAGTGTCGGTATCATATGAATAAGTTGATTTAATGCATTCCGACACGAAATACTATCGTATATAAAGTCCAAAAACTGTTTAAATATACTCATAATTGTTTTATGGTAAATCATTAACTATCGAATAAACTCATTAGTTTCGTTATTTATTATTAGAAAGCTGAATTTCTGTTCAAACGTTTATGGAAAAAGAGAAAGATAACTTTTAAGGATCTTAAACTGCTAATTCGTTTTAATAATTAAAAACATTTATACATTATATTACTAGCCTAAATAATATAAATGACGTAGAATAACGGCTTCCATTTTCATTAAAAAAAAAATGTTCTAATAGGTTCTAAATGATATTTTATCTGCTTATTATTTCTTAAAATAATAAGCAGATAAAAAAAAATTGAGGACAATATTGTCTATCCATATTGGTGGTTCGTTGTGGAATAATCACTGAATCTTATTTTCAAGAGGAGAAAAGATCTTTGTCTAGTAATATGACATTTAAAGTTTCTTTATTTAAACTTAAAGGACTTCTTTAAGTAGAGCGGAAGGGCTATTGCGGAACACGTGGGTAGTATCCGCTGCCTACTCCTCTAAAATACATTTTGCAATAAATTTACAATGGCTTGAAATTAACGAATATATTCCATTGTATTGATGCATTAAACACCCTTTTTCGAATTTATGAGACTTAAATATCATGTCTGAATTTAAATTATACCTAAAATATTATTTATCTTTAGAAACGTGTTACAAGTATGCCACATAGTAAGTACAACATTTACTATATATTTAGTTTGAAAATATTTTTATAAAGTAGTTGTAAGAATCAGTAGTTATACGTTAAAAAAAGTATATATTCCCTAATTAAATATTACGCGTTATAAATCTAACGTTAAGAAATACGTAGGTTATTGCGCGCGTTGAGCTCTCATAAACCGCAAACCGTTCGTAGTTCATACGGAGTTTAACGCGTATTATAAATTATATTGAGTAAACTTACCACAATAGCACATCCCACATACTAGACGGACATTACCTAGCAATAGAAACATTTAAAATAACTAACATTTTCACCATTTATCTATCATTCTAAACTCCATCTTATTACCTACTGCTTAAAACTTGATTTAAACTACAGTACGTTTTAAATGCTACATAATAGTATCTACGAGTTTTCTTCGAGGCTCTATAACTCATGGACGTCGCTCCTGCTATCGTGACAGTGTCCCAGTAGTGAGCAATTACATCGAGCAAAACCTACTAAAGCGTTGCCACCTGTTCTCACCATGATATTATTAATAATTTCCTTTAATACAATGCCTCCAATGCAATAACGTATTTAATTGGCAGGTCATACAGAATATTTTTGCCTGTATATCAAATACGCATTTATCGCAGAAGAAAATGAGTTTTAACAGCAAAGAAATATAGTATATTATTAAAAAGTTACTAATGTTTAATTCGATGTAGGATAGCGACCCACGCGCTTTCGTTCATAGAAAATCCATACCTTTGTTTTGTAATGAAATTGTTAGTTTATTTCTTCAAATAAACGACGTCTATTTGTGAATGCAGTAGTTCGTTCAGATAAAGTTGAAATGAATGGGTGGTCTTTATAGTGTGTTTATTGAATTTAATCAAGTATCGTGTTATAAATGATATAACAATGGTTTTGTTTGAATTCTCTATTGATAAAATGTGAATGAAATATAATATTATATAGGTACATGTACACATTGAATGACAAAACTTAAAAAATATTATAATTAATTAATATCGAGCTAATCACATTCATTCTATAAACACGTGATTTTATGAGTCCATAAAAAACATAACCTCGTTTATTTTACTGTTTTAAGTGTTCATTATTAATTTTAGCAAATCTTAAATGTAAGATATAATATAATATTTTTTTTTATTCATTTATTTCAAATAGGATAAGGGACAAATGGCTCCCGTGACGGTAAACAGTCACCGACGCCTACAAATATTCGCGAAAATCATTCCTAACGAAGTTGTGTTGTGTCCCGTATATATTTTTTTGTCATAAAGTTAGGCGGCAAATAGCTCACCTGATGATTAGTGTAAGCCACCATGGGGAGTAAGATGTTATGTCCCTTGTGCCGGTTGTTACACTGGCTCACTTACCCTATATGGCGATAGAATACATGATGAGTGGGCGGTACCTACTCAGACAAGCTTGCAAAAAGCCCTACCATCAAGTATATACACTTGCTTATCCACCCTTCAAACCAGAACACATCAACATCATACAGAGTGTGAAAGTTTCGCGGTAAAATAATCGTCTGGGTTACACCGGAAACTCAGGGTAGAATTGTAGATACCGAATATTATATTAACAGTTATATCATTTATCGTTATGTAAATAGTATTTGTCATTATTATTACGTAATGTAATCAATGTTCCTCGCTAAAACGTAAGACAATTGTCAATACATAATTTATACCCTAACTTGTCTTATTTATTGGCGTGTACTGAAAATTACGTAGCTAATCTTTTAATATTTAGTACTTAATATTATTCGTGATATAATTTATGATGCAAAGAGAATGATAAATTGTATATCGAATAAATTTGGAATTTTAAATTTAATTCAAATTATTAAATAGTAAAAATACATTATCCTATCAAATATGTTGTTATTTAATAATAAGAATTAGATATTTGTTTAATTTTTTATTTATAATTCTAAAGGATATATATGTTCTATTTTTTTATACGTTTGAGTATTTCTTTTTTATTATTATTATTTTTAATTATCATTATGATTTCTAAATAAGAAAAAATACTTCGTTCGGGTTATTGACTGCGCTCTTTTCTTCTAATTTAATTAACAATCTTAAGTTAAGCACAAGTACATAGAAAGCATAGGTATCGAGATTTTGTTCAAACAATTGCGTATACCACTTCATCCGTCCCGTTACGATAAGCCTACACGAATTAGAAGCCTTCACGGATGACTTTGTTTACATTTTTAAAACAAAAGTTGTACTTTAACAAGTTGTAGAAGCAGTTTAATTTTAGAAGCAAATACATATACAAGTATTTTTTAAACAACTGATTTGGACATAATATAAAATATTTTAGCAACATTATTTTCGTCCTGTAACTATTATAAACAGACGTTAAATATGAACTTTATTATACGCATATGCATTACATTGCCCGAGAACTATTTAACAAACGGATTATTTGTTATAAAAAGGAATAAAAGCGATTGGGCCCGGATATATGTACTACTAATATAGAAGATGAAGGTCATAAACGACTGGCTACATAGCCAGCCCCTTAATTTTTTGAATATTATTATAGAAATCAAATATAGCTTCAGAATGATACAGGAGCTTGCATATCCTTGCATAAAGGAAAAAAGGTTAAAAGGAAGGAATAAAGCTCATTTCATATAGTATTAAATAATAAGAAAAAGTGATCGATAGACGCTTGCGAGAGGAAAGTGATATCACGGAGAACCAGTTTTAATTTTATGTCCGGGCCGTGGCACAATGCACCTTGAGAATTGTGCGAAATGAGCAAACAAATACATATAATTCTGGATATAGTTTGAGATATGACCCTGAGAGACAAAAGGTGAACCGGGAATACATGTAGAACTCATTCATTTATTGTAAAGCTGATCATGAACGTTATCAGGTCATCGGTTAACAGAGACTATCAAGACTAAGCAGCGCTTCGTAGTTTCACCCGCTTATATTTAGCCTTGTATATAATACTAATGAGTCGTGATAATCCAGTGGTTTAAAAATGTCGATCTTAACCGAAGATATCGAGTTAAATTCCTTACAAGCACCACTGAATTTTCAAGAGCTTAATCATTTATTTCAAAGTATTGTAATTTTTATGTTTGCGTATAGCCTTCAACTATTTGAAAATCAATTCAAGAAAAATAATCTATAATACTAATAATATTTTTTTAATTTAAATTGTACATGAGAATCCTGTTATAGTTTTGGGGACGTATACATAAACTGTACTATCGTTAATAAAATTATTATGAATATTCATTAACTTTATTACAATTTGCAATAATTAAAATTGTCTTTACCGCACCGTAAGTAAACGTGTGTAATTATTGAAAACGGAAATTGTTAAATTAATAAATTGATTGATTTTATTAAAATGTCAAGAAATTTGTTAATTAACTTGTACATATAGTTTTTTAATTTTGATCTTATCAAGTTTTTACATTAATTCGACTGAATTAGAAGGATTTACAAAACCAAATCGTTCAATTTACGAAATATATAATGTGTCTAATTTATAACGATCTGATTATATATAACGTGACAGAATATTTAATATTTAATTATAATATGTTAGTTAATAAAGAAGCTAATTAAAATATGTGTAATCAATAAAAAAACATAACTAGCTCGACTTTCCTAAGACATCTATAATTATCCTTGATATATTATTAATTCAATTGCATAGATGTTAATATTACAAGACTATATAGGGTTAAAGTTTGAGCATTGTTACGTTGTGTCAAAACGCAATTAGTAATGCAAATGTACGTGATATACTTCCTTAAAATACTTTGACTAATAACTACCTAAGGCGGACTAAGGCGGACTTCTTATAAGATTTATGTGGGTTAATAGATTGACAATTAGAAAATGTTTAAGCTGCCAAATTAAATTTCAGTTTTGCAATTATAGCAGTATTTAAAAGTACAACTTTCTATTACTAGAAACTACTAAAGAGACCATGAAGTTATCTTTTAAAGTATTTATAACATTTAAAGAACAACATAAGGATAAAAAAAAATCATTGACATTTATATAATATCATGATTATTCTAACAATAAAACAACATTTTGTGGAACATACTACCTAAACGTTCCACGGTGTTGCGAATGTAATCTTGTCATTAGCAGTTCTTTAATAGAGATTCAAATTTAATCTCACATATTTCAATGACTTGTCAATAGAATATTGGGTGCATACACATATGCTAAATAAAAATGAATTAAATAAATTACTGTCGGAATTAATCGTAAAAGACAAATCATTAAAAATCATAAAATACTATAGCGTATAAAGTGCGTATAAAGGATGCATTTACAGATATATTCCTGTGTTTGCATTTATCCGAAGCAACAACACTACTTGTTGACGATAAATCATTTCGACACAATTAATGGTACATTGTCGCGAACACGCCCGCTCTTAATTACGAACTTGCAATGAGTGAGATAAGCCTAACTAGTCTGAATAAAGCCTATTTGCGACATACGTATTGCAAAACCGATTACGTCAATAACAAACAAATATTTACTAAAAATACGAACGCTACTTCCCAATTTTCGCGTCTCGTCTTCTAAGCGAATAAATTTTGTTCAATGTCGTATCCTAGTTTTCTAAATATCGTATTACATTATAGTAAATTGTATTCAGATTCTTAATTAATCTTACAACTCATAAAACTAAACATAACTCAATCTTTATAGCGGTTTAAAAATGTTCCGACTTAAATTAACTTCCGCTTGATAAAAATACATTAAATGAAATGTTTTTTTTTTTCAAAAATAAGGAAGATATGTAATCAATTTAATATAAAAAAACAATAATTATACCTACAACTACAGTCTAAGTGTATTTGGAATGAAACGAGCCTTCAATACTTTTAATGGTCTCTTAAATTATAATCATTTCAACAATAATTATTGCGATGATAAATTTAAACCACGCAAAGTAATAAACGCCGTATGGCATAACGTGACATCATCAAATTTATTATGAACAATATAACTACAATAATTTAATAAACTAACATCAAGTTGAAACCTTTCTGTGGCTATTAATCTTCTAGTCAGCGTTAATTGTGCTCATGATTTATTTAGTTAAATAGAAGCAAGGAATCTATTATCTGTGTAATTTCGAACCATTGGTTACCTTTTATCTTCTTCCAACTACCCAAATTTAGAATAGGCTAGAGTGAAATAGATATTTAATTTATGACTTTTAGAACACTAGCTTTCTGTTACGAAGTTAACAGTTAAGTTAGACATTTATTTAGTTCAGCAATTCATCTATTACTCATACACACATCCCGTCATTAAAAAATAAACATGCATTCGGATAAAATATTCGCGTGTTTATATTTTATATCTAGGTTGGCTCGTATTTGAATTTAAATTTATAACTGGAAAGCTCTCTAAGTGTTTTACTTATGTTAGTAGATTTTACCTGACATCGTAAAATATTTTACTTGAACATTACTGTAAAACACATATATCTAAAATATGTATTTAAGAGTTATATGGAACCAAATATGTATACAATAGACTTAACTAACTAAGCACAAATCAAAGTAACAAGTCATTATTACTGTACAAATCATGTCCGCTTGGAACGGTGGCAAGAATTCCACCAGTATTTTGCCGCCGAATTGCAATTCCGATACATTTAACATTCTTTAGTATTTTACGTATATCGTAATACCAAATACCACAGTTATTAAATGTTATGACATGTATATAAATGTGTTACTAACATTCATTTAAATATTGTATTAATTAATATAAATTAAATTTGGCAAATAAAAATATGTAATAAAATAAATAATACGTTTAACACAGTATAAAAATTTGTAATTTTAACATATGATCATAAAATGAAGTATTAAAATATATTTAAACAAAAATAATCAGTGAATATTTTCCAGATACTGGATGATATATCTTAGCAAATAAAAAAAAAGGATTGACGATGTGTATTTTATTGATAGTATTATTACTTTCTAGTCTCATCTTAAATGTCGGTGAAGTATTACAATCAAAGTTGTATTTAGGAAATGTATTATTAGTAATACTAATAAATAATTATTTTATAACGTAAAGTATTTAATAACAAATTATGACAAATACTTGATAAGAAGCATTAAATCTTCAATAAGGTAAGGTAAGAACAAAAGCTTGTCGCTGTATACAGAATTATCATCAGATTGTCCTCATTTATTATGCTAAGTTACCTCACAGTTGAAGGGCACATTTGAATTTCTATTCGCAATCGTATAGTAGATTCAAATATCGACAGGCGTGCTTGGCCAGTGACGTCAGCAATGATGCAATCTAATTCACATCAATCGTGTCGCGTCAGACGGATCAAGCTTAGAAATTATACTAAGCACGAGCAGTACCACAGCTGTTGGTCCAACATATTTTTAACAATAAAATCTGTATAAGACCGCATCATTTTTTTAATAGTTGTATAGTATTTTAATAATGGCAAAATTTTGACTACTTGCCATATGTATATAAATTTACAACATAAAACATATTTTATAAATAAACAATTCAACGTGTATTGTATATGACCTAAATACTATATACTATTACATGTCGTTATTTTGGTCGATATGTATGGCAGAATTTGGTATAATACCAGTACCTTTCGAATTATATTGGCTTCCATTCTTCTATACGATAAACTAAAAAAATATCTATTTTTTTTTTGTTCACGAGCAATTTATATGTTGACAAAAAGTAGGGCAGATAAAAACATTTAGATACAATTTATTTATTCACTAATTAATTGCCTAAATATATTAACAACACGATAAAAAGGACCCAAATTTAAAGACCTCTTTTTAAGTAACGAGCTGACTAATTCAATTGTTGTATTATGTAGAACTTTAGACGAAACTTACGTCAGATTGGGTGATGATTAGACATCTTATCAGTAAATCATTGACGTGCAGGATACATTGTAAGAATAAAAACCTAGTAATGAGTTATAAGGAAAGACACTTTATTTGCGACGGACAATGTACATTAGATTTATTCCTACATTTGTATGTTGACCCTAATATAATCAATACTTACACGTAATCTGACTGCAATTAAATATTCCTTACATTTTTAACATATTTAAACGTACTTAGAACCTTCACTTGGTGGTAGGGTTTTGTTCAAGCCCATCTGGGTAGGTACCAACTACTCATCATAATTTCTGCCGCCAAGCATCAATACTTGTTAATGTCGTGTTCCGGTTTGTAGGGTGAGTGATGCAGTATAACTACAGGCACAATGGACATAACATCTTAGTTCACAAAGTTGGTTGCGCATTGGCAAAGTGAGGGATGGTTACTTTTTCTAACAGCGCAAACGTCTATTTGCTGTGGTGACGACTTAACAAAAGGTAGTCCATTTGCCGGTCCGCCTACCTACCTATTACATTTTAAAAAAGAACCAAGATGTGCCAGTTGCTAGAACGCGTGAATCTTAACTGAACCAACGAGTTTTTATGTGCTTATAATTCATATTGTGCCCGGTTGCATCTGGTGAAGGAAAACATTGTGATAAAACCTTCATGTGCCGGATGAAAATTGAAGTATACAGAATGTAACTTTTTTAACCATAAGCCATACTTCGTTATCCCATGTAATAAAATTATTATATGGTATATATATTTATTAATAAATAAAATTTGTTATTATATATCCTCAGCTCATACATGTTTTATATTATTATATATATATATATATATATAATTATGAGAAATTATAATCATAGTCATATCATTTACTTTTCGTACGTAAGTACTAATTTTGATGAATAAATAAGCCCCTTATATCATAAGCTTCAAATTATTCCATACAATTAATATTTGTTAGTGTGCTAACTGTTCAATCGGGAGATAAGCGAGTTGTTTATTCACACTGACCTATTGCTTTAAACTTTATACTGACATTTCATTACTATACTGTAGATAATATTGGATTTCTACTTCTCCTTCGTGTATATCACTCGGCCTCCACAGAGCAGACTGTCTAATGAAGTAACTAGACCTATACTTGGCTTAAATAATCAAGATACTTTATATAATACTGGTCTACGCGTATTTTTAACCTTTATTTTAATTAGAGCGTGTGAACCACGAATTCAATAGCAAGTTACAAGTTAACGATTTCCGAATTTATTTGATAAGTAAATTGTAATCCGGTCTATTTATTTGATTAAGTAGTTACGTCCCCCGCGCCGTGCTTACACCGCAGAGCGTGTTATTTTGACGTGACAGATGTTATATACCCAAAATGTAAAATTTAAAAAAATATAAAAATATTGTATCTATTACGTGTTTCTATCTCCAATTAAAAGACAAACAATACATAGCAGGACTAACTATAAGTAAATATACCTTTAAAAAAATAAAAATTAAAACATTAAGCTTATCAAGATTATTTAAGAACAAACCTTTTAAAACAATTAAAAAGAACTCACACAACAAACAAACTAAACTATATTTTATAAAAAATAGAATTACGCGGTCATTCTTAAGCTATTGGTGGTTGTTCAAAATTCATAAAAGCTTTAATATCCATTAGAATATTATCCAATAGAAATAAATATTAACGGTTATGCCATTTTCTGCATATTATGGGGCATATGCGTTAATAATTCCTTTCAAATAACGCAGACAGTATGTCGATTACTGCGTTTCAAAAGCGGATACATTACATCCCAGTAAATTTTATTTGAGAAGTAAATATAAATCACACATTTGTCATAATAAAGTCCCTACGACCAAGACCGGTTCGCATCGGCTCGCAGTGCAATTCCTATATTATTGCAAATGCCGTACCAATATCTATATTTCCATAAACTACATTATATATTTTTTATATATTTTTTCAAAAGTGTTGCATAAGTATAGAAATTTTATTTCTATTCCGTACAATGAAAAAAAACTATCTCATTGTAAAGAGGAAGCTTTACTTTTACTAAAACTGATATTATTTAATGAGTAAAATATTTTTTTATCTATAAAATAGAAAAATAAAAGATCGTTTTATAATTAGCTAAAATGTTAAATATATGTAAATGAGATTGAGTATTTCAATTCGTATAATAAACTTCTTATGTTACAAATTATGAACCGTTGCTAGACAACACGTGACCTCTTTAATGAATAATAAGAGCCTATGAATAGGAACCTCATGTAATAGAATGTTAATCAAACCAAATTGAATTCAACAAAAACCGATAACATGGACTCTTATTAGCGCTAATGATTGAATTACACGATTTTGTTATGACGTCAACACATCACCAGACTAACAGGTGCCGTTCATACCACATTTCAATATTAATACTCTAAATTAAACATTTAATTATATAATGAGAAATCTAAATGAAAACCAAATTTTTCAGCTAACGTAACACAGTTTGAAATAAATTAATAAACAATTGTTATACAGAATTATTCCAATATTTTTTTTCATTGATTTTAAATTATTTTTGATTTGGGCTCTTTACCAAACCAGCAAATTGTTATCCACAGCTGGTCTTAGGCAGAGGCAATAGATAGAAATTTAAATTTTTAAGATACGTAATTTTTTTCCTATAATTTTTGGTACAGAGTGTAATTTTTTTTGTAAACTTCATTGTATACTTATATCCTATAGTATTGTTGTTTTAATTGCTAATATTATTATTTTTATATAAATTGCATCATAAATAAAATGATCATAAAGAAGTCAATAATAGCATTACAGTTTTCACTGTCATTAAAAAAATTCTCAAATATTAAAATAATTAAAACTATTAAAATCGTGCGTGTGAATAATTAATTAATGACATTATATACCTACGCAAATATTTGCAAAAAAAATAGTTGTATAACATGTTTCTGTTTAAGACAAAGTTACTTTTAAATTAAAATTAGTATATTTATATAATCGTAACTACATTCTTATTTCAGTAACTAGCGATATACAGTATACTAGCTACATACAGCAACTAACGATCCGCCCGTCTTCGCAAGGGTGCAATGTTGATACTAAATATAAACAATACAAACCGCTATGTCTCTGCATTTAAAATCTGTAATATCTTCGAAAATATTAATTTAAATTACACAGTGTACAGAGACATACTACCGCGTACGCATTTGAGTCTAGGAACTCGCCACTACATAATGTATATGTGAATCGTTATTTTTCAAATAATTAACTGTAGCTTTTCCGCTTAAAGCTAACAACCTCTGAAAAATATCAGATAATAAAACATTTTTTTAAACATGAAAACCCTTGAAGTATAGATATGTCATAACTGGAATTGCACAAACACATTTCAAATAATAATAATAATATTTTATATATTCCGTTAATTCTTGACGTAGATTTAATAGTTTGGGGTAAACCAATTTGGATTATTTGATCAAGTACGGTCATTAAAATAGGCAACAAAAAATATAGTAACATTTATTTTTTTGTTACACATAGAGGTTTCAGGCATTTCACGCAATAAACAAAGTGGAAGAGAAGTCGCCGTGATAAGCTTCATGTAACATATCCCAATTATATTTTAGGGTTGAAGGTAAATCCTTAAATATTCGTTACCCTTTTTACACGGATATCTTCTTACTTGCCTGCTTACTGCCATCCTTTGGGTGTCGTTAGAAGCCTAAGAAAGACATTCACAATTATACTATTATATATTATACATTATACTACTTCACTTAATTGCTAAATAGTGTTTTTATTGCTGTCTCGATTAAGCATAGCTTTCATAAAAATAGCTCATCCTTATTTCAAATTATAGCCTCGTGACCAATTTTGCTCAGGGCAGGCATTTAAATGAAGATTGACCAGCTCATTGTGCAGGATATATAATAGTTCCCAAATGCAAAATTCAAACAGCACTGTAATCCCTCACTTTCCTAGTCGGATAAAATGACAATCTGATGTGACCTGAGAGAGACCAGACGCAGTATAAACGGCTTTGTATGAACTGGCACCGTAGTGTAATAATTATATAAACCCTCATATTTTTAATTAGAAACCCTATTCTTTGAACCCAGGATCTTATGATCTATAGACATAAAAATTACATTCTTTACCAACGTGGTAGACACTATTTCAAATAGCATGATCATAATATAGACAAAAAATATTTACAAATACACATAAAACTTGAGATAATACAATAGTTACATTTAAAAATTACAGGAATTCAATTAAATTAAATAAGAAGTCTCGGATACAAGTACCTAAGAAGCATGTAGCTTAGCCAATGGTCACTTTAATCTAACAACATCGACTGCATCGAGTGTACTATTAAAGGGTATACGACTGATAAATAAGAAATCATTGCGGTATTCGATTATTAAATTACTCAGGGGCATCTTCATAAATTATCTAATTAAAGTTTTGTAAACAGTAACATAACACCTTCCTTTTTATGATTAAAAGCAAGCTGGAGGTAGAAGGAATAATTTTATTTATATGTAATGAAATAGTGATTTTTTAGATAAAAGTAGCTAATTACATTTATGAGATTCATTTATAGCGATATCACATTAGGTTACGATATTTTAAGGTTATATGACAATAAAAGATTATATGAAGAACAAATATTTATTTAAACAATAGCTGTAGTAATCGTAATATTGTATTAATTAATATTTACATTAAACACTAATTACCTTAATACAATTTTTGAGTCTTGATAACTCCAAAAAATCAATTCATATATTATCAATAATTTAACAAGCAATAACTATTATACTTTATCAAAAAAATATATCATACCTTACATATTAACACGTTGTTGGTCCAGAAAAAAGTTTTCCATCACTAAATAAGCCAATTCCAGCCAATTCAAACATAAATTAAATCCCAATTATAATTGTTACAGAATAGATTAAAACATACAATAAAATAATGTAAGTGTTTTTTTCTAATCATCTAATTATATAATAATTTCTTACTTAATCTGTCACATTCAAATAAGACCTTCATGGTGATACTTAAAAAAATGTTTTTTTGCATTAGAAGTTAAATGAAATTTTCAGTAGAATTACCGCAAATTGAATATTGAAACCACAATTTCCTAAGTGGTTTTTCTTTTTTGTTAATGTGTGTTACTATTTGGTAGTGCAGTGGTGTACTTATTATTTTAACGGTTTGTCAAGATTTAAAATTCATAATTTCATAATATATGATTTTCATCACAACGGACAATACAAATTTGAATCAATTTAACTAACCTAAAAACACACTTCTTATTTGAAACATCACTTCAATTATCCCTTGTAAGAGATAATTTTAAAAATGAGATGCAACGTAATATCTCCATCGAGAAATGTTCACTTTTAAATAAATTAAGGACATTCATTTACAAGCGGCACGTTTCGTTAAGTATGCAGTGAGATCGAAGAGGCATTTAGAAACGCTAGTACGATTTATCACAGCGGCCCTTTGAATAACAATTATATCACTCCAATATGACATTTATGTATCAGCAATAAAATTGATTTTAGGCTGGTGGTATTTTTATCTGTCGTGGTTCATACGTGTACAGTATGTACACAAGTACCAGCCTCACAATTTTACCCGAAGGCCACATTTTCCTTCGGTACCAACTACTAATTGACGACTCGTGTCCGAGAAGTAAGGGCCGAATGGTGATATGTATGGAGCTGTCATATTCTTCATAAATAATATTACAAATTGTGTACTTACTATTATTCTAAAACAAAATCAACTCGTTTTAAAATAGTAAATAATCATGTTTAATATAATCTGGAATTATATTGTTTTGTTATAAATAATTGGAAGTAACAGTAGTAACATATTCATAAGTCAAGTAAGTCTAAGTCAACTATCGTACTACTATAACTTATCCAGTTTATGGAGATAAATAAATACTATTCTTAATTCTAAAAATGTTGTAACATCTCTAAGCAGATTCTTCGTACACAAAATCACAATATCCGCGAGTATACAAGAAATGCGAGTCGAAACGTAACTGACATGAGCGAGTAGAACCGCGTACCGACGTATAATTTGTCAGGCAATTTAAATAATATCCATAATCACATATCTATTAACGGCACAACGTGTTGATATTGAGCTAATGAGGTGCAGCTCTACTTGTTTGCTGGCGTTCCGTATACTCAAATGTATATTTTTATAAAGTATGTACTCTTGATAATGATATATGCTGCGGAACGGGTTGCGTGCGTAATTAGTTACGTTAATGTAAGTGGTACTGAGAGAAATAATGTACAAAAAATTATATTAAAATGCAAACTGTATCCTTAATTATTCGTCAATATCATGTTGTTTAACTTCGGATGTAAGTAGATTCTTTGAAATTCATTATAAAATTACGTCTCTTAAAACAAAAAACCAAAAACAAAATATACCTATGTTGTATTTGTAACTTGTCAGCTTTGCTCAATTACAATTTCAGAATGTATTTTTTATTGATGATTAATAATATATCTCACGGCCCTCAAAATACTCGAATTCCGTACCGTTTTTAAGAATCAGACCAGCCGTTATAGCGCTATTGACTAACAAACTTTATTCGAGTAATCTGTTTTAAATCGATGTTTTCAAAAAGTAATCGTACACAAAACGAATAGGTTCTATCCTGAAAGACCGACAAAAATTCTTACATAAATTACAATACTTAGGTATATCTAAGTATGATCCTCCATGAAAATTAACGAATTTAATTCCGTATCCTTTTTACGATATAAATATTACGTATATTTATTATCGAAATATTTTATAAATTTCACATAGATCTAGAAACAAAGACAAAAAATAATTTTCTAATAACAGGTATTATGTTATATTCCGGCAAAGCAGTGTTTATGTCGATGTCGATTCATAATTGACTTGTCGTGTTGAATTACCATTTATTAGCAGTTACGATAGACTGTGCCTTATTATCGACAGCTCAATACTTACTCTCGACGCACCTGGCTGTCACTGCTCAATAACGAGATTTAATCATTTGTCCATTTTTGTCGTCAATACTCATATCATGGTGTTTCGAAAAGCGATCGAAAATTATATTTTTATTTATATGTTTTGGTGTCATGATATAAGCTTTATAGATTTTTATCAAATTTTATCATACGAGATATATCTTAAGAAAAATGATAATATTTTAAAATAAATATAAATGATATAAATTAAAAACATATACATATACTTATGTATAAGGAACAACACCCCGTCGTATTGAACTTCTGATTTATTCTCTGTTACGAGTATCATTACACCTAGTTTGAGAAAATTGAAATCTAGGTCATAATATAAATCTATATTTCCAAAATATATTTAACTATATAAACCTTAAAATTATCGACGGAAATCAGCGCTAACTATAACTCTTTAAATATCAAATCAGAAACAATAGAAGAAGGATATACAGTAGTTACCCAATTGCTGATTAATTAAGCGCGTAAATGGAATATAAATACATAAGACAGTCGATTCGGCTTCTGACTAATAGATCCGGTAGAACAAACGTGTCAGGTCGTCAACCCACAAACTAATACCGAAAACCTTGCAAAAGTTAACGAGTCAATATCAATAAAAATATTCACACATCGGTCTATTTAGAACGTTATCTTTGAAATTTTTGATGACAATAAAATTAAAGTAATTTAATTTACTTTAAATTACTTTAAAGTCATTTAAAAATAACTAAATAATTAAATTTTTATCTTGTTTTATTATCCATTCTTACTACGACTTGCTTGTTACGCTTTACTTATATAACTTGTAGATTTCAGCCGAATTCACACTCAACAAAGCATATTATTTTAGTTCAAAAATAGTCTGTATTATTCGATTATAAATATAATATGTAAAAACGTAAATAAACATGTAAGGTTTTTTCAATATACTGAAACAAAATCGGATATCATAACAGGATAAAATAAAATAAACGAAAAAAAAGGGCGCATTCTTCTATCGTTACCAAAAGAAGTTCCGCTTCGTATACTTGGAAAAAAATCGCTTAAAACTGATTGTTATTTATAAATAACTATTAGTTCCTTAGTGGCACATATGTTAATAAATTCTCGGTAGTTGATTGCCGAGTCGGAAAGTAAGCAGCGATATACTCCCGTAACTCGGAAAGTTTGAAGAAAGCTGCATTTCTCGGGTCGTGTAGGCTAGCCGTTCCCTCGGATTATGAGTGTCAGAATAAAGAATGTACTTGTGTTTGCCCACAAATATTCACTATTCTGTATATGTATTAGTCCTGTTCAGTTTCCTTGTCTACTTTGAAGTTAGTTATAGACCGCTGTAATCGAAAAACGTCCGTTTGCAAAACATTCGTTTTTATTTACACTAATTTCCACTTAATATAAAATTAGATGAAGTCACGCATACTTGTTTTTAATGAAAGGTCAACAAAATAATGGTACAAATATTTAGGCTTATGAACTTTTTATATATATTTATTTTAAAAAAATAGCAAATCGTTTAAATACAATGCAGATAATATTGCTCCAGGACTTGCACCTTCAGCATCCAGTAGGTTCCGCTTGGCTCGTGGGCCCCTTATGCTGAGTTCGCCGATCCAGAGTTTCCACTAAGGAACTCATCTACTCTAATAGCCATCAGTCCTTTTTATTTTTCTTTATTCTGGCTTTTATTTGTGCCAAGAGGGCACAGATTATTTCGCCAATGTCACGTGCGAATCAGTCCTTCAACATAATATGTAGGTGTTCAGCCTAATGCTACTTTAGTCTGCTAATCATGCCAAATAAGTCAGTCACTCCGGTTCTTTTCCGAGTAACCTTATTTCTGATTTTATCTTTCAAAGATACTACTAGTACAGTCCGCTCCATTGCATGCTGAGTGACCTTGAATTTATTAAATATTGATTTCAAATTTATAACCTAGATAAATAAGTGTCGATAAGACAACATATTAAGACTGTCAAACTAATCTAATAATATTCTTAGATTGCCGCGAAGGGGACAGTACCGTTGCTAAAAGTAAACAGCTATAAATAGTTTGCATATCTCTGATTAGATAAGGTGTAAACGTCAATTCTCGTCCCGACAAAAAAACCGTAGCGAAAATAGACTGAAGTCATTCATGGATTTCCCCTCAATTATTGCAATTGAGGCGGGTTAATCTAATTGTTTATTTATTGTACGTTTAATTGATTCATAATGTTTTTGTTGTATACGGATATCCGGTATCTTGTTAGTGTGATTTGATGTTTATGTTTTGATTTTTATCGTTATCACTGAAACTACAAAATGTAAAAACATTGTTTTAATATCAATTCCAATTTGATTTATAATAATATTTTATATAAAATATAAGTTTGTTAAAAATTTTCTAAATGCTATATGATATTCAATTATTTACGGGATTTTAATAATTAAACTATTTTTTTAGGCGTTTGTACTGCAATACTGTTTATACAATATATTAAGATACTATTGTTAATTATTATATATCAATACGACTCCCCTGGTATTAAAATTAAGCACTGCAATAATAATAGTAATAAAAGATTTATTGATGCAATATACGTTACAAAAAACATTGGCTAATCTAGAAATTTTAAAGCATTATCTATATAATACAAGAAACAAGGATAACAATAACTCGTTACCTCTATTAGTCTACAAGACATTTCGCTATAGGATACTGTATGGACTTTAAGATTACATTTTCAGGAAAAAAATTCAAAGTCAAAAATGTTTATTCAATATAGACGCGACAAATTTGCTTATTGTTTTTCAAAAAATTACCACTGGTTCGGAAATAAAGACCTCGGACCTGAAAAGAACTGGCAAAAAAATACACCGGGATAGATTTCTTTTAAAAGTCAAATTATAAAATTACAATTTTCAAACAATCATAAACATTATATTTTCCTTATATGGAACAGGTTAACGATCTATGATAGTAGTTTTGTGTTTTGTTTTCATTTACCAAACAGACGCTCTTTAACGATCTTTTTTTAACTTTACAATTGAATTATTTTTATACATATGTTTTCTGGGATCCTAAACCTGTTATAAACGCGTATACATTTACCCACAAACAATTTACTAACCCTGTGTAATTGCTATTGTTTAAGCTTGTTGCTAGTTTTAACAGTATGTACGTCAAATTAATATTATGCTCAAACTTCATGTTTTTTGTAGAAAACAACTTCGTTTTAATTTATAGCATTTATTTATGAACTTATAATGTCGTTATGATTTATAATTAGACTATCAGTATACTTAAAAGTTAGGTTAATATATTTATTTTGTAGAATTATATAATAAAATTTATTATAATTCTTATGTCATTATATTTTCTATACAATTGACAATAAAACCCATAGAAACTATATACAGAATAAATAATGTAATAATATCACAATCCTTATATGGATTGGCTAATTGTAGTTGTGGTTATACACACATACGCAAGTACAGGCACACAAACCTAAAAATGGCAGAAACTGACAAGCGGCAATTGGAATAAGCGTTCTTACACTAAACCAATGTATTATTTCTGATAGAGCATCGTTCACGTCGTCATAATATATTGAAATACGTGTTTTTATTTTCAAATAGAAAGAAGTATAGTCAAAAAACAATACTATCTCGTATTTGTTACCTAAAATATACAGCAGGTCATTTACATAAACAAGGAATAGAAACGGACCAAAATTAGTTACTTAAGGGACTCCCACAGTAACTGGAAAAAAATCTATATCAGTTGTAATATTGAAAATATTATTAATTGTTATTCTCTGTTTGGGGTAGAGGGTGCAATTTTTACTCCTCGGCAACTTATTATTATTTAGTTATAATACATGATATAATTTACATGTTGGTAGGACTTTGTGCAAGCCCGTCTAAGTTGGTTCATCGGTTGTTATTTATTGTTGCGTTCCAGTTTTAAGAGTGAGAGAACCAGTAGTGATTTTAAAAATGGTTGATAACTATCTACAATCAGGTGGTCCATTTGCCCTTCCGCCAAATTATATAATAAAAAAGATAAAGTTTTAATTAGTTTTTAAGCATAATGAGTCTTTAATTTACGTACTACGAGCATGAAATTCGCTCAAGCAATATTTATTTTAGGTTAAAATAAAATTTGGTATATAAGATTTACTTTCCGGTCATTTGAAATATTAGGTAACTACATAACATCCTTTGATTTAGTTCCTTTTTTTACGTATTATTTGCTTATTAGGTTCGATTAAGTTTTAAGTGGAATTCAACATAAACATTTGTCATAGAATGTTTCATAGAGCTAATTATTAATGTGATAGATAGTAAACCACATAACCATGAAAAGTCATAAATAAACGATTTTCTGGTATGACAAATGGTTCATGACGTCATAATTAGTCCAGCAATATTTCATTTCGATACTCGCTTCTTCCGGGGTATATTAAAATAGTAAAGTCGTTTTATTATGAACGAATATTATTGTGATGCTTGTATGTGTCGTAGTTTTTGTTGTTATATTTGAGAGCTTACTGCATTAAAACCATTATCAACTCATTGTAGTTACGTCACCCATCATCATGTGGTTTTCTATTTAAATAATATTTTTTGAACATTACTTGAGTCATTGCCGCATCCTAGAAAAGGAATAGGTATTTCATATTCCAATTATTACCATAATACATATAACGGATGCATTCAGATAGAGGCCAGAGTTTTTAAGGATTATCTGACCTTTTTTTTATGGCATTGGTTGGCGGGCGAGCATATGGGCCACCTGATGGTAAGTGGTCACCACCGCCCATAGACAAAGGCGCTGTAAGAAATATTAACCATTCCTTACATCACCTATGCGCCACCAACCTTGGGAACTAAGATGTTATGTCCCTTGTGCCTGTGATTACACTGGCTCACTCACCCTTCTAACCGGAACACAACAATACAGTGTACTGTTATTTGGCAGTAAAATATCTGATGAGTGCGAACTTTTGGAACTTTTTAATGTATATAATAATTTAGGCACTGTATAAAAATTTAATCAGTATCAGTATCAGAAAGAAAATGACCTGAACGGTCTGAAATGTTTAACTATAGATATGTCGGTTGTTAGTGTAACTTGAATAATATATTATTAAATATTAACTTCAAATTAACAATGTTATTTACAATAAAGTTGAAATTTATTACGATATAACAATAATTCTATACTTAATTTAATTATCCACTGACAAGTTAGTCGTCACAAAATTAATAGTTCGCGTCTTAGTGCGACTAAAATAAAAGCACGTAATTTCAAGCTGCAAGTATAATGAATAGCCATTTCAAATGCTTGCAACAGTACGAGTTACCAGATTTTACAAATTACTGGACAGTGTATACACTCCGGTCATCCTTCTCAATAACTGGCTGTAAAATAAAACGATTGTATCACTCCGTCTGCCATAAGGCTATTTCTAATAAGGTGATATTAATAATAATATCTACGGGAGTGCCAAAAACACAATTATTTTTCCTTAATGAGTAGTTTTAACATTTAAGATCGACATTTAGATAAAATACGCTATAAATCTATGAAAAAAAATAATTACAACTTATAGATATGCAAGTCTACTTACTGATAAAATAAATTAAAAACCCGAATAAGAAATAATTTTCGTATAGAAATAAACAGCAACAGGTTTGACAATATTGTCCCTAACATGTCCGATATTAACATGCTTTATATATTTCACTATAATATGAAAGTGGCATTTTGTGAATCTATTAACCCATTTCAAACAAAGTAATAGTTACATAATATATATAATTATTTGCTAATCATCAACCGACCCAAATTAAAAAACAGTTTTTTATTACAATACAATCAATATGAGAGGTCCCTCCTAGAACAAGACCCGGTGTCGCGTTCACTTCGAGTAAAAGTCAAACATCGCCTTCACGAGTCTTAACTACCTATTATTTTTTATAAATATTCTACAATTACAACACATACCTACACGTTAAAGTTAGGCAAACATAATAGGGTTACCTACTAGTACTAAGGAAACCATTTACATATATTATATATTAAGTACAGTCGATTTCAAATTTTGTTACGAAATAAGGCTTTAAAAGTTATAAAGACGAAGAAAAATTCTATATCAAACGACATTTAATAATGAGAAAATTCACTTTGTCATTACATTTAAACAAACAAAATTATATGTTATGACTAAAAATAAAGTCAATTTTGTGATTTCATTCATATACATATATATATATATATATATATATATATATATATATATATATATTTATAGTTTCTTTTGCTTCTGTTATAAGTGCTGAGTAGAATCTACTTAAAAAAATGAAATGATGAATGAATACAACGCACATCCTAAACAAGTAGGTCTAATTGAGTAAAATTTTGCCCAGGAATTCCATGTACAAGGTAGGTGAGCAGTAATAGAACATCTTGTAAAAAACTCTCCTAATTTTAGAGTTAAATGAGAGATGAAAGTTTGAATTAAAGTTCGCCATTTAAGATAAATTTTAACTTAGAAACAAGATGTTTAGGTTTTTAAGTCAAAGGCCAACCTTCCTGTATTTTTCGATGGGATATTCCGTCGGTACACAGCTAGTACCAAATAAGAATATATGAACTGAAATAAAAAAATACTAGAAATAGATTACAATATATTATTTTTTTAAGTTATAGAGTTAGTCTCTACTGATTCCCATACCTATATACAACATAAAAAATAAATTGATACCTACTAAATAACAATTCTTGAGAATCAGAAAAAATAAAATATAAAGGAATGAAGAAGCTATTGAAATAATAACAATATTTTCAATACTGATACGGACAATGTTGAAATATATTTATATCGTCGTATATATGTATTTGATAATATAAATTGCAAGTTATGGTTGAATACTAAACAATTCAACAGCAACAACATAATATCCAACTAATCTTCGAAACGTATTCTCACCAGAAAAGGCCGATATCCTATAAGGCAATATTGATAAGCTACGAAACCAAGTACACAAAACCGTACAGTTCGTTATCATTACCACCTATTCAACGGAATCTATTAATAGTAATGAGCTGTTGCCATTAGTAATCCCGTTGCAAAGCAAGCTATTGTACTAATAAATAAATTTACCTTATTTTATGTTTAATAAAAACATTTTTCTCAATACAAAAAAGAGAACTTTGAAATATTTTCAATTGAACTATTCAATTCAAACCCAATTTGATTAAAATAATTATGTTTGTTATTTCTAAATCTTCTTGATAAATTAATGATTCTTAATTATTATGTTGCTGTGAATTATCTCCATAATTCCCTTAATTATTATTAGAATAATTTGTAAGTCAATTAAATGATTATAACGCTTATCGCCATTAACCAACTTGAAATAGTATTACTATTACAATATATCAATTGATAATACATACTAATATTTAATTATTTAATCATCGTGATTGTTGACAGGATTTATTTATAACAATCTCATTGATAAATGTTTGAAGTCTATTTCCATTAGAATTTTATCATTTTGTGATTCTCACTGGCGTTAATAAAATATAGTAAAAAGATAAATTAATTATAATGATGTTGTCCTCACCGAATTCAGTCATCGTTCTGAATAGAGACTTCCTAACTGCGCAGGATATATTGAAGTGCTGGTGCACTGGTGTGCTGGTGTAAACACAGTTTTAGTCGCATTCGCATACTTAAATAGAATGGCAATCTTTTTTTTAAACCTTCAGCAAGGTACCCGGACCTATGTGGGGAGGAAACCGGGTTATGTGGGATTCCTACCCACTAAAATCACTGCGATGGCCGTCCTCGGCACTGATTGTAGAGGCTAAGGGATCGTGTCAATATAAAGCATCCGCGGCCCCTCCCGTCTGTTGACCTCCATACGGAGGAAGGTACGTACTGGAGGAACTCGTACGGCGTACTTTCTCCCTCGGTCCCCGGAGACTTGGTAGCAGTCTATGTATGACACCTACTACCTTCTCGATTCGAGGGACTTGGCGCTCTAAGTACTCTTCGAAGCTCCAGCGACCGTCCAAGATCCGTCTTATGTGACGCTATCCGAAGGCCAAAATCGCAGATTTTGCCGACGACGATGTTCATCCCAAGCTGGGCGAGCTCTTTGTTTCTCTCGAAACTCTTCCCAGTGCCAGCACCAATGTGTCCTCCGCATAGCTAACGACGCTGACACCTTCAGGGAGATGAAGCGCAGGACGGTGCGAAATTCCAAAGCAGAGGCCCCAAAATCTGCAGGCGGTGTGTGTGTGTGTGTGGTGATAAGCGACCCAGGGCAAGTGTTGAATGCGTTGATTATATCGAGACTTATTGCCAACGCCACGCCACCTCGAGCCACCGCCTGCTCCGACAGAGAACGGACGCGTAAGATCGCATCAATAGTCGAACGGCCTTGCCGGAAGCCAAACTGGTATTCAGCCGGCTCGGGGCCGATACACGACAAATGCCTACACGAGAAGCGAAAGTTTGCTCAAAAAGCTTATCAGCCTCGTCCAGCAGACATATGGGACGATACGCGGATAAAGATTCTGCAGCCCTGCCATCCCATCTCAGACCCTGGGGAATGCAGCAGTACGGAGGCAGTCGTCAAATAGCCGCCTCAACATGTGCCCCAGTGTAGCTGAAACTAATCCCCCAGTTGACCAAGCCGGCAATGGCAGGGATGGCAATTTTATACGACCGAAGAATATAGATACTGCCACTTCCAAACTCCGGGCTGCTACTAACAATTTTTTAAAATAACCTTTTATAAGATAGCCACTGGACTCACGAGGTATTATAGCAATTAGAACATAAAACTATCTTCCATTTTGTGTGCTATGAGGAAAAATAATAAATTAATGCGACAAGTTTTTCAATACTTAAAAATGTTTTCTATCATATTTTTTTTATTTATGCATCTCATTACAAAACGAAACTCCGCCAAATTTCTTACGCTGTTTCATATACCTTAAGCGACGTAAGGCAGGATATTGCTTTATATATATTATAAAAAAGGCATGTATGAAATTAGCGTGCTCACACTATAAACCTACATTTTAACGCCCTTAAAATATTTGTCTGCATTTCGTGCAGTTTTTTTATTTGAATAAATTCTTAATCGTATTTAATGAAAAGTAAATTAGGTCCATTTTGTAAGCAGGATGTACGAGACGAAAGATACATTCACGAACATACTCACCTACATACATGCATAAACGACTCAACAATGATGTATGTTGATGACACCTTCATTTATTGAGTTGCTTTTTGCATCTGTTTGACTTTAATAAATAAAATCATTGATTTTATATGGTTTTCACCATAGTAATGTTATAAGCATTGACATTTAATGTTATAATAATAATAAAATTTTCATATTTTCTTATAAACTCATTAAAGGGCACCGTTATGGCACTAACAGAGGATATGGTAACTTAATCATAAGAGGTACTTGAAATGATTTTATCACTAAATCGTAGTTCTAAAAATGCATACCGGAAACTTCTCAACAGTATATTATCAACATTTTATAGATAATATGATAATAATAAATAAGTTACTACTAACTACTATTAGTTGCTGTAAGTTATTTAAAGACTGTTTCATTATTTTTACAAACGAAAGTGTTTTTAATTAAACTAGTAGAATAAGTATTATAGATGAACACGGTAATTACATGTTTAGTTCACAATTTATTGACAATATTCACGGAAGTTCAGAGTACGGAGTTCTTTATATTTGTTCCGAGTTAACATATGTCTGTAGTTATAAAACACGTCCGTGTACACTATTTTACTAAATAATATGTAAATACAAAATATACGACATTCCTGAATTCATATATGTACGAGTACGACACAATTATAAAATAAAATTGTCCACGCAAATTCATTATACATGAAAATTTAAGTTAACCTATATTTTTTTATGTTATAGGTGGCAAACGAGCAGGAGGCTCACGGAACGTGATTACCACCGCCCATGGACAACCGCAACACCGGTGCAGGTGCGTTGCTGATCCTCAAGGAATGAGTGCGCTCTTTTCTTGAAGGTTCCCAATTCGTACCAGTCCGGAAAAACCGTCAGCGAAAGCAGGTTCCACAGAGTGGTTGTGTGAGGCTGAAAATATCTTAAAAATCGCGTTGTTGTGGATTTATGGACATCTAGGTGTTGCGGGTGATACTTCGAATTTTGACGAGATGTCCGAAGGTGAATTTCAGCAGCCGGGATTAATCCAAACAATTAATCAGAACATTCCCCATGGAAAATTCGGTAGAAGATGCAGAGTGATCTAACATCTCTACCCAAAACTAAAGGATCAAGCTGATCGGAAAGGGCTTATTCGTCGATAATTCGAGCCGCTCTGCGTTGGATACACTCAAATGGAACGAGCTGGTACTGGAGAGCGCCCGCACAGAGATGAGACAGTACTAGATGTTAGGCCGAATTTGCGCCTTGTAAGTGTTAAGTGATAGGCCGACCTGAAATACTGTCTTGCTGAGCACACCGGGCTTTTTTTATGTCTGTTTGGCTTTACCTTTCAATTGACCGCGGAGCTGAACGAGGCTCGAAACATCAACGCCAAGTATTCCGTTACTAGCTGTGGCAGCTATCGGAATGTTCTCAAATCGAGGACGTTAACGCGCAAACTTCCGTTGAAGTGGACTAGGTTTGGCCAAACGAGTACGATAGAGTATTTGGTCAAAGTAAGGAAATCCATTGTGAGTGCCTAGATTCGATCCCAACGAATTCGAAGTAATATTAGGGGTACATGTCAGTCACCTCCTCGCGGTGTACCCTGGGCAACGGGACCGGCTTGAGCTTGCTCGTCGGCCACGGCTAAGACTGGCGCGGAGGGATCCGCGGGGCTGCTCTTAGTACGTCTCTCGGCAGGGCAGACCATGTGAGTGGCTTCGTTGGCTAGGCGGGAGTGGGAGGGCTCGCTACTCGAACCTCCCAGGTGTTTTACACCGGTGGTCAGTGGCGGACCCAACCATCTTATCCGCCGCAGGATGTCAGCTTCGTTGATGCCCAGCCTCCAGTGGACCCGGGGTAGTTCGTCACATTCCGACATGGAGGATGAGGGGGAATGCGCGCTCTAGGCGCGCGTTCCATGTATTCAGCTGCCTTACAGTGGCTGCTGCTGGTGAGACCGCGGTTGTATCGGTGGCATACTAAGTACTAAGACCTAGCACGGGGCATTAAGCCGGTGTATGTGGTGTTAACGATCGTCTGCATAGCAGTGAATGTTCCTGATTTGCAACAAGTCATTGATACGCAGAAGAAACAGAGTGGGTGATAACACAACCTTTTAAGTCAGAGCATGCACCATCGACAATGACCTTGATATTCCGATTCACCAAATAACTGGTGATCCAATTGCATAATTTCCCGGGAAGTCCATAGGGAGGAAGCTTCGAAAGAAGAAGACGCTTTGTGTCACACGCGATCGAAGGCCTTCGCTATGTCCAAACTGGCTGCTAATGCCTTCCCCTTGCTCTCAACTGCTTCCGACCATCCATGAGTAAGGTTAACTAGAAGATCACTGGTTGAGCGACCCCGACGGAAACCATACTGACGGTCGCTAATCAGCTGGTTCTCCTCTAGGAACCACAGGAGCTGGTAGTTTATAATGGACTCCATTACCTTGGAGAACAAAGAGGTAATAGCTATAGGCCTATAATTGGACGGGTCTGAGCGGATGCCCTTTTTACGGATCGGATACACCAAAGCAGTCCTGGAAGACTCCAGGACTTCGGCCTGAAGCCATTTTGCAAAAACAACCAAACTAGGCCTGGGTATTGCCACCGATGGACACCGCAGAATACGAAATTAACAGTTCCATACATTGAAGCACCACATCGGTGACAGAGTCAGCAACAACTCTCGGATCATCCGAAAATCCGGAGAAACAAATCTGCCCATGGGAAAGATGAAAAGAAGGACCGTATCCCATACCAATCGTTTCGTGGCAGCCCACGAAACGAGGTCATGAGTACCGTGCAACCGGCACTGTACTCCGGACGAGACAGTGGTCTGACGAGCCCAGCGAGGGATCGACGATAGTCTGTTAGAAGTAAAGTCAGCAGAAGGTCCAACAGGGAAGGTGTATGATCCTGCACGTCCGGTATTCGCGTTGGCGAGGTGACTAGTTGTGTCAAATAATATGCTAAAGCGAAGTCGAGAACTGATCTATCCGCATGATCGGTAATGCGTGATCCAAGCCATTCGGCATGGTGGACATTAAAGTCGCCAAAAATTATGATCTCTGCGGATGGGATCTGTTGCAGCACGGAATCTGTAGCCATTTGGACGTGCTTAACCAGTCGGTCGGTTTCGGCATTACTGCTATGAGACCTATAAAGGCACAGGTAGATTCGCGGATGGTCATCGCAATCTACACGCAGTAAGATAATCGATAGGTTCAACGCTGCCGAGGCGTCGAGAGCAGATATAATCTCTGACGTAAACGCACACCCTAGCTCGTGGTACAAAGGAATGTTCCAATTTATACCCGGGTTAAGAAAGAAAAGTCGTATCGACAGGAGAGGATATCTGGGTCTTGGTAAGGCCGGCTTCGCCGTCTCAAGGTGAAAGTGAACGGCGTTCAAATTGGAATTGAGTCCCCTTATGTTGCAGAAGTCCACAGCGATAGTGGTAGGTATTGCCTTATGATGCCTGCTCCGCTTGACCCGAACAGTGGCGAGCGCAAAATTGTTTATTTCAATATCTAAAAAAATAAACCTAAGGTAAGTTCGGTAAGAAGTATCAACCCAGAACGGTTACGGCACATAGACCGGTTGTATACCGTCGATACATTTTTAACAAATGTAATCACTAAGAAATACTAGCTTTGGCCCGCGGCTTAACTCGAGCTTTAGGACCATATCGTCAGGTTTTAGGTATAAAAAAGTAACCTTGTTTCAGGTTCAAGCTTGCTTCATACCAAGTTTTCTGTGATTTGGCCATGAAAGCGTACCTAACAGACAGACAGACAGAGCTACTTTTACATTTATAATATTAGTAGATAGATAGATAGATATAATTCAGTAACTTTAATGATGTACATAATATGGATGGAGAACTAATGAATTATATGTGTTATTTATGACTCAAAAAGAGGTTAAATAATTGTTATGTAGAATAGATATCGCTTTTATTATTTTATCACTTCGAATAATTGTGTAGGTACATCTGCACAGTTTCATATTTAAGGTCATCCAGTCGATATAGTATTTATTAAAAATTAATAGACATAATCATAACTATAAATTGTATTATACTTCATTAATATTCAAAGTAGGAAGTACCATTGGTCCGAAAAATAATCCTTACCGAAGAAATTTTGTAATTAGTCAGAATTTTCTATGTAAGTAGCGAACAGACGATCATTTCATTTCCAAGATTTACTCTTTTATATAAGCTAACTAAACATTCCTTCTATTCGTATCGTCATAGAAATTATAGCTTGATGTCTCCCTGATGTGTAATGTCGCCGAGAACTGTCATAGTCAATTTAAAAACAACCGTTAACTACCCGATGTTTTGTTTCTTACGGTAATGATTTGCACAAATGATCTTCAGTTTTTACACACATGTGAATTGCTTATTTTTTGCGAGCATTCCTTCCAACTTGTTTTTATTGAAACTGGCATATCCTAATTGGATTATTAAACATTAATTACCGGTCAATCAAAAGACAATAATCATAAGAATTCGATTGGGCGTATAATGACAAGTTCTTTTTAATTTCTCAATGCTAATGTTTGAAAAGTGTTGATAATATTTAAAAGGTATAATGTGTGATGCGATATAAACATCGATCAAAACTATTCTGTCTTACTTAAATACAAAATAGTTATGTAAATTATTTTAATCGAGCTAATGTAAATCTGTGCTTGTTTTTTTTTTATTATTTTTGTGTAACTTTTACTTAAAACTTTACTTAAAAATATTCAACTCTTTGTTAATATTATTTACAATATTTGTAATTTACCAGGCGATATTTCTAGTATGTTCTATTTATACATTGCGGGGGCTACTGATTATCCTTAACATTTGACAATTGAATTAGTCAACCTAGGATAACAAGTACCTAAGGTTTATTTCATTCGATGATTAATATACACTTCTATATGTTAATAGATCAAACACGTAAAATCATTTTTGTGAAATATATGAACTTATTAATAATAATTTTACTAGTATGATTGATCAACAACGATTACGAAATAGTTGGGTTTTTGTATCGCACTTCTAAAACTGACCGCAAGTCCACAATATAACTACTGTATGTTAGTTTGCATTTACTATTGACGTCAAGACAGAACTGACATAATACGATATAAGTGTGTGTTTCCTCAATTTCTATTCGATAAGAATAATATACAATCGGGTAAGTCATTGTAACGATAACATTATTTGGTTTGAGCTACGTCATTACGATTAGCCTTTATTTACAGACCAAAGGATTATCTGTGTTGTCTTTTAGTGATTTGAGTCAATCATTACCTAAAATAGAAATAGCTCAGACGTTGTCAATATTATGCATGCATGTTAACTTTGAGTAACATTTGAAAATTGCTTATTATATAATAAAGACCGAATTGTATACAGTTTGTTAACATAATATTTGTTTTTATTTTTATAGAATTATTAGGACAATTTATTTTCTAAGGTATACATAGGTGCTTACAACTATAACTTGACTACTACACAACTATTTAAATGAACTATGTATACATAAATAATTACAGGAAAACACATCATTCGTTATAATTATCTGAAAATCACTCACAACGAATGTCATTTAACAAGAGTAACAAAATTCGTATTCTTATATAAATAATAAAACAATGACACATGAATAATAAATAACAGAAGTTAATAAGTACCACTGTGTGTCTTTTATTAAAATAATTATTCAAAATTTATATCTATTAACAAAAATAGATTTGAAAATTATTTCAAGCATGTTTTCTCAACTAATCATAAAAATTATGTCCTAAATATCAAAACAGTGTTCGTTTATTAGTTTCCTGGAAAACATCGCAAAAAGTACCGGTTGCATGTTTGCCGCAGATTGAGTTCGCACCTCACGCATGCGTCAAAGTGCTTGCTATGACGCAATAAAGCAATGGCTAGCGAAGTGTCCGCGTACGTTTACGCCAAATTGCTTGAATGATAGATATGAGGGCTGGCTACTGAGAAACAACAATTCAGCCTATTTACATACCATATACGGTGTTAGAACCGGCTGGTTTTTTATTTTTATGTTTCAATGAATATATTTTAATTGAAAAAAGGGCTTATTGAAATAATTATTAATCCATTGATATTGATTTAGGAAACACAAGAACGCCTTTTAATGAAAATTATGTATTATATTAAGACATGTTTCAACCATTTTATTTCATACGTTAAAATAAAAAGGTTCATATTTTTCAATCAATATTATTGCGTAAAGATCGTTGGAGGGAAAATCGTCGCCTGGGCGCTTTAGATAAATGCTGAGAAACCATGACCGACATTGCCATTAAAACTTTAAACTTTTTATACTAATTTGTAATTTAGTAAATGTAATAGAACCAACGGCTGTACATGCTTGCCTCGCATGACAATTTAAGTCGTACCTAGGCAAGCACATAGAGCCAACTTCTTAACTCCAGCTTTCTACGAGACGTAAAACCTCGCTAACTTTTATTGGCCCTGGAATTCGAACCTGGGATCTTATGAATTGAAGCCGTATTAGCTAGTTCCTAGAATAGCAAGGCAGGAAAGTTATCTGCATTTTGAAACTTGTAAACAATTATTATTATTTCAATATCGTCTAATTATTTTCAATATATTAGAAAACATGAAAGAAGAAACTTAAGTTTTGAAAGGCAATTTGAATATTAAAGACCGTTTTAGATAAAATTAAAAACAGATTTCCTCTTAACTTAAACGCCTACCTAACTACTCTGTTGTAAAGATAAGAAGACGTGATGTGTCATAAGCTAGGAGGAACTCGAGTATTTTACTAGCTTGGTGAATTTTACAGGTTACGCAATGCAGTTGTGGCGGCATCGAGATAGCATCAAATATGTGTGGGCTGTGTGCAGCTGTCTACACTTACGGACTCTCGCAAATGATAAATATTTTTTATGATTAATTTATGCTATTTTAATAAAACTTTTATTTCATTTTTTCATTTTCAGCGTATCATTATTCGTAACCTTAAGTAAATTTTATTAGATTAAAGATTATTTTTGTTCCTTTACAATTACTAATAAACAAATAAAACAATATTACATGTGTAATAGATTAACATTAGCTAATTCACATACTTCACTTAACTTAGGGGCTACATGTTGTTTCTTACGATGGTAAATATGATTTAAATTATAATCTATTAAAGTAAAGCAACAATTTCGCATTATTTTAGAAGTTATCAAATTAATTCGTTTTATAATGTATATTTTATTGATAAGGTAATTAATAAATATTTTGCATAAACACATATATAACTAATTTATAATTCTATGGAATGCACGTCACTGCTTATAATGTATACAAGCACCTTTACAAGTGTAGGCGTTCTATCACGCGCTCAGAACTTTCTCACAGCAGCTACGATTTGTTGCCGTCGAGGGAGACGATATTTCTTCCTAAAATAGAACCAGAAATATATTGTATCTATGAATTTATCGAAATAATATTTAACAAATTACATAAGGAACCGTATATTAATTTTATTTTGTACTTCATAATCATACCTTTACGTCATTCAGAGCAATTATAGTATAAAATAAAACTACCACAAAAATAAACCCTACTTATATTTAAAAAATACCTAACCGAACTCTCCGTGTATACTTATATAAGTTAATACTAAGTATATCGGGTTAGTAGTTTTTTCAGTATTACACAAGTGACGTCTCCTAACTAGTATAGATTGAGCTAAACTTACATAAAATGTAATGTACAACAAATAAAAAACACATTACAAATATCGAGACCATTATGAAGATGACCTTTAAAATTAAATCAGTACTTTAGTAATTATCGTATATGATAAAGATATATAAAGCTATTAGACATCACCCGTTTTAGTCGGCCGACGTTATGAACTAAACACGCCACCAGTTTGCATTGAAAGCTCACGATTTGAATGAGCATTTCTGTATATGGATTAATAAAATGACTGATTTATTGATGACAAGTATATTAACATGTCTATTCTTTGCTTTGTTGCTAAGAATTGTATTAACAGTCTAGTCTAAGGATGATTTCAAAACCCTTCAACGGTCTTAAAGTCTAATGATTGTTTTTTGTTTCATTCAATATAGTTAAACGGACGCTCATAGTCACCAACACAAAAAAGGTAAAAAATAAGTACTATATTTAACCAATTGTTACATTGACAATGTGCCGCTAGCCTTGGAAACTAAGATGCTATGTCGCTGTGCCTTTTACACTGGCTCACTCATCCTTCAAACCGGACCAGAACCTGAGTGAATGGTACCTGGCTTATACAAAACCAATCCACCCAGTAAATTTTTGTTATATGTTCTATAGTCATGGACAAAGTTTTAATCCAAGCAACAAGTAAATAATATAAACTAATATGTATATGACACGACTGTATATACCAATATATTTTATAGTTACAAGTATTCTTTTAAAGTCCTGTTTTAACAATTCTTGGATACTTATGAATTTAGTATTTATTGAATACGTAAAATAATTGTGGTTGGCCGCTTATAACAATTACTCGATGTAATTTCTTAGTACGGCTTAATTAGATAGAATGATCCAGAAAAAAACGCCGCCTTTTCCGTATACAGATAATTCTTGACAGTTATTCTTGTATATCATTAAATAAATGCATTTTTTATTTTAAAGTAATTGTTGTTTAAACAGTTATATGTTTAGATAAAAATGTTTGTGTGATATGAAAAGAAAACGTATTTTGTTTAAGAAATAGCATAATGTTCATTATAGGACTGTAATTATTATTATTATTTTGGTATTTTACAATCGTGGCAATCGTAAAAAAGGCTTTATAAAATTAGTGTTCATGTTTCTATCTTGGAAATCTACAGCAACATCATCAAGTGTGAAAAACTTCAAAATTAAAGAAATTTATGTTAGCCTGTCTGGATAAGCAACAAAATGACTGATGTGTACCCGTTTTGAAAGGTAAGTGAGCCAGAGAGAGAGAGAGTATTCATATTTATAATATGAGTAAAGATTGTATATGGTTATACCATGTATATGACTGAGGAAAAAATAACTGCTTACCAAAGTTCCTGCTCTAATTAAGGTCTTTGGAATCGGATGTAACGGTGAGAGATGACCTAATATTTTGACGCCAGTTCTTCATACGTTTATGCATTGGCCCTGTCTTATATCGGGCAAACAATGTAAAGGCCGGAATCACTGCGAATAATACTAAAGCGAATAAATAACCTAAATATTCGTCTCGTATTCCAAATTAAATCTTTGTGTCGTGTTCATTTGAATCACTTCGCCTTTGGAGTAATGGTGCTAAGAATTTCTATATTTATTGCTCTACTGGAGTAAGAAGGGCTTATTCATTTTTTCGCAACAAAATATTAGTAGATCTTGCCTCGTTTTCACGCGACCATGATTTGTACCTACAATACTTTGCATTAATTTTGATATGTATGTACTGATAAAAGTCGACAATGTAAATAATTCGTATGAATTTAATATTAGTATAATCATAAATTGTAATCGTTATACAAAATTAAACAGTTACGACATATTTATATAAAATTATTTATTAGACAAAGGCTTGGAGTGTAACAGACACCATGATTTTAAGATGATTGCATGGCAAAATGATTATATATATATGCATATTTTAACTGCAAATATCACTGACTTATAAATATAATCACAATCATGTAAAATCCTTTATTCTGCTTCGATCTCAAAATTTTGCAAATTTATATATCGAAAAAAATCTTATTACAAATGGTCTCGATACAAAACAATAATATTTGAAGCAATATTGCTTTCACGCTAATTCTGTGATATAAAAGGCATGTGTTTAAGCAAAGCTTAAAGGGCTTCCCATTAAAATAAAATATTCAGTCGTATTTACCGTGAAAATTCAAAATCGAGCAGTATATTTGTTTAGTATAGGCCAAATCAAAAGTTATTTTTTAAGAGTAATATTTTTTCTTTATCCTACGGATTTAAATAATGATTTATTGTCAATGACAATGCGTTTTTATAGTAAGCATGGTTTGATTATAAGCCCAGAATTAGCTCCTTACAAAGGAACTCCTCGGTTAATAGTATCGTCACGAAATTTTGAAGAAACATTTCCTAACCTGTTTTAAGTTTTAACATGATCTAACTGCTGTGCTTATGGTTGGCTATCGTCGAACGAACCTATCAACGATTAACAGCAAGCACACAAAATTTCATACAGACATTCAATCGTGATAATTCGTTCAAAATTCTACTATTATTATAACAAAGCTGCTGTACTCAAGGTTGGCAGCTGATGAGCGAACTTCTCAACAGCTAACACCGCATACAAGAAATTTCGTATGTGCATTAAATTGAGATTGTTTTAAGTGTTACCATGACATAGCTACTGCACTTAGGATTGGGTTCTGACAAGGACTCTCTCAACGGTCAAAAGCACAGACAGGAAATATTGTATACGCATTTATGATAGCTCGTTCTAAAATCTGGCGTAACTAACAAATGCGTTTCTTCATGGTAAGTGGTCACTACTGCCCATAAACATTGCCACTGTAAGAAATATTAACCATCCCTTACATCAGCAATGCGCCACCAATCCTTGGAATTAAGATGTTATATCCCTTGTGCTTGTGATTACACAGACTTACCTACTCTTCAAAGCGGAACACAACAATATTAAGGATTGCTGTTTGGTGGTAAAATATAAATGGTGAGTAAATAAGAAAGTATACTTCGAAGTAACGCCCATAATTTTGTTACATTATACAATTTTATATGATATAAAAACTTATAGCCATAATACACAATATACTTGCCACAAAATTCTAGGTATACATTTTTTTACTTTTTATACAAAAAAATTAAATAGGAATATTTAATAACATATCAAAAACAATTTTAATATTGAATAGAAGTAAATGTAAAAATGCACGTTTTCGTTCATTTTAAAGAGAGCGAACAACTCTGGTATTTTATTATATCCTGTATATTTTTTCTACATTTTAAATTATAGTTTCCTTAAATTACAGTAGGCTGCAACTGCCATAAAACTCTACTATATACTCCTTATTAGAACAAAAATACTCAATATTTTCATTGTATTATTTTATATATTTCGTTAAAGCCTCGAGAAAGATTTTAATATCTGGTAAGATTAAAAGCAATAACTGCTTATATGCTTATTGCTGCTCAGAGTTATAGTCCATTCATCATACGAACAAATCGAAAGGTCCGGCTTCCCTTCATTCATGCGCAGGAATATTCACTTTGCGAAACGAACAATCGAGAATATTATGCGGACAGCAATGAAAATAAATAGAATTCTCAAGCACCCTACCAGATTGTAGCCACGGTTTTATTTAAAATTTACTTACGGAATTCAATTCTAAATATTATTTACCTTGTCGATTATAATTATTTTAAAAACAAACATACCATCTTTTTGTTATCAAGCTTAAATTAAAGTTGCCAGTAAAGTCCAAATGTTAGTATTTCCCTCTGTGAATTCTCTGTAACTGTAAGTTAGTGGGCATATACTTGTCAGAATTCCTACTGACGCAATAAAGTTTCTTCGTGATGTTTTTTATCACACAAAATAAATGTATAAGACTAGCGCAAGAATAAGTCAGTTCTGCTTGGCCCTTTTTAATCCTCTTCATTCGGCTTTAGATATATGTAGTAGAATTTTCTCTGCTGCTCAATTTTTGAGTGTAATTTTAATTCAATTACATATAAAAACGAAAGCGCTCATTGACCAAGAGCTCACAACGCTTAGTGATCACTGAAGTGGTATGAAACCTTTCAACACGTTGGCCACACGTGGCCCAAGACACGTTGTGGTAACACACGAAAACCACACAGTGTTACAATAATCGAATCAATAAAACTTTTAGCAATGGTTTCTTTATGTTTAAAATATGTCAAAAATAATATTACTTATTTTTCTTTGCGTAAAATATAACCGGTGAAAAATATAAGTATGTAGCTAGTCTAATATTAGTTTTTAAAATAACAATTTTAAAATGAAGTATTTTAAGAATGATGACACTAACATTTACGACATGGTTGGTATATTCAAGCAATATTTAACCACGACACTTGCTAAGCCTCTAACTAGGACTTATTTGTTCTTTAGTCTAGACTTTGGTCCGATAACTCTCCTTAGTTTACTTCCTGGATATTTTCTCCTTTATAGTATTTTAAATTGTATATACATTACGAATCAATATTTATCTTATTGTGTTTAATTTAGCAAACAAATATATTTTGGGATTTTGAGTCTCAAAGAAATCTGTATGTTTAATTTGGTCTATAAAATAGCTAACCATAACTCCAAAATATTAATATCAATTTAGCATATGATCATTTTAATGTTCCAAATTTTAATAAAATGTACTAAATTATAATTAAAATAAAAGAGTAATCACAAGTAAAAAGTAAAATAAATTTTGACAGGCCTTGTATAAAAGCATAGCAAGCATGCATAATAATTAATAATTCATGCAAGGACATCAATTGTAATAAACCTGTCATTATCCGTTAAATTACTGTTACATTTACATACCAATATTAAATTTAAACAATATGAAAATACACATTTTATTGTGATTTTGTGCAAGCCCGTCTGGATAGATATATACCACCTACTCGTCAATTATTCAACTGTCAAACAGCAATTATTTGTATTCTTGTGTTCCGGTTTGCAGAATGAGTGAGCCAGTTAAAGGCACGAAGACAACATTCAAATCGCCAAGGTTGTCGGCAATTAATATTTCCTACAGTTCCAATGAATATGGCCAGTGATGACACTTACCATTAGATGACCCATTTTCCGATAGACCTATATATTTTAAAAAAATAAAGAAAAACAGATAATATAATACAGTACAATTATATTAATGCTCCGTCCACTTGCGGTCCACACTTCACAGTGGTAGTACATCACCACTGTGGAGTGGGACTATGGTCCCTTCACGTCCGATCCGAAAACAACCGGTAACGGTTGATGGCTTGATATGAGGCTACAGATCCCGAGGTCCAGGTAAAAAGTTATAGGGTTTTCTATCGAGTCTGGAATTTGGAAATGTGTACACTTCCATGCCTTGACAAACAACTAAAGCCGTTGTTCCTGTACCTGAACTTTTTCCAGTTTTGTCGGATTTGCCATCACATCGGATAATGAGAGTTAGGCAATAGAGAATTCACTTGTGTTTGCGCACACTTGTAAACTATATTATTTCCTGCGTAGTTGACTAGTCTCTCTTGGGATTGGCCGCCGTGGCCGTTTTTGCGCGTACCGTTCATCGCAGAAACGGTCGCACCGCGTCGCTTGGTCCCACCATTTACACGTAGTAACTATTGCAAATGTAAGAGCGATGCAATTCTAGTTTGGTCGCTTCCGTTCTATAATTTTTGTCCTTTTTTAATTAATTTACATTCATCTCAAGACACATTGTAATTATCAGCAGCCTTCAACTTACTGAACATATGGGAACTAATTCATTTATATTAAAAAAAAATTGGAGAAGAATTTCAAGTAAAATATATAGTAAAAAAATTGCCTAATAAATAAGACCTTGTCAAAGGTAAAAGTTTGACTTTTTATACAAAAGCACAAAAGCACGATAAGCCGTTCGTCCGCGTCATGCTATGAGAATAAGTGAATAAAGAGTGTTCAACGCACACACTTGTGTAGATGTTTTACTATGCGCAGTTGGCGTGTCTCCTTTACCCCTTTAATAACAGCCTCAGTGATAGAAATTGGCCAAATGATGATGATGCTCCATCATCATTACTTCTGGTAAACGAGCTAACATAATAAATTATTAATAAAAATTATATTATTATTATATAGAATGCTTTTTTTTTGTTTTACGAGGAGGAAAAGCGGTCGGGGGACTGGGACGGGCAGCATGCCGCCGAGTGAAGCAACAGGATCGCTAATGGCATGCAACTGAGGTCTTACCAGCGGCAGCCGCCGAAAGGCGGCTGAAAACATGGAGGATGAGCATTCCCCCTCATCCTCCATGTCGGAATGTGACGAACTCCCCCGAGTCCGCCACTGGAGGCTGGGCGTCAACGTAGCTGACGCCTTGCGGCGAATAAGATGGTTGGCTCCGCCGCTGATCGCCGGTGTAAAATACCTCGGAGGCTCGAGTAGCGAACCTTCCCACTCCCTCCTAGCCAACGAGGCCACTCAAATGGTCCGCCCTGCACTACCAGAGACGTACCAGGAGCGACCTCACAGCATCCCTCCGCGCCAGTCTTAGCCGTGGCCGACGAGCAAGCTCAAGCCGGCCCCGTTGCCCAGGGTACACCACGAGGAGGTGACTGACGTGTACCCCTAATACCGCAATCCTGACCAACTCAATCATTACCTTTTCCTTCGTAATACACTTTGAAAATTATAAGGTCTTGATCAACTGATTTTTAAAAATTTATTATTTAGGATTTGCTTCTTATATTGTATTTTTTTTCAATCATTACAATATAAATGATTCCTTATGAATATAAACCTTTTAATCTTTAAATTCAGTTACAGTTAATGTTAGCGTTACCTGAAGCTTTCTGGCTGATATCAATATAAAATAAGTGGCTTGTGAGTCGTTCGGATAATTGTTAAGAATACTATATATTAGCGAGGTATGACACCAGAATTACCTCGGAATAATAAAATATTAATTTCTTAACTTTAATAATAAGATTTTCTTGTCGCAGGTCATGTCGCGTTCGTTATTCTAATTCAGTCGACGTGTCGATGGTCTTGCACAGGCTGTGGTCACGAGCTGACAATCAAAACTGATTAAAGGTAAGGTCAGGATTGACAAAGTGTAAAATAAGGGCAAAGAGAGATGATCTTTACAGTGAAAAATGTTTTGCAATACTTGTATATAATTTAATAAAAATACGTGTATATTCTGAACTTTCTACTACATTTAATAAACAAAATATTTATTTAATTATAATTGTTTGCTTAAAAAATAATTATAACGTTTTCTGACTATGGAAATTATGAATCATTTTTCAAATGACAGCTTACACAATAATTCTACTCTAAACAGTAAAGACAAAAATCTAAACATCATATATAGATTATATAATACTATTTTTACATCAATCATTCTATACTCAAAAATAGTACTAAATACTATTTTATTCAAACTCTTTAAATAAACAAATATGAAAGCTACAAACATTACATGTCAAATAATAATATGCCTAGTCACATCTGACAATCTTGTATACAACTTTACTGCAATAATATGTATTAGTTGGTTATGTTAATATGTAATCTACATAATAACATGTCAATTTAAGTTTATATTCCAATAAGAGTGCAGTATAAACGTGTAACATGCATAATTAGTTACTGGGACATCCTTTTTACGGAACCTATAAACAGTCCCGTATAACTTAGCGTTAAATAATTAGCTCTATTACATATAAACGTCAGTACAATTTACGCAAAATAACCGGTTATAAAATATGAGCGTAAAATAGGTCGTACGTGCAGTACTTTATAAAGATTTATATCTAAATTGAGGAGACATATTGCAAAGATACTTTTGTACGTATCATCCGAATATATAGTGTTATTGTATGTTTTACGTTAGTAATTTAATTACTGTAACAATATTGTCGTCACCGAATTACATGTCCAATTAAACATGTTATTCTGTTCAACGATACTTATAATATCAATATGGTATACAGTCTTTTTTAATATTATTTTCTTCACTTCTTCTTACCGAAAAAATCTACATGTACCACTGCAACTAATATTTATTTTACACCCAAAACGGGAAAAATATTGGAGACGCAAATATTATTTTATGTATTACATACTGATCTTTCCTCAATGAAAGACTAGTAAAATTCTTGGAACATCCTTAACACAAATTAAAATGATCATGATGTTTCTGGTGTATCTCAATGATATATATAAATATTAGTTTATTACTGGTGTAATAACATTTTGATTACCTTATAGAACTTGTATTAATGTAATATGTTATCAGAAATGTGATTATATTAATTTTTAGTCTTTTAAATAATTATCCAAATGTAGATTTTTCAATGACATGTATACTTGATAGTTGTAAAATAGAAATGAAAAAATATGCAGTATTTTTACTGTAAAAAAATAGTGTATCGAATTTAAAAACATCTTATTTAGCTCTCCGTTATGGTATTATGCGTAGGATGAAATTAGATTGGAATCTAATAATAATTTGTTCACGAGACAGAAGAAACAGTAAAAATATACATACAAGGTGAGTTTCAAATGTCCACGTAATTAAGGGGTTGTAAATACAATAATAAATAAAAAATATATATTTACTTTTAAATTTAATAAGGCTCGATTTCATTACAGTTTCGCAGATACAAAAGGTTATCTTATTCTTCGAAATAAAATGTAATTTAATTTCTCTCAAAATGAGTAAAAACATATCATCCCTTATTTCAATATCGTTCAAATATATTTTTTCCTTTAACTCTTTTTTCTGGTTTTTCTTCAGTCTATCCAAAAAATGTGATGCAATATTATTTATAATTAATAATTAAAATGTCTTCAAATTTTGTCACCTATATATTTGTCGTCTTCTATAAATCTGACCCCTTATTTTAATAGATCATACCAACGGTAATTCATAGTTTTATCAGGACAGTGAAATCCATTAACAGCTTCCAACTTATATTTTTATTTGTTCTTGTCCAAAATATTTAATATAATTATAATTATTTCTAAGCACGGGTTAGACATAGGAATCCACTCCACCTGATGATAAGTGGTAGTGTAGTCCAAACGCGAAAATGGCCAGTACAATCAGGTAGAATGAACTGCACTAGTCGCCCTCGCCATGTCGGCCCGTAAGATGCCTCTTCACACCTCATTTGAAGGAACCCAGGTTATAAGAGGAGGGAACCACGTATGGTTAAAACGTTCATATATTGTTTCATAATCATATGTAATTTTGTATATAGGCACTCTTTCTCTTCATCACGTAGACTCTTGTACCCGCTCTCGTACACACATTCCAATTCCAATAATAATATAAAATCGGAACTTAATAACGTTATTGTAATCAGAAAGGTAGCCAAAGTTTTCTCTTAAAAAAAATATCCAAATATCATGCAGAAACCTGTATGATAATTTTGTGACGTTTTCTTCATCATTTGTTTCACCTGTCGCAATATAACCATTTTTGGTACATTCAACTTACTCATAGAGAACGGTGGGCGGGCGGTAGTTTTCAACACGTCATAGATTTAACGTCGGGCGACAAGGTCGATTGAAATATTTTGCTGATGATTTTATTACTCATTATTATAAGAAAGTTCGCTAAGATGAATGCTTGATAATATAATATTATTCCGTCAAAGTGATGTCGCCGCCTACGTAAGCATGGGACTGGAAACATCGATTCGATGCGGCTTAAACTAATGATGGAATCATTCTCTTAATATATGTTATCTTTATTATAAGAGAACTAAAATAATTCCATTCAATCATAAATAGAGAAGGTATTTCTATATGGATTATAGAAAACAACCTGTAGATAACACCTACTCCCTACTAGTAGTCTGCAAGACAGGGCAAATATATAATATGGTTGAACATAATACACTTTTAATTTATAATTAATTTTCAATACTTAAAATAATGAAGTGGTTTATAATACAATATAAGTATGAACATGAATCAAACACTTTTTTGATCTGCGCCGACGCCACTCTCGGATAGGAATCGTCATTTAAAACATAGCAATATGATTCATGAAGCAAATATTGTTAGTGACTAGCGGACTCGCTCGACCTCGGACCTTGTGAAGTCAACTAATATACTTATGTAATATTTTAGCAGCCGTGACTAACAACCGTTAGCGTTATGTTAATCAGTAAAAGTTATTTTTTACGTCAATCGCCCGTGATAATGAGTAGAAGAGGATTTGAATCATATCTCCATAAATATTACATCTTATAATATAAAAAATATTATTATATTATACGCCTCACTTGTAACAAACTATTAATATACGTATCACCAAATATAGTCCTATCTGACTCACTGGAAAAAAAGGATCCAACAGTACTAATCCGAACTTCTCAATAAAAAGTTAAACACTTATTATCGACTTTATTTGACCGTTTTAATTGGACTATCAACACGAATGTTCAATTAATTCTTTATTCTTCGGCACTTGATTCAATTGATGCAACAAATCGGATTTCTATTTATGGTGCGAAATTAATTTTAATTTACTTGCTGTACGAAATTTCTTATTTTATGAAAACAATTTTCCGGTTCACAGTTTCATTATTAAGCATAATAAACGCGGACTTTTAATTTTATCCAAATATTAATTAAGTGACTGTTGCATTAGTAAGCGCAATAATTAAAGTTTACAGTAACGGCAAATATTCCTTATGTGTCTTGCCGCTCCGTTAACAAGGTAGTTGTAATAATCGTATGATGTCTCTTTTTAATTTTTTTATTTAAAACAATAGATTTATTTATTAGAATGTTCAGTATATAACATATTTCTGTATTTTGAGGATGAACCCCAGAAAGCTGAAGTAGACGACGGATAAGGAACATTTAATATTATTTAGTATTGTGTTAACATATAGTACCCAGTGGGCCACCTTATTCAAAATTCGAGAAAAGAATCCCTTGTTTTAATAGCAAGATACGTTGGCGAATTCCTGTCCTTGTAAAGAATCGCTACGATGGATAAATGGGTTAAATTCATTTAAAAAATGACAGCAGACAATATTTTCCTTTACAAGTGACAATTCTCAGAACTTATTGAAAACTTAACCACCAAGTCGTATATAAAATTAATATAATTTAACACATGACTGGGTGTTTTCATTTGCCGAAATTAAACTGGGAATCGAATTTATAATTTTAAATAGCTGTTTTACGCGCCGTGTCAATTATTATACATAAATAGAACATATTATTTAACTAGGATATCAACCGAATATATTTCACTAGGATGTTTGTATACAGCCCCCCGAATGTAATAATAAAATAAATGTAGCTAGACATGCGTGGGCAGTGGTTCGAGAAAGTATGTCTGATTGATAGGTAGGTATTGCAGGCCACGAGTAAACGCATAAAATAACTTAACGAGTGTCACCTTTATTCGTAAGGTAATAAGTATGTACTTCGCTTGCATATGTTTAAATCTACTATCATTGAGATCATTGAACATAAGAGGTTACGTTTTCTGTGATAACTAGGTTATAAGTCTCTGAATGACGTAATAATAGGAATGTATGAATGAGCGGCACTATTATATTAAATATTTTTGATTTATATCGACCACCATTGATACACTAACATTAAAAATACAAAATATTCAAACATTTAAACGTTAGCCAAATTATTGAAAGCATGAAGGTGTACGCAATTCATACAGTTTACTCAACCAGACTTATAATCAAACCACTTATTAGAACGCAAAAGATTAAAATAATTACTGTTTGTTACCCTCGTTCCAAATACACCCCCATGTAGTTTGTCATCAAAAAACATAACAGTACTACATATACAACAATAATTGATTTAATAGTTTACGGAGAATTTTGAACCCTCTATAGTGCACGAAGAGTGCACGTCAATTCTTTCTCATTTTCATTTTTATTCCAATAAGACACGTAATCCGTTTTTTGAGTTTTGTAACGTAGTGTCTTGTTAAGTCTAAAATATTCATACGAATAAAGTAAGCATAGCCATATAAGCGTTATCACATCTAATAGTTCATAATAAATTAGAAAAATATGTTATGTAAATGTTCACCTTTTAAAAGAAAGAAAGCAAAAGTAATAAATTAACAAATAAACAATATACTTCTTCTCATTAAATTTTACTTATAAACTTACTCAGAAAATAATTCTACACTAAACGGATTGTAAAAATTATACCTCTTAATAAATGATCAAACTTTCCTTATAAATAAAATAACAATGAAACTTAATTAATAACATATTGTTCGATACATTCAAAAACAATTATCCTTATCCTAAAACCTACATGCCAATAAATTAAAATGTAGCTTTCACCCCGCCGACACAGGAAACCGCTCAAATAGATGACACTTATCTCACATACAATATATAATTTATCATAAGCAAAGTTGATTTTAGGCGTTACACTTACCCAGTAAAGGAGAGAGCAGACTGTGGCCTTGATCAAGTTTCGCACTACATGAATATGTCTATCCGTGTCATTTTTTTCGGTTAATATGCAAATATAGGTACCGCAAAGAGTACATCGACCTTGCGCGTCAATTCGCCCACAGGCTGTATGAATCAAAGCGTCTATGATATCTAGCGTAACAAATATCAGTGGAGTAGCTCCTAGTGACCTAGTGATTTCCATAAAGCGCGTGGGCGGGCTATGTATTGACGGTATGAAGTGGGTTCAATTTGATACAGGTGACAAGGGTCGTATCGTCAGAATTTACAATTCAATGATGCGCAAATTTGACAGTTTAATCATTTCCTTCCATTGCATATCTAATTGGTTATTCGCTGCATAATTGCCGTGACATATTCATTTGTATTGTTCGCATTATAATATTTTTATTACCGTTAACCTATATGAGCCGATATATTTTGGATGGAATAAAAATATATTTTTAGAGGTTAAAAGTTTCGAAATCCTCACTTAAAAGTACATGAATCAATACTAATATAAGCCTGCGTTTTGTTTTGCGCAAATTTTTAGCGATGTCGCGTAAAAATTATTACATCGAAGTGAAAATAATAGTAAGTTCTAAGTGCATTAGTTGCTGAAGTTTACTGAAACATTTATGATGTCGTTCTAAACAATCAAATGATTTTTTTAACTGAAGACGATATCATGACCGAAGTAAAATATTTCTTTTAGACTCTACCAACATAATATACATATCCATTGAACTTTTTTTTCAGTAAATAATAAATTTACGATATGCTTAAATACGAATCATCACCGCCGAAATTGCTGTTATACCTTAACGTGATGTAATACGTACATTTACTTGTCATGGTCGCTTAAAGCTCATATTTTATCATCAATGCCATTCCTACTTCAATAATAAAGCAAAAACGAACTAAACGAATTATTATAAATTTTATCGCTTACTAAACTTCAGTAATACGATCTTTTGAGAAATTTCACTCTGGACGTTTTATATTTATAAAATGCATATACCTATGTTTATTTAAAAAAAAAGTTTTTGTAATTGAAAAGCAAAATGTTTGTTTTAATTATTATTTTTTTAATCTATGTTTAAGCCACAAAATATACTCCAAATACCAAAAGCTTAAATATTTTATTATATATAAATATACCCTTCTATAAGTATACAAAAAACTATAAACTTCTATAAGTTTTCATCCATGACAATATTTAAGTATGGTATTCGTCGTAAGTAGTATTTGGGCATGTTACTTCATTGTTGTAATTTAAGATGCAATCAAATATAATTATACATACATTATATAATATCTACACCTATAAAAGTATCATAATTAAATGCATACTAATATTATTTATACTACTTGTTCTCCTGCAACCATGGATTACACGTAAACAAAGCTTACGAATAGTAAGATCGAATGAGATACAACTTGAGTATATGTGTACACATATAATAATCTTATAAAATATTTAAAAATAAATTAATTTAATTCAAAATATTTTTGTTCATTTGTCTTCTTTAAAATTGTACCTATAACTATTGTTTTAGTTTTGATTTGTCCTATTGATGGAGTGTACAGTTACAGGTAGAATATGTGCTAATATTAATATTATGTATGTTTTTTTATCTCCTCGTGTCAACGTTGTGCGAACCTGAAAAAACACACCTAATCGAAGACAAAATTTTCAGCGCGGGCGATTTCACACTTGAAAGTTAACTTTGTTAAAACATTACAATATTTATGACAACTTTGTACCTATATTTTCAGAATTATAAATGATACATAAAGATAGAGTTTAAAAAAAGAAGACCTGAGGTATTCGGTAAGATATATTAATACCTATCTTTTTTTTTATTTTATTCCACATAAAAACAGACGGTAGGTAAGTTAATTTAAACCCATGCATCGCGACGTATAACATAATATCTTATGTTACTAATGTTACATACTTAATAAAATTCAAAAAATGAAACAACGAATCTCTTATCTTTGACTTTGGAAATCGTGACTATCGTCTCAGACAGTTTCTTGCAGATTTTAACAAAAACTTGTTTTAGTGGAAGAAGAAGGATCGTTATCGCAGTAATTTAATCAGTCATTAAGTGTATCGAACAATCTGTTTTGATTTGCGCTTCTACATAAAATTTTAGAAATTTTAGTAAGAAACGATTTTTAACGGGTACTCGTTTATAGTATAATGAATTGCCAATTTTTTGTGAACTTTGTGCCTATATAAATATTTTAGTTTTTAGTTAGTTTTATTATTAAATTTTAGTTCCATTCAATTTATATTACATCAACTAAACACGGAGCCCATATCAACTTAAAAAAGTTCCATGTCATGTCAGATTGTTAGTTTTATGGGCCTATATTTCTTGAGATCGATGAAGGTTAAGGATTTGCTGTAATTAATACTATTTCAAATGTCATTCATGAAAACTAAAACAAGAGGTCACTTTTTATATATTTTAACGCTTAAATAACACAAATAAAGTCCGAAGCCTTGTTTTTTTTCAACAAACTTGCATTAAACTTAACGAAAAAATGTTTTTAAGAACTGAATATATTCAAATAATTATATGTATATCTGTTATGGCAATCATAACGTGTCTAAATAATCTTCATTAAAGCACGTATTGTTTTGCTTAAAGTTCAATAACCTATACCTATTTAATTATTTTTTTAAAGTGATCTAATACAATGATTCATAACCGTGCTACAATTAAGTTCCCTATTTTAATTATAGTTTTACGTTTATTTTGGTATACATTTTCTTATTTTAATAACGGTTAATTAACCACTAGAAAAAGTGACAGATTTCCAATCTATTTATTTGTAATCAACAGCATTTAATCATTAGTACTTTAGGAATATACAATATTCATTATTTTAGCGACTTTCAATACGAACCAATACACAATATATTAAAACAAGAGATGGTCAAGCTTAAGAAGTGTCGTTATTTTTGTAACCTATCATCGATTTCAAGTAATCTGTATTGCAAAGCCTCGTATCATTCTGAAGTGAGTAAATGTGTTTTGTGAATCAGATGGAATGCGATTAAAGCACTGTATAAGAATTATTTATCAGAAACTACAAGAAGAAAATATAGCAGTAGTTTGTATGTAATTTTTAAAATGTAATAATTAAATTATATCAATTACAAAAACCGTATAAGTTTAAAATAAGATTACCAAAAACTCATTTGAACGTTGAAATGTTTTTTACATCAGCTAAAGCCTTACTTACTCTGATAAAAAGGACATTTTCTAACTACCTCAGAAAGAACAACCGTGAATTACTCTGTCATCATAGGGAATTTCTGTCTATAAACATGCCTTAATGAATATGTAATTTACGTCTCGTCTTATGATGGGTTACGTTCAGAAACGGCGTGTAACTAATTTGTGTGATGGCTACACCGCCCTACGCCCACAGCGCGCGAACCTCACGGAACAATACCGCCTAGACTTTATGGACTCGAGTCTAAATGTTCCTAATGAGAATAAACTACGAAATTCCATGCCATTAAGAGTTACTCTGACAATCGAAAGTATCTTAAACAATATTGCCATAGAGATACGGAGTAAATATAAAACCATATATAACCGTTTATTGTAATCTTTTATAGTAAATATTTAAAACAAAATAATAATCTTTTTTTTGATAAATATTCTTATAATGTGTTAGACTAAATAATGTGGAGATAGCCCAGTATATAAAACAAATGTATTTTAACCAAAGATCACTGCTTTTCTTTCATCTGCCCCTTCTCTTTACGAACAGAGAAGGCGTTTGCCCCGTGCTGAGCCATGAATAAGCGATTACTTACTATATATAGCCTACTAAATAATTTGGAGATTAGGAAATAAATAAATATTTTGCTTTTCACTATAAATTATTTCAAAATTTTACACCCGTTGGTGTATTCCTTTTTATCCGAACTAAATTTTTAAATTAAGATACATTATAGTTAAAGTTTAAACTAATTAAAGTGTACGTAAAAAGAGTGTGTTCAACCGTAATGAGTAAAAAAATAATGAATACCCATGGCGTCGTTTTAAAACAACACAGTGTTTATTTAATTAAAACTTGAGGTCAAGTGCCCTTCTTATCTATATTGTGTTTATATTACTCAGATTATATTACACTGAAAGGAATCATTCGTAACGGATATGATTGTTTAAACAATCTTGTTATAACAGAATGGTAAAGTCAAACGTACGCACATTTACAATGTTTGTGGATGGGTCTATAATACATCTGTACTAATATTATTAATGCGAAAGCAACTCAGTCTGTCTGTTACGCTATCACGGCTAGACTACTGCTACTTAATTGACTTTGATCTTTCAAAATTATTCATCTTGAAAAGGTTATAAACAAGCTCTTGAAGCATTTTCAATTTTTACGATTAGTCGTACGTTTGAATATCTTTCACTTAACTCGATCGAAAGCCTGGATGGATCTTAATATATTTGATTACTAATACAGAATACATTTACATTGACATAGATTTCGACTCAATTATGTCATAAAAGGAGAACTCGTTAATACCGAGGTTGATATTGACGACGAACTATTGCCTGCAAGAAATTTCTGTACTCTCATAATCTGATGGAACAGCAGATGGATCAGCAAACTAGATTCAGCCCGCATAAGAGAAGAGGCAGGTATATGTGCACTCCCGACAATAATATGTATACAAAATTTAATGATATACGGATGAGTAATTAAGAGATATAATTAGGATACGAATTTATTATATTGAAAGAAATAATAGTTAAACGATTGGTTAGTGCAATGGCCACCAAAACTGCCTTCTGCGGCACTTGTCACAGGTTCATATTTTTATAGGCCACTATATGTTGAGCGTGTTTCCGGATTTAATGGCGCTGTTGAGTGCGAAGCGTATATTTATTTTATCGATTTAATGGTTTCCGCACGATATAGACAGTATTGGTATAAATATACATTAATCTTAGATTCGGTATTAAATAAATTTTAAATGATAATTTATTTTAAAAAATCAGCAACGGCTTGCTATTTAAGGTTAAAGAAAATTTCAAAGATATAGATTGAACAAGACGTATAATAATTATTAGCTAAAGAATTTACTAAGTGATCGTAACCTACATAGATGAAGAACTACGTAAAGTAACACTGATAGCACTCGACAATGAAATGAAAAGGAAACTTACTCACAATCTATCTGATTACAATGATATCGTGATGTGGCGATGGAATTCGAATTGAAGCGCAATTTCGCATAATATGTAGGAAACAGGAAATACAGGACAAGTGAGTATGAACAGTCATTAGCTGTCTTGTCGTGTGAAATTAGACTTTTTGCTGTATTCATGGAGAGATTTATGTAAGCAATGATACTTGAGTGATTTTCAAAAGTTACTTTCGTTACGATTTCTTTATATGACTTGTTTTTATGAGTGTTATAATTCGCACCTCTGGAATGTACGTGATGTGATATTACTCAAAACTGTTGAGTAATCTTAGATTTGATATTATTTCATAATAAATGGAACATAATATGTTATAATAAAAAAGTAACTGAAAGTTTGTTTTGTTTGAATCTCTGGAACTATCAGTCGATTTCAAAACATATTTTGATGATTCTTGAGGAATGTTTATATATATATAATGTGATATAATGAAGCAGATCCTTCGACACGACTGCAACCGCGTGGACCTTAGCTGCTCCATGGAATATAATAAGTCAACTCTTTCACTTTACACTTCATTAGCAAACTTAACAGCTTTGGGTTGGGCTGATTTTTATTATTAGAAGAGCATCCTCATAATAAAAAATATTCAAATACGTAATTTTAATTGTAAATGCAACTAGTACACTACTTGGTAGTAAGATTATGTGCAAGCCCGTCGCCCGCTCAACAAATATTCTATCGCCAAACAGCGATACTTAGTATTCTTGTGTTCCGGTTAGAAGAGTAAATGAGCCAGTGTAACAATAGGCACAAGGCCCATAAGGTCTTATCACATCTCAAGGTTGCCATTAAGAATGCTTTATTTTACTTTCGGTACCAAATTGTATGGGCGGTGGTGGCCACGGACTATTTGCCCGGACTACCTATGTATATATAAAAACAAAATAAAATCTATGAATTATAACTACATATCATATCTATAAATAATAACTAAACTTTGTTTTCTATTTTAATTGATGCGTAGAAGTATTTTTGCTTTAATTTTACTACAAGTCTTACACCCGTTATTTTACTACACGTTTATTTACATTTGTACGTCTAGTAAGTCGATATGTAAATAAATCGATTCGAGTCGATTTTAACTACTTCGGACCGTTGTATCGATTTAAAACTAAACCAGTATATTTTGTAACTCATTAAATACAGCTAAAAAGTGCTTTTTAATTTATCACTACATAGTACAAAACAATGTCGCTTCCCGCCATCTGTCTATCCTTATGTATGCTTAGATGTTTGAAACTACGTAAAAGATTTTGATGCAGTTTTTTTTTTAATAGATAGAGTTATTCAAGCATAAGCTTATATATATAATATGTGCATAATATAGTAGAGAAATACTGTTAATTATAGAGGTTTCTAATGTACTGTCGTAAATAAAAACATTTTTTGCGCTTACATTGCAATCGCTAGCTGAACCTTACGAGATAGATCTAAATAATTTACAACAGTATTGTACACCTTTAAAAGGTCTACAAAAAATCCCGGATGGTATATGTCTATCTCTTAGGGATAGCCAGCAACCATTTTTTATCATTTACTTTTGACGAGAAAAAATGGCTTAATTTCGACGAGATTTTAATAAATACAGCATTAATCCTTATCCAATTAAGTGCCTTAAATACGTTGTGCATTTAATATAGATCTATATGACCTTTTACAGCATGTAATTTAAACGAATATTTTCGAAGATGCAAAAATAAAATGCAGGGACATAGCGGTTTGTTTTGTCTAATGACAATAAAAGCTGTGAACATTCTATATTAACCATTCTGTAGTGTATTTAGTATGAGCATTGTACACGTGCGAAGCCGGAGCGGGTCGCTAGTTTATCTATAATTGAATAAACAATTATTAACTTTATACTTTTGTAAGTTATAACTATCTTTATATGTGCGTCTACTGAGAGTCCTCTCCCAGTAGACGCACTACTAACTTTTTCTACAAATTTTTGAGCTTATTTTAACACGCTAGTATGTATATATAATTATAGTGGATACAATGCGGCTGAATTTAATCCGATAAAAGTAAGTTTTCTTACAGCGTTTTCCATCACCAACGAGCACGAGCTGAATTACTTATATATGAATTTTAAGCACATCAAAATTCAATGGTATTTGTACGATTTTGTAACGATATCCTGTTCGTAAATTAATTACTGCTTCAAAACTTATTTAAACATAGTTTATTTGAATCAAATTCAAACAAAATATTTCAATCATTAAACAATGATGATTGAATTTAATTTCCTTATGCATATTTCCTCTCATTTGCAATAATCACACGACATGTTAGGACTATTGTCACGGCATGGTTATCCCAGATTGTTTTACTCATAAAATGTTTCAATGTTTCAATAGGTAAATTATGTGAAAATAACATATTTTTTCTATAGTGGTAAATTCACACTGACTTGAATGTTTATAAACTTATTTATTCCAGGTCAATTTGAGAGCAAATAAAACACTCAAACGTACAAAATATTCTAACAAAGAAATTATTTAGTTAAATTAATTATTAATTCCACCAAAACGAAATAGAGAATTAATGGGATTAACGTTATCGTTATTAAATCTATTAAATATATTCCAGTAGCAATACCAGTCGAGTTTATGTACCGGGTGGGATATTTAAGTAAAAAGAGATTATGTTTTTTGTAAAATTCGAAATAACAGACATAATTTTAGAAGTTGGCAGCGTTTACACTACCCTGCAAACACGTAAAGCCGTTGATCATCTCTACTTTCGTATTCGATTGCGATTATTAATAATTCACAGAAATCTCCCCTTTATTTATCTTTTAATTGCTACTTATAGTCGTATTTAAAACATCCATTCATCCATCATTATATGAATTATTCATACTATCCCACCTCTTAAACTCTGCACAGATAATTTTTATATTTAACACGTGTTTATATTTATATATAATAAGACAACTAGTATAGATCCAATCGATCCTTTCATTTGTACTTAAAGCTTCGTTTCGTACTTATTACTTTTTTAATTTAATGTACATTTCATTCATTCATTCGTTCATTGGATACGCTTTTTTTATATTTGTTAATATCTCCAAAACCGCATACTGTACACAGAATATGTGTTTCATTTTATCTCACGGATTTAATAGTGGTGTCAAAAAATATTCTATCATACATTTTATTAATAATAAAATTTAATTATGAATGAATTCAATTTAATTACGTGTGATAAATAAAATAACATAAATGGGTATGCTTTGTATTATAATTATGGCATTGCGGAAAATCCTGTAGGCATCTGCAATACAAAGTTTGGATGTGTTTGCTTTAGTGAGAACTTATTAGTTATAATTAGACTCTGAGCTCAGAACAATTATAAAGATCTAATCACACCTACTTCTTGTATCAAAATTGATTCAGGCGTCAAATCCAGTCAGGTGTAAAAGTATACACATGCCTTGCTGTGTATTTTTATTAGGGTGACTTGGGTCAAGATCAGCAATAGGGTAAGATCGTACCGATCAAATTTCCGACTGATTCGACCACTGTTTATATATATGTTGTCCTCTAAACGCATTTTTATTAGCTCGTATTACCTGGAGCACAATAAAAAGGTGTAAGAATAAGTCGAAAATTCGATTGGTACAGTCTTACCCAATTGCTGATCTTGTCCCAACTCGTCCTATAAAAAAATTGAAATAAAATAAAAATAGTAAACACATACATATATCGTAAAATACAAAAAGATTCAATTAATAAAATATTTCAAATCATTAAGCTACCTGAAATATATTAAGGTTATAACTGAGCCGATCGTATGTGCATAGACCATAATAATCAGTACCGATTAAGATGCGCCTAAGCAAGGCCGGCGGCAAGCGTGGGAGCGTGCGATGCACCGTATTCAAATCGCTTCCATTCGCGCAAAAAAAATAACATTAATAGAAAACTTTCCAGTTTTTCCGGTAAAATCGCTGATTCTTGCAAGATTTGTTCCGAACAAAGCGTTTATCGTGTTGCGATTGATACAAATATAATATTTATATTCAAATCACTCTTCGTTTCAATTGTTGTATAATGTTTTGTCACTGTTTCATCAGGTAATATCATTTTATCGGACAAGTGTTTGTTAATTGTATAATAAACAGGTTTTATAATTACTTCTTAATTAAATTTTATTAGTATTTTATAATAATAAAAATCAACACGGATTAAATATTGAACGTTTGTCTACATATAATGCCGGTCAGAAAAACACTTTTAGTATTGGTTTATTCATGAGTTTTAAATTTATTACAATTTATTTTATAAAAATTATAAATTTAAGATTATTAAATCAAGCCACTGAACCTGCGCAAATATTTTAAAATATAAAAGTATTAGAAAAAGAGGTTCAGCAGAACCTGTCTATTCATAGTATCTACAAAATGAGTGAATCTTCTTAACAAATCTTCTTAACAAATCACCATTTAAAATTCATATTTTATTTTAAACATTCCTTTGAATGCTTAACCATGACCTAATATCACTCCGGCATCACATTCAAACCTTTTCACGTCATATTTTTTTAAGCAACTTTATGCAATGTAGTATTTTACTAAACCCTATTATTCTAATTGGACATATATTACTTACAACATATAACCTAATTTTGTGTGGCCAAAACTTGGCTTAGATTTAGTTGGTCTGGTGTACGAGACTGTTACGGCATTTCCTCTAACATTGCGTACCTGAGAGTTTGAACGTTCCGCGAACAAGCCTATATGACGAAATTAGTCATCGCCATCACTGAACGATCAAGTCGAATCATAAATCAAATATGGATACGAATTTTTGGCCGACAGTCGAAACAATCTTTTATCTTTTATTATAAGGCTAAAAATTCGTTTGTTAAGGAAAATGTTTACATTTATACATTTATAAAATTTCAGGACATTACAAGGTGCTTAATGCTGTAATATATGACATCACACTTTTTGCTGGTACAATGTCATTTAAAAAAATAATTAAATATTATTTTCAAGTTATTTGTATGAAATAGTTGCGCTACGCGTCGTAGCCACGTTTTTTTATTCGTTTCGTTTTCTCCAAACATCGCACATAGTTTTACGTTGCGTGATAATCGTAATGACATAAACCTATGAGCTCAAGACAATCGGATATGACAGCAATAATACAGAAATGCGGATTTGCATAGACAATGAGTCGACACATCTCCGGGTTTTCACCGGATCACGTTAAACGATGTTCGCTGAAATCTCACGGTGCGTTTCTAAATAGGTTATATCTGGTCACGTAACACAATCAACAATTTAAAATCCCCCTGCCCGGCTAGTAAAATTTTTGAAAGCAATTATTTTTATTACTAAATTTTTTTTTAACACAAATGCTTGAATCGGTAATAAGAAAAAGTTAAAAATAATAACAAAAATGTTTTTTTTTTTTTTCATTTACAATAATGACAGTCAATTTTACCGAAACACTTGTCTTCTTCATAATACTTTAAAAAGGTTCTGCAAGTTAGGTTACGGTACAGTCAGCTACATTTTAGTACAAGACTCAAACTTAAATAGATCATAAAAATAGAAATTTATGCTGATTCTCACAGCACTAAATCTGCTAAACAGCTTAAGCGAGAATACTAGCTGTATGTAATAGGCGAAGGGCTTATATTGAGCGACCAATCAAGCGAGACTATTTCGGGATTAAATTGAGAGGCGGACTCCCTTGGAGGCGGGAAGAAGGATGCAACACCCCCGCTGAAATTGCAAATGGGCTAACTCGCTGAATTCTATTTTTAATTTGAACGACCTTTTCGCCACAATGGCGCGATGTTGCCATATATCAAAAACTAACTGCACATTTACAGCATGCGAAAGAAAAGGATAAAAAATAATATGTTATATTTTAAAAATAATCTATTCCGGCATTGGCCATGTTCTGCAAAACGTCTTGCCTAGTGTTTCTACTAAGTATCCTTGTTTTATTTTGAACATCGTTTGAAGTTCTTCAACACATCGTTTAATCCATAACACCTGTAAATTATTTTCAGACTATTTTGATCTTTACTGCGTGTAGCTAGGAGCTAGTTTTGAATGTTTCAGTTTATGAGTTTGTGTTACTCTACTAATGGTTCGATCCAGAATACTATACTTCGTTAAACAGTTTATACCATGACCTTCAACAATTGATTTTATTCATATAATAAAGATTGCAATGTTTTTTAAGTGCATCCAGTCTTAAGTGGTATTGGTCAACACCAAAGCTATTTATGGTGTTACGCCATAACAAAAATATGAAGATAATTTGTAAAATATTAAAATTTAAATTAAAGTCTCCGTAAAGCATAGTTAGTGCGTATTAAATTAAAAAAATAGGTACCTTACATTGCATTTATTTGTGTATTTCACATTCACTTTTTTCTTCATAAACATTTTCACTAAATTATTTCCGATTTGCATAGAATTTGTCTAAATCTATAAATTCCGTCTCAATAGACAGTGATAAAATGAATTTTCACACCAGTTCAGGATCCGGCTAAGGAACACATGCTATTTATTTGAACAAGGCATTGCGTAAGAGCATGTGCTCGTTTACGTCCTGATCGCGCGCGTCGTCCAATCTGTGACGTAATGGCGGGCCCTCCTGCAAACAATCGGTTTTTTGCACCCTTTATCACGGGAGCGCCGACCAACTACATAAAAGCCGTGGAAATCCGTTCAGGACACACATTACACGTAACGCGGCCAACTGAACATAACCGCCAGCGAGCCCTAAACGCGATCCGAACGCGGTAGCCGCCAGTACATTTTTTAAATTAGACCATAGATAACTTATTTATTTTTTTGAGACTTATGTGACAGTGATATTTTTACATATTTGTGAATTTAGTGATATTGACCCGTGACGTTTATACCAAAGATTTATAATATTATCTGTGATAACAAAAAACAACAATGAACGATAGTTGCACCTGTTGCAGTGGATGTTCCTCGTGGCAATCGGCTACATCTTACAAAAACAGTAAGTTTAATTATTTACATTATTCATTAAACAACCAATTTTCGTGTTAGCTACTTTCAAAAGGAAAATGAAGAGGAAATTTGTGCTTGGATAATAACATTTATTGCATCATAGCAACTGATAACAGTTTTAAGTGTGAATCCCGATGACCTAATTTCTAATTTGTTTTGTATAGTCGAGTCATTTACACCTAAATGTGTAAATGTGTAAATATCCTAGTAATAGATAGTGCACTAAACTTTTTTTTACAACATGAAGTAACAAATTATGTACAAGCTTAGCATATACTTCCCTACCATTGTTGTTCTATGCTTAGCTAAACCCTGCGCCATCAAAATGTAACCTTAATTTCTTGCCCACCGCAAACTTTGTTTAATGTACACAGCCCGCGATTATTCTTACTAAAATACTGGCAGACCGTAAGATTTTCTTAAGCGTATGTTGACAGTTATATAGTCTGTGCCATTGAGGGTAAAGTGTAAGTTAGAATTGTGCGCGGCTCAGCCGTGATTTATATTGTGGCGGGAACAACAATAGTAAGGCGAAAGGCGCGGAAGCTGTGTTTGGTTTACGGTAAACCTAAATTAACTGAAACTATGTTGGTAATGCTATTTGATTTGACGAAGGCCTTAAAGGCAGTAACTTATGTGTAATTTAAATATAGAAAGTTGTATGAATAACTTCAACAACAAACAAAATTAAATTTATGTAAACTATTATAGTTCATAACGAAATAATAACATAATGTCTATTTAATATGATAAATTACTCAAAATAAATTCCATCAGACATGAGTAATAGAAAAAATTGACCGGAGACTCGACACCGCTCTTGTAGGCTTTCAGACGCTTTTCAGTGACGTGTCTTCGCGAAAATTTGGGAAATCCGTGACTCATTACTAAGACAATCGCCGGAACAGTTTTTATAACTCAATGTGACGTACATTGAGTTATAAAAACTGTTTGAGTTATAAAAATTATTTAAAAGTAAAAGTATAAACTCATCCTATTCGCTGGAAATTGAATTGATATCAAGCGAGTGCCGTACAAACAAAGATATCTATATCTTAAAGTTTGAAATACTCGATATTCAATACACGTATTCGTTTTTCAGTAAAAGCATTCGTGTCTCGCAATTAACCATTATTACTTTAAGAGAGTCTTCGATTCTATATTTAAGGCTCTGAAGCAAAAACGAAATTAGTTAGAGCAATCTCCAGAGCACAATTGCCGACCGGAAAAGCCTCTACTTAAGCTAATTACAAACTCATTTTCACATAAAAACAACTAATTGACGAAAGCTGTGTCATCATGTCATAAGAAGGAATCACGTTGGGAATCTCCTACACGAACTGAACAAAAAATGATTTAATTCGCTCATTATTAATCAATTTGTCATTATAATTTATCTGATTATAAATTGCGTGTCTCATTACGCCTTCTGAATAGCGTTAATGTTCCGATACTGCGAGCGCAAAAAAATGAAACAATCGGATAAAAACTATGACTCGTGTGCCACATTGAACTACATTTCTTCCAGACGTCGAAATACAAAGACATATCTTACGGGAAGTGTTATTAATCATGAATATAATCCTCTATTGACACTATCAATAAGCGGCCGAGTACAATGGCATCGCCTTGTTAACCACGAGACAAAAAAACGTGTCAATGTAAATACTTGAGGTGCTCACTCAAACGTTTACACCACAAACCACAGTTGAGCATAATATGGTGTGTAATATGGTCTTAGAAATAACCAGTAAACCAGTAAATCTATAAGATTTTTTGTACAGATATCCTTGTGTCGCGTACCAATTGTAGCCCCACAGCTCTACACAGCACACAGTGTTAATCTTCGTTGCTACGTAGGTGAATCTGTACGACTATCTGTGTCAGACTCAAACGTCGTTCCCATACATTATTTTATTTATTTTTTACTTAGTTTGCCTTCACGTTTAGTCCTTGGGTTCTTTTTCGCGTCGTGTTTGCTGTTCGTTCACGAAGACAGACATCGTTAAAAAGAAAACGAAAGTTACTTTTATTGTATACCTTTAAGTTAAATATTGGTTTTATAATAATTTGAAAAGGGTATTTAAGAGTTACTGTGCTTACATAAATCACATACTTCCCTTCAATGAGATCATTGATTACAACTGTCATCGGCGTGCAATAGATATTACGATAAACTCATAAGACGTTACAGTAACTATAAATAAGCCGAATGATTTATCACAACATGTTAATCAAATTATTTATATATAGATGTTTGGTTACTGATGATGACGACTAATCCCTTCAATTTATAATTATGTATGTATGCATATCGAACTTTACAAATGAAATGCCAAATTACACAAATGTGAAACAATCACTCTGAAATTAGAGCATTATCGCGATTGTATTTAGCGATTATATTCATATTGGTATCCAACACGTGGTTACTACTTGCGATCGTGTACCGTCGCGACGAACGCCCGATAAAAGTCACTTTAGGATAGACTCATCGATGAATCACCGCGACGTCTAACCGAATAATTGTTCACTTGCACAAGATGTAGAAAGCGAATGGAATGGAGACGTAATATTATGTGAAACTTTTTATAATGAATTCGAGAGAAATTGATATGTTTGGAATTAGATAGAAATCTATCTGTTTTTTTTTTTTTAATTTTTATAATTTATACTTTAGATTTAATAAGTACAGTAGCAAAAAATAAATTTTGTAAAAACTATCAAGAAAGTTTTAAAGCGGTTCAGTTCCTCTAATTCTATAAAATTACACTAAAATAAATCCACAAAACATTATTAATATGTTGAGCGTCACTTTCTCTTTTATCTTTTTAAATAACTTCGCAATATATTACAGAAATTGCTTATTATAAATACGCAATATTTCGCCAAAAGATAATAGATAATTAAATCGAATATTAGCAATATAATATTTAAATAAAATAAAATTTAATAATTTTAAATTAAAAATGAAAATACTCAATGATGTCTCCGTGAGGGTCGAAGTTCGCTTTCCGGCGAGCGTAAGGGTTTTCGCATAGTTTGACCGGCTATTTCATGTACCGTGCCGCATTTTGGTGCTCATTCAACGTGCGTCGACTGCTCGCGCGCCGGTCTCGCACACGCTCCTCGCGGTGACACTTACAAACCAGCCTTCGTAACCAAGTGCGAATAAACTTTGTATATCGTGAATCCAGAAAACCCTGCAAACTGTGACAGTGCGTCCAACGTGTTTTCATTAAGTGTTACATTCAGTTCGATATTTATTTGATATTTTAAACGTTTATAAAATCGGGGATTAGATCGCCAAATGAATATGGACTTGCCCGAAGGAGCTACATCAATGCGTTGTTCATGGATGTCTTTTTAACTGGTGTGTGATGTTCAACTGTTTTTATTTAACATTTGTGTTATAAAATTAATAAACAACGGTTAATCGTTTGCGGTACCGGTGCGATGACATGTTAAGCGTAAGAGTTTGACATATGAAGGTAGATGAAAATATATTATTTACAAGAACAATATAAACAATATAAACAACTCAGCAAAAAATCTTATTAGAATAAATTGACAATTATTTTAACTTATTATTTATTTTAATAAAAAAAATTGTATAAATATATATATAATATACTCAAAAGTAAGTATTAAATTTTTAATTACTTAATGCAAAAAAAAAACTATCGATTTTAAGCCGTGCGTTGAAATGATATACCACTTAAAGCTCACACCAAAAACGCTGTCAAAACATTAAACATAATTGAATGTTATTCTTAAAATCGGCGCGCCAATTCGTTTCATGAACTTTTTTGGAATCAAACAATACGAATTGAGAAAGAATCGATATAGCCTAGCCAGCGAATCGTGTGGGAATGTTCAACATAACGTCGGCTCTCAATCAAAGGGATTCACTGAAACTCATCCGATGACATCCGATACTGCCCGCAGTACCTTCCAAACTCGATTGATTACCTCACATACTTTTTGGACGCTGCTAATTATTTTATTCGATTAAACTCGGTTCATTATTGGATTCTTATGTAGTTTTTATACAGATCAACATTATTACAATCATAAAATTAATGTTAACTTTAACGTTCGTTTTAAGTTAATCCACAATCAGTTTTATATGTTAAATGATAAATAACGGGGAAATCCCATAGCGAATAATATAGCCTACAGTACTTGGATTTCGTGGTAAAATACGTAAGCATTGTTTGATCTCGACAATACATCCAATATAGATATTTAAGTCAGTGATCACAAACAATGGTTACAGAGTAAAAAACGTCCAACATTAAAACTTTGTCACTTAACAGCTTACCAACATTTCATACGAGTCCAATTTTTATCTGTACAAGTAAAGCCGTATTTACTTAACATACATTGAATTGTCAACGACACGGATTGACCTAATGATTCACTGACCATAAACCTCGGCTTATCCTCGTTTGACGTAACATAGGTAATTGCAGTTCCTGTAATAAACATTGTTTATTTTTGATTAGCATTTAATGCTAAATAAAGGATAATTTCTGAACTATATCGTTTTCTAGTGATTTTCCTATTTACAATAATATGAAAATTATTATTCTTTATATAAAATGAAGAGACATATAAATTTACTGTGTAAAAGTGTAACTTTCTACGTTTTAGCACTTGAGTCGGACAAAGAACGACATTGCTAAGTCGGTGGTGTTTCTCTTTTAAAAGTTCGACATCGTCGCTGTACAGAATTGCGACTCTGTCCGAACATAAAATATGTTTTATGGCCCAGGCGCAAACATCAAAACCTTCAATAACAGCGCAACGATAAATTGAAGTGGAAACATATATGATTTCTGCACAATAGTGACTCGAAGATTTGATGACCATAAAAACATACTCAAAATTCACGTTTTTCGACTACAAAAAACTGGTCCACTCAAGACGAATTTGATCAAAAAAATCACGTGCGGAACCCAACCCGAGGCTAATGGTCGTCGGGAAAGTAGTCTGAAGATGAAGATTGTACAAGCTTTATGCACCTAATATGAACGTCGTAGAAGTGCGTTTACTGCGTTTAATCATGAAGCTTATTATTTTTTATGTGACTCCTCTAATGTCTCCCACCCGTGTATCGGAATGCAATGTCGCTTGCGTGAACCTTACAAATTATAATTAACATCCTTTCCTATATTATGTATAAATAATATTTTAGCATAGCTATTGACTGACGATTGTCATTAAACGTATATATTTTTGTTTCAGGTTTTTTCAAAAGGCTTTTGGTAGCTGTATCAGTAGTCATAATCATTGCAATGTGTCTAACGCCAGCGGAGGCTCGTTCAGTGGAGCATAGGAGAAGGCACCAAAGACGACCAGACATGGCCCAACTCACCAAAGACGAGACAATGAAACGGCCAAAAAATCCAAGTACTGAACAATTCAAGAACGCTACAAGAAAGATAAAGCATAAATTACGCAACACAAAAAGATTCTTCGATCAAGATCGGAAAGTCTTGAACGAGACGCGAGAGTACAGGGATGGGATGCCCAGTTGGTTGCCGGCGGTCAACTTCGTCGACATCCACTTTCACGATTACAGAACATCGCGAAAAGTCGGAAAATCTATCACAGAACGAAAGGTAAATGTGCTAATATTGATATCAACATATTGATATAAGGTCTATTGAATCCCAAATTATTAATTTATAAACGGTCGTTAGATTGCTTTCGTGTTGACTGATCATTTCGGTTGACTTGTGATTTGAAGGCGCCTTTAATATTTGATGTTGGCTTAAACAGTCTGACAGTGTAATTACTGTAGCCGATCATTTCGCGTCTCGAGGGTGTGGTGGTCCAGCCCATCACTTTTTTTGTTACCCGTTCAGTGTTTTTACGTTATTTTAATTTATTTTTGCTTTATTTAAGACAAAGAATCCCCGTGTACATTAGCCGTGCTCGAGGCTCACCGTTGCAACTTAAATGAGGTTTCATCGAGCCAAATTACATGTGGCCAGCCTTTGTACCCTGTTTATTTACTTCACATTGTACTTAAGGGCAATAACTAAAAGCCTTAATTTCCACGCCGCATTTTGTTTGCAAATTGTTTGGTTTTAAGCATTTTGTATACCGTTATTAGTATCCCGTTCGATCAATATCGCTCCATTAGGCCCGTTGATATATATATTTTGTATGAAGCAATAGGTAGGCGTGAAATATTTGTGGCTATTCATAAAATGTGAGTAAGTAAAACTTTAAAAGAAGAGTAATTATGTGCTAAAATAATTCACTGCAGGCTCATAAGCACAAAAGATTATCTCAAATATGTGTCCAGTCGCTTTGTAAATATTAATAAGAAAAAGAATATGTTGAAAAAAGTTGAGGCGAGTCCGGCTTTTGTTTAGTCGCTGTGGGAGCGAAGCAAACCAAGGGTCCAGTTAAATGTTTCGAGGAAATTTGCATAGATGGACACCGACAGATTCCGTTGTGCGCACGCGATCTTAAATGAACGGTTAAGCCGCATTCAGTTGGCCAAATGGCTTCACGAGTTATTATTTGCAAAATCGAACACTCATACAATATTATGAAACATTTTTATAAATATACGTTTCTAATAGAATTCTATTATCTATATGTCAAACATATTTATCGTCAAATAGTATTAGAAATAATAGCAGCGTTACAGCAATTCGACATTGTTTGCGTATACTTAACATTTAATGGCGTTAATTCGATCGTTTCAACGTGAGATTATACAAACCACCTCCGCTCTCAAAATACAAAATCCATAAGTGCTTCGTAACGGATCTTTCAAAGCTTTTATTATTTGCCGAACACACATCTGGACCGCGAGACTTTCCATTACGTATTCATATTGGACAGTCACTAATTAGTACACAAAGTTGAGGGCGAACCGAGACAATAAATATGTAAACATTGGCTTTCCGATGTCCTTCCAGTGGGGGCGAGAGGGCCCTCCGCCTCGCACGCCGGCGACAAAATTATTTTCTAACACGCGAGTGTAGAGTCGCTCAGTATCCATGTCAATGAATATTTAATATTTCTTGTGTATGTTTCGACAGTTCGTCAATGCATGCCCACTTAAGAAATTCAAATATTTAACTTTGGGCAAAGGAAAGCGTTAGAATTCAAGTGATCTCAGCTTCGCTCGGCCTTAGTTGACTTACGAACAATTTAAAAATTAAATACCGCTTAAATGAGATGTTAAAACAGTGAGCCCTACTAAAGTATTGTATGGATGTACTGTTAATGTCGTTTTAATATTTATTTTCCAATATTTCATTTATTTTGCTCGAAATAGTTATAGTTTAATAATACATACATATGCTACTAAAATGAACTACTATTATAGTTTTAAAATAAAAGGACACATTCATTAATAATATAAATTATAATTTTACCTTTACGCAACATCTAGGATATTTATTTAAGCTATGAACAGTTTCATACAGCGTTAAAAAAGACTTAACAGTCTGAAAAAAAACTTTAGGAAAGACATTCCACAGGTGTTACCTCAAGACGCTTTCACGCTGACAAGCGCTTAAGCGATCGCTCCGTAGTGTTAGTGTTTGTTCAGTATTTACGATTTAACAAAACAACACGAAATGTTAAAAACACATTATTTGTCCGAGTGAGACGAATTCGAACTTACGATTCCGGTGCGCTGCGTTTGTCTCCAACACGTTCCTCAGGTTAGACTTGGCTCTTTAAGGCTGAAGTACGGCTTATTGTCGGGGTCTTAGCTTTAATAACGCGCCATATTTGCACACAGACCCCGGCGCTTTTATTATCGTCGTTCTCCGTCGCTCCCTTACAATGGATTGGATGCAATGCTCTAAGCGAACTGATTTTACGACACTTCGAGTGCTTACGGTTGATTTTAGAGCCAATTGTTTAATGGATTAGCGAACTTTATCTCCATATTGACGCAGCAACTGCGTCTGCTCATTTCTCTATTTGCATAATCTTGTGCGAAAACCTTTAACATGTTAAAGTTATGCTTTGTTTAATTGTTGAACGTTGCATTGCATTTAACAGTTTTATTTGATTATAAATAAATATTTTCACACGGATGAATAATAGACAATGCAAAACATGTTAAATACCTTTAAAACAAAGTTGCGATCCACTTGACAATTTTGAAGTAACGGAAGGATAACAATAGTAATTATAGTTGAGGACGAGTCGCAATACGTCACAATTGTAGTACTCGACGTGAGTCAGGTTCATTCATGATTATTTCAGGGGAATTAGCCAGATATGATTTACGTTAATCGTTTATACGAATGGCGCCACACCATTCCCGGAATATGAATGAGTTAACTATCATTCATTCAATGGAACCGTGTAGTGTTTTCCTGAAACATTACTCAAACGTATTACTCAATTTTCAGTCGATGACCTAATCTCTCAATAAGGTAAACTATTTGCAATAAACGTTTACCAAATCGAAATTATAGGATTACATTTTAAAGCGGAAAATTACATTTTTCTTAACAACAATTTAATTGACGATCATTGGAACTGGGTTATTTTTTTGCATTAAATTAATTGATTGGTGATATTTTTATATTACATACATACATTATCACGGCGCTATGTTTACAATTAGTTATAACATGTCAATACTTCAGTGTAGACAAATAAAAATATAAATTAATAAAAGGAAGCATTAAATGAATTTATAATAATTAATACATCATTTGGTGTTGTTTATTTGTACAAAATTAAATGACAAATACATGTATATGTATTTGTCATTTAATGTGCAAAGTATTTAATCGCTTTAGAATATTTTGCTTTACTTATATGAGAAGTTTGAATAATAATATTTGTATATAAACAGTTGATTCACATAAGTTTAAATAGAAATATATATTGTATTACAGTAAAAAGAAACAATAATATCAAATGATAGTTGTACAGCTTAAGGCAAACCGGCCTGTCTAGTATTTACTTGAAATATATCCATCATTATAAAGCAATGTCTACCGACTCTATTGTCGTAGGTTGTAAACCTTTTTTATATCACGTAGACTATTTAAACAAAATAATAATGTATTTAAATTCATCTTATAACATACGAGATAAATAAAAATTAAATACTAACTAGGTTTTTGTTGCTTCTTATTAAGTTTTACTATTTAATTAGTTACTTGTCCTTTTGATTTTATTATTATAATTCTTCTGCTTAATATTAACCGATTAATTGAACGATAGCCGGCGTATTAATGTTTTATAATAAAATTGTTTACCGTTCAATTGTTTGCTTATTAAAACTTAGTGATTGCAACAAAGGCTTGTTATTAGTGGTATACTAATAAACATTTTCAATTTACTTCCTTATCTATAAATCATGTGAAATAGTATAAAATTACGTCATCCAACTGCCATTTGTACATAAAGTTCAATTAAACAGAATTCATATGAAGTGTTAAAAGCGAAATGTCTAAAATCACATCCATTTATTGATTGAAATTTTACAATTATTTTTAAAATATTATTTTTTCATACAGCGAGTATAATAGTTAGTCGTTTAAACTAAACTATACCACTTCTGTTTATGTGTTTTTCTTAGAATACTATTTATTATGTAATGAATGATATAATAAGAAATAATGGATTTATTGGAATCGAATAAACACTGAGAATTATGTTATAATCGATTAGGATTATTTTAATATGTACATTTGAAATTAAAACGCTTTTCTCTTTAGTTCATTTTGTATGCACCTTCTATATAGTAACGAGTTATCTTCAACCGCGACGCAATATAACATGGTTCCTCAATAATGTCACGAGAATAGTTATACGAGTTATACAATCACAAATACTTATAGATTATACAGCCTCGACACGAATTGGCCGCGTCGCAAACTATTCGCAATATAAATACTTTATTAATTCTAACTTAAATATCTTCACGCCGTCAGTGAGAATGAATAAAGCTTATGGTAATGACTATACATGCTAATAATTGTTTCTCTTTGTTACAGTTCACGTACTTAATGCCGAAACTCTACAAAACTCTGAAGGAATACGAAGTTCTCTTCAAACTCTTACTGAACGTGCAACTGGATTTATCGGACGATCCTTTCACGAACTACATCGTCGTTCGACAGAAGCTTCTCACTGATACGTTGGAAAAGTTGTACAGCACCATTGCGGAAATACAAGAAAATATGATCGCCGTCAATATGCCGATACCGCCCTTTGACAAGAACCGCATGAAACTCGACGCCTTGGATAAGAAAGTTGACGCAACTCAGTGCCTTAAAAACGACTACATAGCATTCAGAGGATACGGAAATTTATTAAACAACTGGTATTCCGAATTCAGATGTCCGATGAATAAGAAGAGCGATAGAAAATGCGCAGTTTTCCACGCGAAGATGAATGAGAAATTGGGCAACAAACGTTTCAAAAACAATCGAAATATTTAATGTGTTGGTTACTTAATTTATTCCGTGTCTGTATGTCGCTTTTGTACTTATTTAATGTTAGGATAGTTATTTGCTCTCTAACATGAGACGTTGGATTATGAATTTCTTGACGAAACGTAACGTTGATTAAGTAATGGGTACTTTCTCTGTGATATTTAGTATTCTGTAGTTGGTAAATATTAATTTATTGAGAGTATTTAATAAGTTCCTCTGCAACACTTCGTGTACTTAAGTTCTTTGTTTACTTCCTTGTAAATATATCTTCGATCTTACTTATTATTTATTTCGACTATTCAAATATTTATTCCGATTGCTTTGTGATCTGTATTAAAATGAAATTTTAATTTTCTTAATCTCAGTAAGTATTACTAGTGGGCAATTATTGCCTTTTTTAGAAAAGAAAGACTTTTAGCTTATTTATGTAAGGTGCTTATTTATATAATTTAGATTAGAATGGAAATTGTGCCGTTAGTTTGTAGCGAACGAACTGATACCATGTTAATGTCATCGACATTGTGTACATAGCTTTACATTATTTGTAATTTGTTACTGCAAATGAAAATTAATTGAGAACTAAGCAATAAATATTTTTTAAACAAATTTATTATTTTTAACTTTACCTTCAACTGTGTCTAATAAGCCCCTAATGTCATATAGAATTTTAAATCACCCAGTTAAGAGTTCTAGTGATTTGTCTTACTGCAGTGAAATTAAAAAAAAACGCTTCGAAATTCAAAGTGATTTGAAATTTTAAAACCACATTCTATTTATTGTATCTATTGATTTTTTATTATTTATTAAATATATAAATGATTTTTTCATCAAGTGATAAACATTGATTAATTGAGAAACAAAAGCTTTCTTTGTCTTTAATTTTTTATTCATTAATTGATGCATAAACTTACCCTATAATTTTTAAAGTATAAGAAATTGGTACATAAAACATAAACATATTTTAATAGATTTGAATGTTTTTAACATAAATATTAATAATGTGTAGTGCCATCTAGCGTTCAATAGTAAAACTCAGAAATATTAATAGATGATTTTGTTACGAAGTTTTACTAGTCGACACTAGATGTCGCTTAAAAGTAATATAATTTAATTGTTAGAACCTTTGAAGGCTATTCATTGATAGATGCCACTACTTAGTTATGTCTATTTATTTAATTAAAATTGATATTAATTTTATAACTACTGTGTGTTTGCGTAGTAATTGTTAGCATAAAAAACTATGAAGATAAATCGTTCGTGGAATTATTGTTTATAAGAAACTGGGTAGTCCTAGATTCTAACACATTTCACAAGTGGAAATCTATAAACTAAATCGCAGGTCTGTTATTAGAAACATATAATATGATCCTTAAACAAATATATATATTTGAAATCATCGCGTTCATAAAATTATAGTTTAGTTTTATGATCCATTTTATAATAATTGAGTAGGAATACCGCCACTTTACTAAACGGGGCTGTTCAATTAGCAATTACACTCATGAATATATAAATATATAGCTTTGTATTTCAAAAGTTGAAAAAGAGTGACTAGTGTGATTTTTGCCGGTTCTTCTTCCAGGTAGAATGGAATGGCTAACTATCCGTATGATCAGCTCTACAGAATATCAATCAGTTCTAAGCATTTCTATATTATTTTCTAGTATTGTACTAAAAAGTATAAATAATAAAGAATAATAATAATTGTATTGAAGTAAAAGGAAATTGACTAATTGAACCTGACTACTTACCTTACCACACCTTTTGACTGCCTTCCGATTTCGTGGCCCCGGTCCAGCGTGTTATGTTCTAAGTCCTTAACGTCCGCAAGTTGCGTAAAGATAGACTGACCAGACAGTTAATATAAAAACGCTTAAAGTTAATTATTCATATATTCAAGTTAATTATTCAAGTATTGAAGAAAGCTTCTTATTTGTGTTATTATTATTTGGCACGGTACGGTGTATATTTTTGAAGATATTTCAATTATTTTTTCATGTTGCGTTGGCAGAAGAAACAAGTGCTGACCTGACCTGTTAGCCATTGGAGTTTGACTAAAATAATACAACTACTTACCACTACCTATTTTAGAGATTCCATCTCACTGCAGTACCTATATTATATTATTTATTTTTTATGAATGCTAGCATTTTTTAAGGATTTGTTTTTTAAATGTATCGTTCCCCTATTTCAAGAAAATATAGTTAAGCAATGTGCTTGTTTTAGAAGTGTTTACGAGAAAAGCACTGGATAAATACTGCTACTTTAAATTTAGTTTATGATGTAGGAAAAATCTGAGCATTTCAAATATACTAGGACGATTATAAAAGACCGGAACATTGGGATCTTAAAAATTGTTCGTTATCGTCCGAGCTATTTTAAGGACACTTCGAAATTCTGATATGATTCAACTTATAGATAACTAAGTTTCTTGCCTGTTCCTCGCAGTAGAATCCACATGTCGAACTTATGATAGCTTTAAATTTAATCATATAAAATAAGTATTCAATAGCACTCAGAAGAGCCTGCTAGAATAAAGTATATTTTGACTAGAAACGATATACTCAGAACACTTTTAATCTGATTGGCTTTGTCAGCCAGTTAGTGTATCCGTCTAGACCCTAACGTTAATATCAGCCATTCAACGCTCATGAAGTGATGATCATTCGTGACTTACCTAAGCTTGATAAGCTAGATTTATACAATGATCATAAATAGCACTGACGATTGTAAAAACTTTCATTTTATTCCAATTATATGGAATCGTCCTGGGATTTTACCAATGATTCCATTTTTCCGATAATCCTCTACAACTTATTTATTAAATAAAAAAATGCTTTAACAGATAGTATTATTTTTGTCATACATAGTTTTTGACATAATAATTTTGAGTGACTAATATCGATAGCCATTAATATAATTTAAAATATTTATTTCATTTTTTTGTTTTGAAATGTAGTAATTATTGAAAAATATACTATGCCAATTATCTTCAGATGGTATATTTTCGCCTAAAAGACTATTATAATTAATTAGAACAAACGAAAGATACATAAAAGGCACGAACGATTGTAAAGATTTATATCACTATGAAAAAACAATTAAGACATATAATTTAATTTATAATGTAAGTATAAAGAAATTCTGAGTATTTAGAATATTAAAATTATACAAATAACTTACTGTACCTATGGATATTTACATAACACATTCACTAATGACAACATTTAAAATTCTACAACCATGATGACCAGTTACCGACTCCCTTTCTCTTTTAAGTAACAACGAAATAAACCAAGAGACTCATCCTGCTGAATGAAAAATAGAAAAATCTATATTCTGTTAGAGAATAAGAAACAATGTGAATCGGATCGTCTGGCCTTCATAGTTCACGAGTTGCGTTTCGTCAAACGGCTTCCGTCGACAATGACTGTGATGCAAGCCGTGCACCAACGCCGGCTAACGTGATTGTTATTAATTACAAATTAGGTTTTTTTGTCCGTGTTAAAATATCATATGATGCAAAATTTAAAACTATCTATTGCGCTACATAATTCCTTATCTTATTACACTACGTACCCATAAAAAAATATTTTTCTTTATAACTTACGGCATCAAGATCATAAAAAATTGATATTAAAGTTTTGTTGTGCCAAGAACCAATTCCGATATGCATTATATATATTAAGCATTATTTTGATCGATTTAAACTATTTTTTTTTTAGTTTCGGTTTATAATCTATGAACATGTTGAAATTTAAATTAGATTGGTAATGATTTTCTTCTTAAGGTTAAGGTTAAGGCGTTAAGGTTGGTAAAATCATTTTTCAAAAATCGAAACAGACGGTTTTTATCTTACGCGTCCACTTAGAAAATGGTATCTGTATGTTTATAGCCAATCTAAAAACAAGAATTAAATAATATTACGATATTATTGATCGCAAGAGTTAATACTACATACTATCAATAGTTTACTAGTATTAAAAACAAAAGCATTCTACACACATTGTTTACTAGAATTACTTCACAAAATTACTATTCATCGACCAGTTACCCATGAAAATCGGGTTAATGACGTTTCTTTCTGAGTTTCTTATGCACGCTAATAACAACCTAGTCTCGGTTTAAGAGCGATAGATACCGAATAGCGATTAAAATGGCAAAGCGTCCTTGATTATTGAAATTTCATAGTTTTCTAAACGGATTGGTAATAAATGACCAATTTGTTAAATCATAAACTCGATGCAATCAAATGAGAAATCGATATAAAAAGATAATGGGACTAAAGTGGCTGCCAAGGTGACATATTTAACAAGGCATAGAGTTTTGTTTTTTTTTTTTAATTCGAAAAATAGGTTTTATATTTTGAAGTTAGTCAATGTGGCTTCCTGAATCGCAAACTTTCCAGTTTTCAGCGTAGTTCAATTAATTATAATTTCTAGTGCTATGCTTCAATAAACGATTAAAACGAGATAAACATCAAATTAACGATTTTATAGTTTGATACGCACAGTTAATGTAAATGTAATGTAAATGTTAATTGCGGTAAACCACAAAATGTAAGTACAAAATTTCATTGATTAGAACTAAAAGGGTATAAGTTAGTTTTTTAGTATGTCATTTCCTGAGTTCCAATTAAATATTAACCCAAAAAAAATTACCTTTTACATATAACCTTTTAGTTCTAAATACTTCAATACTTAAACGCAAATTAATTAATATTGCCGTATCAAGTATGCGTAGTCATCAAATTATAGGTTTCATAAATTTTTATTTTTATTTTTAATGAGTAAATAATAATAATACTTATGCTATGACTTTTAGGTAGTCGTATAAGTTTATGGCTGGGAAAGAGTTTAATTTTGTAATAAAATTTACCTAGCACCTAATATTAACATAGTATATGTAAAGTAAATAGGTTTCAAAATCATTATCACTAGTCTGATCTTCCTTGTAATACCAGTACATTGCAAATGACACAAAGGAGATAAGTCTCGTGTTGTGGAGAAATATTCGAAGATTAAGCGCACCATTGTACCAGTATTTACCATCAGACATTTGGGATACTTACCATTGCGGTTTGGCAGATTTACTAACATTAAACACTAAATAAAATTTAGCTTGATGATTTGTTTTAGCTAAATATTTTTTTCTGTGTGTGTAAAAGATACTTCATTGTTGATCTTTTAAAAACTGCACTATGCAAAAAAATATAGGTGACTTTTTCAAATATGAAATATTTTTTTTTTTTAATAATAATGTTTATTTTACAAATCACCAATATTTTGTTTCGGATAAAATAAACAGAATATGACGACTTTAGCAATTAATTAAAAAATGTCTGTAGAAATTCTTGAGAAAATTATTAGATATATTGTTAAAATTAAAACAATTAAGATTGTTATAACCGTGTCAATTTATTCAATGTCGGGACGCCGAAATGCAACAAAGTATACTGAGGACAAAGCGTAAACCGTGAGCAGTGAGCACACGCGCATGCGGGCGCAGTCGATTGCGCATGCGCACAGCTGATAGAAAGTCTACCAGTTTTGTTCGGTTGACTTCAGTTGTTGACAGTACGTAGAAGGCAGTTAACGTTCCGACGCAAATGTAACCGGCCGTAAACGGGAAATAGTTGCGTCTTATCGTGATATCAATAAAAATAAACAAAAAACTTGCAAACTCAAAAATGGGTGTATGTGTAAGGATTGCTGTCCTGTTTCTTTTGGTTTCTGCAACTTATGCTGTTCCTACAGGAGACTTGAATCGGACTCCAAGGATCGATGGTACGTGATTATTTACAAAAACTGTCGCAAATATTATAATAATCTTTTTTTTTAATTAGTTTAATTCATAATGTATCTAATTAAAAATAATAAAAAAGTAATCATTAGTAAAGACATTTTTTTTTCTCTCAATAATTTATAATTTTGAAATAAAAACACAAGCGAAAGTAGAATCGCTGAATTCCGCTATTAGTAATACGAATCGCAATGTTTAATAAGTATTAATTACAATTAACATAACATTACACATCGTTCATTAAATGGACCGTGATATGAACTTGAACTGGTATTCTTTAAAAAGAAAGGAATACTTGGATGATTGCAAAAAAATTTTGCAAGAGAGTTCGCAGTTCGAAACGGTTGCGATAAAAGTTTACGGGTAATTTCAAACGAAACAGTCAACGCTATTATTGATAATGACCTACTTATACCACATACTTCAGACAAAATTTAATTAAAATTGATATACCGAAGTAACACCAACAAGCGCTATGAAAAATATATATCCCTGCGATAATTATTAATGAACTAAAAATATAATGTCATATTTAAAAAAAAAATGTATGCTACTGAAAACCAAATCGAGGACGTAACTTCTAGTAATATAATAATTAATAAGATCATTGTCAGCGGTAAGGAATTGTACAACTTTTATGTAAATATTTAGTTGATTTAATTTCCGATTTTACTTAGTGATATATGTTGTTTATAATACTAATCTATATTTTTATTTTTTTTTCTTAACCTTACGTTTTTTATTTGTTATTGTTTACGCTTAGAATCTGTTTCACTCCTTGAATTTATAGGTACGCTAACTCAACGTTCCGTACATCCTGATTATAGAGTTGATTTTCTCTATCCAAGGTTTTAATCCTAAATTGCCTAATTGCTCCAACTGTAGACCTCAACAATAGAAGCCAAGGTTCACGCTAATGCTCAGAACTGGTTAGTTTTTCAATAGCATTGTTTAAATTGTCATTTTAGAACGGAAATATTCACATCCGAGGATTTTTTAAGTGCTGCGCATATATTTTTACGATTTTTATACTTTATATTAACTAGAGCCAAAATTATTAAAAATATGTCTTTATCATGTATGTAAATAAAATTAAAGGAATTGTGAACATGTCTGTACCTAATGATCGTAAAACAATATCTAGTTTAATTTGTTTTAAGTTATTGAAAACAAAACATTTAGTTTAGAAATATGTATGTATGGGAGGTAAAGCTACGTAAATTTCTCCAATTTATTAAAATTACCAAACGAAACGATATGACAAGACTAGCGTGTGCAGAGCTTTACTGTTGAGCAATCTACGTGAGAAATTTCACGGGTTAACCTCTTTGACTTTTGTTGTCTTTAAATTTATTACAATCCATTTTCACTTCCCAGCCTCGGTATGACCATAGCTTAAATCTTCGATTACGTGAACTATACAATATTTATTGCGTTCGCTTTTAAAGGATTATGCATTGCTATTAAAAATTACGTAAATGTCATCAATTTCTCTTTAGGTCTGTCGCTCGTCATTTTTTCATGAATAATATTAATTGAAACAGGTTAAAATATTAAAATGGGTGTATCCTATAAATTTATTAATAAAAATGATGGTTAACATTTACGAAATTTGATTACGCGCTAATTGTGGAATTAATTTTTTTCTCCGTTTATCTGGCAAACTTCTCAAGCAAATGCTTTTATCAATTTTCACATAACTGGTCAGTTAGTCTTTTTTTAAGGAATTTAGTATTTAAAAACAGATTTCCATCGCGTTTAACTTTAGTCCTATATTCTTTTCCTTATACGAGTATAATGATTTATAACGTGCTTGTCATTATATCAAACCGCAATATTTTAAAAATCAAATCAACAAAACACATCATCTTATTTCGCCTAAGTTCAATGCCCCTTGGAACTTGCTACAAATATTGACAATTCGTCTTCGACTTTTACGATTTTTTTATTGTATGAACTTTTTAATGCTCACTGTAGGTTGCAATAAAAAGCAATAAAAATAACAATATCAATGTTAACAAAAAAAACTTGTACATTTTTCTTTGATTAATGTTTCATACTAAGTTTAAAAAATAATACAATACATTGATAACGTAAGTATGCATAAATGTGTTTAAAAGTGTAGATGTAAGAAAGTAAGTCGTATGCATGTCTTTTGCAGTAGATTAAAATAATAAACAAAAACATTCTAAATTCATTTTAAGATAATGAATGATTAGTAATTACCTCACATAGTAATGCATCACAAGTATTAATATTGTTAATGCAATAGAATTTTAAATTCCAATAGGCGACCAGACGACCATATTATATTATTAAAAATGTTTGAATGATGAGTCAGTGTAATTATACACCACGGAACCATATATCTTAGATCTCGTGGTGGAGGTTCATTAACAATGTAATAAGTGGTTAAAAATTCTTACAATGTCAGTGTATGTGCGAAGGTCAGAGCGACAATTCGGTGACCCATTTGCTCGTCTGTGTTAATTTAACAAATTAAAAAAATATAATATATATGACAATACTAATCTATACACTACGATGTATCGAGTAAACACAAATAAGGTCATACGGGACTTCATTTGGACTTTTAAAAAGTATCGACGTCAGTAAATTATGAAAAACTGCCTACCGTCCCGGCTTTGCATGAATAGAAAAAAGTCTAAATTAGATGTTGCACACTAGTAAAACTTTCTTGGTAGGTGTGATTGTTTCCGATATTTTCAACCATAATAGCCACAAAATATTAATGAATAATAATATGTCAAAGACTTTCTAATCAATCTCGACGTCCTTTTGTAAAAACCACAAGAAAATTCGTTCGGTAGTTTTGAAGTTAATCGCGATTCAACATACAGACGCGACGGAGGTATTTTGTTTTATAATATGTACTGATTATTTATACAAATAATAGAGTTATATTATTATTATATTTTATGATTCATAACTCTGTAACAGGTGATTTGTTTACATTATGAAACTCGATAACATCAAAATTGAAGTTAACGATACGGCACGTATTTTATCGATTATTGTCACTGGTTATTATTGTAACATCGATGTAGTGATTGCTAATAAAAATATTTCGTTAATTAGTTCTTGTAATATCTGTTTCGTAAATTCGTTATTAAAAATATGATTAGTTAAATAATAGTCGCTGTATGTGACTTCCACTTTAATAGCTTACTCCAAATGGTTAATAAAAATATCTATAAATAAGCGTATATTTTTTTGTTACGTAATGTATTCACCGACTGTGTACCGTTTTTGATATTCCTATTTTTTTAATAGGCGTGATATTAGAATTTCTATCTAGTTTTGTAATATAAAGTTTAATATAACACGAAAAATAATTTTTCAGTCAGTTTTATTTTCCTTTTTTATTATGGATTTAAAAACAATGTATAAAAATGCATTAAATTACATATATTTAAAACGACATTAAAAATATTGTATATATGAATTATTGTATTTATATCGATACAACTGTATCTTAAGTCCCAAAGTAAACACTTTCGCAAAACCACACGAATAAAATTAAAACGCCTATCAATAAATGATCATCATTCCACAGTAATTAATTTCGTTTATTGGAATCAAAAAAACATTAACAGATTTCTTTTCAATTATCAACATATACATACGTTATAATCTGTTATGTCATTTTCGTAACGTCATTACGTTGCACAAATGTAATAAATATTTTTTTTATTAAAGCTAATCAAAGTTATTACGTATGTAATAAGGAAATGTGTCTAATGATATATATTTTTTATCGAAACTCTTATTGATTGGTTATTTAAGACATTTTATGACAACTGAAAAGCAAACCCGCACTTCCACTATATCCGTTTCTTCCATTAATTCTAATTACCTTATCTGTATAAAAATATAATACTTTATTTTTGAAGCACATTAAGCATTAAATCCCATTGAATGTAATGAAAAAAAAAACTTTTCATATCATAGATCACAAAAGAAAATGACAATTACTTCATAAAAATTCATAGGTTATTTGCATGCGACGCCGTAAATGAGGAGTCATCGCTCGCCGCTGACGTCGCATGTGTAAAAAACTCATATACATGGCGCCATTTTAAACTGCCTTAATCTATTATTGAAATAATCAGTATAATATGTTCTCCCTGAATACGGCTTAGGCTTACGACAAAGCTGGAGCGACAACAGTTTAATTATTAAATTTTGTCTGATACCTGTACAAATTATAACCTTTTTATTTATTTTTATTATTTAAACGTAAAATCAATTATAAATAAATGAGTTTCTTTTTTTTACCGTTGAAAGTATAATATTATGACTTAGATATTTATTACATTAAAATTAGTCATTAGGTCACTACTACATACGTTGTTATTTTCTTGTTAACAATTTTTTCATGGTAAAAGATAAGTTGTATAATGGAAAATACATGCATCTTATCAACGGTATCCAAACTATATTTTTTAATAAAAAAAACTGCGGCAGCTTGTAAGTTTCTCATAGAATCAATATATTGTTTAAAAAATAATTAAACGTTATTTTTAAGTCAATAAATGTTGCCTATTAATGTATTTCGAAACGGTAGTTTTATAATAAGTACGATATATTTAAATATATGTTCCTACTCGTAAAAAAATCGTTATTTTATACATTCGAAGTCGGGATGCACTTTAATAGATATTAAAAATGTTTTACGATATCAATAAGTGATCCTAAAGTAGACGATTTAAGATTACCTAACTTATTTGCCTATTTTTAAGCAATTAATATTCCTTCTGTGACTGACTGTTGATGCGTCATCTTCATTGCTGTAAAAAGTACAACATTGGACTTGGATGTTTTTTTGTGCATTTTAAATGAAAGATAAGTCAACGAACTGTAACGTAAACAAAGCTTTAAATACCTAAGAACGTAATAAAAACATTTATTTAAAATGCAATTCATTGAAACTTTATTATCGGTATATTTACATATGTTGCAATAATACAAAGATTTTATCATAATGAGCCCTAATATTTGGAACGTTTCTTAATACGTTCGTTTTTTTTTCATTTTTCATTTACATTTTTGGCCCTCAGAATCTTCAAAATCTGAATATGTTTATTTACTGCCGGTTAGTTCACTACATCCTATATTCTAAAGCCAAATAGCAATACTGAGTATTGTTTTGTTCTAGTTTGGAGGTAATAACTCCACTCACCTGCACTTTGGCACCTTTTGCAGTTTTTCATCGGGTGCCTGAAAACAATATACATAGCTTAACACATTTTGTTCTATACAAAATAATTAAACAAAACTATTTTTAAAAGTTTAATACTTATTGTGGCCATAAATGAGTCATTATTATATAAATTATTAAGAATACCTACACGACTTTACAAAAAAGCTTAGGTAGTAAGTTCGATATACTCGTAAAATATTTCAAACCTGTTTATTTTGAAAATATAACTCTTCCTTTTTTTAATGCCTTATTGAGAGAAGCAAAACATATTTTATTTAAGATTAAAGAGGAAAATATGCCAAAGAAAAAATATTGACAAGAATTTCGACCACTTTGTTTCTTTTTGAGAAGAATAATTCAAGAAACATTTGTTATACGTTGGTAGGTAGGTCCTACTGCCGAATAAAGACCAATTAATATTAACTTGTATTCACTTTACTTGTAACCAACTTTGTATTTTTCATTTGTCTGTGTAACCCAATCGTTTTATAAGCACATAACCAGACCTGACGCAAACATTCCAGCAGAGCGTGCTCCACACTAATGATGGCAGTGTAGGAAGTCAACTACAACGATAATGTTTAAACTCTAAACTCACTTTCATTAATTGTGGAAAGGGACAGCTTAACGCGTGGCATATTATATTAGACGGAAAATGTTGGGTCAAAATAAAACAATATTAATGATCTTTTGTAAAGGGTACCGCGTTAGTTCAATGCCTCCAAACTGTACTAGTAAGTAAAGTGAAAGCGGTTAAATTGAAAGTGATTCGTTTTCGAATCCGTCATAATTCTCTTTTTTGAGAATATAGGTAACTTACCGAGTGATTAGAGCTCATTAAACTATGCTTAAATTATTTTATTTTTAAAAACTGATACCTTCTACTATTATTATGTGACGTGGTGATGTTTAATATCATTATTATATAAAAAAATGTACGTTAATACATATAATAATTATGTCGGCACAACATCACCACTCTTACTATAAATTAATTAAATCTTGAAGGTCTTGTCAATATTATAATTTAAATTCGATTATTGCGAAATTAAATTTAAAATCATCTTTATGAATGCCTTGTCCTTATCCCATTTATACGGGGTCGACGCAGTGTGTTTTATAACTAAGAAAAAATATTTGCAGTTTGGTCGGCCCCTGCCTAACAAACAAGCGGTCAATAGTAGTATTGTTGTTAAGCACTAAGCACTAATGGTATGAACTTAACGCAAAAAAACCGACTACAGTAATTGACTCTTGCAGTGTTGCCGGCAAGAAATATGGTGGATCTATTTTAAACATCAGACATCGTGATCTAAGCACAAATAAAGTATTTTGAGAAAAAATCTATTTGATATGAATTACAATGACTCCCGATGTGCAGGCGTTAAGCTATTTTTTTTTAAGAAGTCAAATGTCATTTATATATTAGAGTCCTATTGCTAAAAAATGAACCCTTAAAAATAATAAGATGTCAATAATTATATTATAAATAATAATCTAATAACTTATATTAATATAGTTTATAAAAAACAGTCTTGTGATCCTAGACTAGACCTTACTAGGCCCATTTCTATTAAAGCAATAACTTTAAATAATAATCGAAAAATGCTTAAAATAGTTTTATCTGAATATATTACAATGTTTACATAAAATAATCAATACATGTTTTAGCAAAAAATATCTTTTAATGTTGTTACTCACAACAAACTTATAACTAGATTTCCTTACGATTGCTAATATTTATTGTCAACAATCACAGCAAACTCGAGAGCAATCATCTTAAATGTCATCAAAGGGGCCATGTCGGAACGAATGAAGGAATGAATAGGATAACCGCCATTCTTGCAACATCAACAATGCACACTGTTGCAGGAGTTTCACAACGTCGTTCAAAATATACATTGGCAAGGTTGAATGTTCCAATATAAATAAATTGCTCGATTATACAAATACGCAGTAAATTAATGAAAATTGACGCCGATGACAATAAGTGAAAATGCTCTATTTATTAATATTTCATTATTAATTGCAATTTATAATAAACCATATGTCACCTAAAATATTCATCGTGAATTTAAAATATAGATTTAACTTCTATTTATAAGCTACTTATGAATTACGTTGCCTCAAACTAAAATTCCAAATATAATATTATCAATAAAAAAAAAAAAAACATTTTATAAATAGATCTTTAAAATCAATATTTGCATTGTTATTATTTTTTCGAAACGGGTACTTGCCGATCAACATGAAACTGTAATAAGGAATTAAAACTTAATTGGAATAAAAATTATTAAACTATTCCGTTGGATCGTACATATATTCGTAATTAGGTATATCTTTACTTTTAAATACAATACTAATATATTCCCTCTATTTATAGGTGTGTATCGATTGTCATGTTAAAAGTTTTGTTCTAATTTTAACCTTAATAATAAAGACATTATATTCTAAACGGAACAAAATATAATTTAACTAGTAATACGAGGTTGTTAATAGCTCTATTCAATTTTAGATGTCTAATTAAATGTATGTTGAAACTCAAGGATTGTATTTATTTTTCTATAACATATGTATAATTTTTGTTAAAATATAAATGTAAAAAATATAACTTTCAGTGAAAGAATGCACTTACAGCATATTAATTAAATGCTAAATATATATACAAAAGTTCAAGGTTCTAATTGTTTAAAGATGATTGTGTAATTAAAAAAGTGAAATGACGCATCGTTGATAATAATTGTGTATTACTGAGATAAACTTTTGTAAGACCTCTAATCGAAGCATTGTGTGCTGTATGCGCAGATAAAAAATATAATTACAATACATTAGTCATCATGACGTAAGTCTTTTCGAAATAAGTTAGGGGAGAAAGTGTTAATTTAATACCAAACATATATGTAGCCACGATTTCATTAAGGATTTTTTAACCGCCGATATACCATATTGGTGTACCATATTTGTCAACACAATGGCTTATTCAAAACAACATTAATTCGATTTTCTTATTTACGTGGCTATAACTTTTAAACATCAAATAAAATGATTAAAATTTCATGATATAATAACAGCATGAAATACAGCCAGTTTTTATGAGCTGTGTCATCAAAGTAATTTCGTGTGCCATATTTTTACCGTATGAAATTAAATGTGCAGTTATCGTTCATCGTTCAAATCAATGGTCAATGCAAAATACTTCCTTTATGTATTTCTTTGACGAAAAATCATTATTTTATTCATCAACATTTCGTAATCATTAAAACGATTTGGTTTTAGTTAACAGATGTTAAGGTTATATTCTCACATTTTTTCAAATTGATGTATATGTCTCTGTTAAAGGTCGCATCTGTTTTTGGCAGATGTGACTCGATATTACCGTTGTAAGATGTATAGCCATAGATTACCAAACGCTGTGAATCAAAGCATTTGAATACTCTTCCTCCAATCCTTTAATTCTACTGTTTCACCATTCTACCCCAAAAATGCAGTGTATAGCAAAATTAAAACCCAGCCATAAACTCATATTTATATTACCTGCAAAAAAACATAAATATAAAAGAATAAAACGGTTTCCACAAAGATGTAAATGAGAAACAAACAGGAATGTTGAAATGATAAAGACTTCAATTTTGAGTAAAAAAAGTAAAGTGTCATTAAGTCTGACACTTCTCTCATAGCTAATAATAGCTTTATTTCGACACTAGCCGCTGTCACTACAACCAACATTGCTCGAAAGAAAAATCGTGACCGTAAGGTTTTGAACGCAACACGATTACTATGATTTGGTAAATCCTCATTATAGAGCTTGATGTGTAATCAAAATGTTCAATTTTGTCTAGCATTGAATTGTCTTAAACATTGTCATTGACGGTCACGTAAGGCCTTCAACTATGGTTTATTATGGATGCAAGAAATATAATTAAGTATATTCCATGATATACAGCTCCCATTATAGTAGCGATACATACAGATTTAAGTTTCTTATATACATTATATTAGCTTATATCAAATTCCCTTTTATTTATTGCAAAAAAAATACAAGTAATCTTTTATTCAAATAAATTACTGATAATAATAAATTAAAATCATCGCCTACCTAATAGCCATGACTTGTCGTATAATTTAACTTACCTGTCTGTAGCCCATCTGTACTACTGATGGGCGTGTATCTTCAGTAAATACGTGTCTATTGTGTATGAAAATTTTACAACAGCGGTATTTAAAGTTCCGCAGTGGATAGGTGCGCTATAGTGCACCACCGAAAAAATAAACAACATATATCCAAAAACAAAAATACATCTATATGAGTTATTAATTCAATTTGTTATGGATGTTATTTTTTTTATCCAATTTTTTCTAATGTAATGATTACTTTGGTGTGGTGATCTCAATCTGATGTTATTAAAACATAAAGGTATCATATTTCAATATGTGTACTTAATATTAAACAAAACGTAAGAGCTAAAACATTTGAAATAAACCAAATATTTGCAAAATATAACACTAAAATATTTAAGCATTAATTACTTTAAGTGCAGATGCATAATGTTGCTGTAATTATATAAAACGGAAATAAAATCGCCTAAATAAATATGTATTAACCCATATGGGTTAATACATATTTATTTAGGCGATTGAAAACTAAATATTTAAAATATAAATATGAAATACAATAACTGAGTCGAGCGGCATTGTGTCGACAACGCCCCTTAGCAAACCTTTGCAACATGGTCCGCGCAACAATTGCAGCACGAATATTATTGTAATTATATTAAACGCTTGAGCATATTTGCAAAATGAATGGTAAAAAAATTGATAATGACCATTTTGTCGAGGTGATATGTGAAAGCTGAAAAAAAAATATTTAAGGGACACATACAATTGTTTATATTCTTATGTATATTTGTCTATTTAAATAATAGAAAGCAATAACCAGTTAAATTAATTCAAATATAATTGAAACATTTAGTTATTAAAATTTTATAGCACGAATCATAATAATAAGGTACCACAATAAGCACAAACGAGAATACATAACTGCTTTAGATAAAGACAATTTCGAGATTTTTTTGATACAATGATAAGATGGAAAACATCTACTTTGGAAAATTACTTATAAGAATAACAAAAATATTTCGTCTTCGCGAAATGTTTTTTCTATAATTAAGGATGTACATTAAATCAATCTCGTTGTGAATAATGTTCTACACTAATATTAGGTCTCTAATTTCACAGCGAGCATGCAGTGTTAAATATGTAAATATTTATAAAAGATGAACGTTGTAAGTTTTTCATCATTACTTTTTGACATGCACTATTATTATTTTTATTTGTTTTATATTAAACCCATATTAAAAATATTACACTTATGTCAATTGTAATGAAACACTAAATAGCAGTATATAATTATTACTTTTTATAATTACTGTACCAAAATTACTATTAAAATTGACGATTAATTGACCCATAATTACATATTTTATATTATAGTTTATCACATACTACAAATAATGTTTCTAATTAAAAACAAAACGCAAGTTACAATACTCGAAGCGATAAATCTAATGAGCACGGTACGCTATAATCAGCTAACTGTTGAGCAAAACGAACATCTGTAGTTAAGTAATTCATAAATATTCTTGTAAGATCCATGTAATGAATCGAAGAATTTGATATATTCCTACATGGTAAAGAGTCATTAACCAGATATTTTATTTTCCTATTTACTTTATACCCATACTAGTAAGTTGTGATATCACAGAACCAATAAATCGCGCAAGTAAGCTTATTCATAGAAAAATATATGGTTTGTTGCTCCCAAAATTTAGGGTGTAAAACATTCAATTATGAAGCCGAGATGTCTTAGCGCGATGATGATCACATTTTCCATATCGATGGAGCACCGTTAAGATTTCATTGTCTTATTTTTTATCTAGTGCTATACAGTAAAGGCAATCATTGAATTTGTGAAATTCAATCGTAAATGCATCTACCAAGCCGAATTAGGGTGGCATGGTAAAATGAGCTCCAACACCTTTTCCTTTAGAGAAGAGGAGATACTTTGGCGTAAACCAAATAGCTCGATACCGCACATATACACATGTACACATGCACATTAATCCTTCGTTTTTTTAAGAATAGTAGCAATGCCCCATTTTATGGAATTGCTAATTTTCGTATTTGTTCCTCCAATTAAGCTTGAAGCTTGTACTAGGAGCTAGGACAATAGCCCAAGGGTTTAAGACCGAACCTGCGACTTTCTACATCACTAGGTAAACCATTGCGCTATTGACGCTTATTAGAAAACGCGGTTAAAGGATGACTCCAAAACTTGCAGTGAATTTTCTAGAATTGAAATTCCATATAATAATTTGATATTAACCTTTATCACACATGTGTCTACGGTGAATATAAAACATTACACTTTGATGTTGACCGACGAATTCCAAATTCGCTCTTACAAAATAGCTCTACTGAACCAAAAACTTCTATTAATCAATCAATCATTAAGCCGTTCTTGCGTTATCTTCACAATTAAATTCGACAGTTTCCGGAACGCATCAGAGATAATCGCTTGACCCCTGAACCAATTAGTATACTTAAACCGGCTAATAAATAAATATTACATAACTCGTGTTATACTTTATTACGTAACAGCTTACACTAGATACCCTTTTCGCTTTTTATACAAACAAAGTTTTGCATGCAAAGCTTATTCGTTGTAATGATAACCATTAAATAAAATTGTGGTCATGCATTATTGTTGAAATATTTATAATTATATATATATATATATATATATATATATATATATGATAATTATACTATGTACCTCTATAGATTTTATTGCACAAAAAAAAACATTGATATAATATCAAAATGGCCCGGAAATTATAAAAACAAGATTAAACTTTGTACTTTATTTAAATCTGGCGTCGAAAACAATGTATAACCCCGTAATCGAACTTAGAACTGGTTAGAAAATCTTCAAATTATGTATAGAGTATGTGATAGAAGGTTCTCGATCACACAATCAAACTAGCATCCAGCTCGCTGAACACGCCCACAAAAACGTGCCTGTAGATATAGAGAACGTTGCGTGTGCATATATAATACAAATACCATATACCTAAGCAAAGTGTAATGCGTGGATCTGTAACGTCACATGCTGGTGTGGAACTATGGGGTGCCAAGTTCCTAACATAAGTTTTAAATAGAGACAAAAAAGAGAACTGAGTTGGAAACTTTTCTTTCATACAAAAGCTGTCTATCAAAACATCGATGAAACGGTCTGACTGTTGCTGACAAATGTTTTATTCAGTTTATTTCTTCTTCTTTAAATAACGCTTAAATTTTAATATATAAATATAATATAGCATTTAAATGTTTTATGTATACAACTTATATAATAGATAAAATGTTTAGAAATAATTATATTTATATAAACAGAGATTTTTTCAATCATACTTCAATATACATATATGAAATTTCGCAGACGGAACGCGCTCTACATTATTTTGAACAAAAGCGAATATAAATTTTTGCTATTGAGAAACGACGCGTCTTTTTGTAGATGCGTCAAAAAATAGTCTTTAAATAATTATTAATATATACTTCTACCTACCGGGAAACTACTACCGGGAATTTGCATTGATAATTATAGTATATTATGACTTGTGAAGCATTAATCACAATAAATCTTTGAAAATTGCATACACAATAGAAGCCGACCTTGGTCCAATGGCATTTACCCTTGTGTCAATCCTCCCGTAAAGCAACATTAACATAACACATTATGTAGTTCAATTTTAATACTTACGAAATGAACATTACGATCCATTATTTAATGCATACGTTAAAAATATTAGGCAAGACTTTGTTCGAGCATATCACTTTCACTGAATGCCGATATAACAATTTTTGATTGAATAAATGCACTGTTTAGATGTTTTGGCATTTAGGACGATTGAAGTAGGTCAAGATTAAACAAGCAAGCTTGAACGACCTTTAATTTAGTGGCTGTCAATGCACACGATTTTGAAAGATTACCACTAAGGTATTGGAGCCTTGAATCTTCTATATTAATTAGAATAGATAATTGGAGCTGTTTTAAATATTTGATCCGCCACAGTTGAAATACTCCAGTGAATAGAGCACTTGAAGAAAACCAAACATTCAGATTCGCCAATTTCAATCTTTGTATTTATTCTTTTTTTTTATTCCATAGTTACAATAAACTCGGTTAAGCGTAATATGTTAAACTTTGCTACAAGAAATAGAGCAAATATAATTGAATAACTCGGTTTATAAATAAACATACATAAGTTGACGAAGACAACTGAAATGTATTCGGTATATCATAATTAATTAATAAGATTTATAGGTACTATAGCGAAACTCGCCAACAAATAGACAAAAAATTTATAATTTAAAACAAGTTTTGTTTAATTACAAATACAGTGTATTAGTTAAATTGGTTGATATTCAAAAAAGAAAATGCCATTATTTCTAATAAGGTAGGTTTTCATAAGCTTTGTCGCTAATTATATCATAATCATGCGATAACAGCTTAAGCTAGGTTTTTGGGAATACCTAATTAACAGAGCAAATTAATTCAAATTAATAATGCGAAAAGTAAATAAAACCATTTTTTAGACACGATTCTAATTTCACTTTTTAAAATTACTAAAATGTCTAAAAAAATATATTTAAATGATTAAAGCTTACACTGCAGTTAATTATACATACATTACAATTATTTTAAATACGATAGAAATAAACTATAAATCACCAAAAAGGCGTAACAAAAGGTTTCATGCTTTCCCATTAATTTTTGGAAAAAGCGTTTTGTCGGACGTAGAAAATATGTTCGACAAAAAAAGTCTTAAGCCGCAGCGAAACCGTAGCTTACGCGAAAGTGAAACTTGGAATATATAATGGGTATTGGGCACGAAACGATGTCGCGAGTTACATAATCGAATATATCGGATCAACACATCCGAGATGCATGGTCTACACGATTCGAATCGTTATTCTGGGAAGTCGATTGTAATTCTTAATGTGCACATCACTTACGTGGTGCACTTTATTGAGTGACATGTGGAAATTTTATGCACCCATTTAAAGACATATTCTATTCGAATATTGCTTCATACGGAATAATGATCTCACTGTAATGGTTATAGGCAAGTCTTACACAAATTGTCATACACTTCACAATTTATATTGAGCTCTTTGAAATGAGACTTTCATATCTGTTGTATGATTTCACGAGTAATATAATTCTTATACCTATTCCATACTCAAAGTTGAGTGTCAAATGATAAAACTTCACAGTTTTAATCATCAATAATGTTATTGTACTATCAGTATGAAATGTGATACATTTACCTATATATGAATGTAATAGGTTGGCGAACGGTAAAATGGGCCATCTGATGGTAAGAGGTCACCACCGTCCATAAACATTGCACCACTGCAATAATCTTGAGAAAAAAGTTATTATGCACCTTATGCCTGTAGTTACACTGGCTCACTCACACTTCAAACCGGAACACAGCATTACTGAGCCCTATCAACAAGTATATTTCATATTATAATTATAATACTATAATATATCAAATTTAATTAAAAAATAAAATGTCCGTACGGAAATCACTTAATCAAATTACAGTCTATTTACAACAATTTCATGATCGACATTGACGTAACCGTGACCAATCCCATCAATCAAGCTCATTCAGGTCGTTGATACACTCGGAGCTTCGTTAATTTGACGCATCGAATCATTCAACGTGTGTATAATAAAATAGACAAGTAAGGTTTATTATTCAATTCAATCAAATCAACGAATAAGATAAATATAATGGATATAAAGATTTTAATAAAACATATCAGAAAATATTTATAAATATTAGGTAACCTTAAATTGATATAATATAAAAGGTCATTGCGCCATAACTTGTCGGACTTTATAAATATATCACTAATACGTAACTGTAAGTATACAAAACAAAGTAGCTTAACATTATAACATATAATCCTGTAAAATGACTATGCAAAAGTATTTGTAAAACCTTAAGGTATTTAATTTTGATATATTCAAATTGTTACCGGTTTGTTTATACTGGTTCTAAGGTCATTTCAAATGTTCACTAATCTAGATCTCGTTCAACTTAAAGCTGATAATAATGAATACTTGTCAAATAAATTCTGAGTTATATCAATAATAAGACCCTGTCAAATACTAGGAAGGAAAAGGCAATGCTAGCTAAAATTATATGCAAACGAATACCGGCTTTTCTATGCATAATAATAATAACAAAAGGGATCGATCCAATTAGTTAGTATGATCTACTAACTCCATTTGTTGATACGTTTTAATTCGATAACAATTCCTCATTAATATAAGATTAATACTGATCTTAGTCAAAAAATAAAACAGTTCAATTTGATAGGTACTTACATGTATCTATCACACGGTCATTGATTGTACACTCTGTGTAATTAATAGATGTCGTTTATGAATAATTATGTATCGCTTCATTCAATATATATAATATAAACATTCAATAATAAACAAAAATAAAACAATTAATGTACTCTATGCTCTTGTAAGAATATAAAAATAGTCTTACGTGTAATGGAACAAACTTTAAATATACTCTTTAAAATTTTGAGACAGATTTTATTACCAATTACTCGTTAAGTCATTTTGTTTCTAAGTGGTAACAGATACAAGGAATGTATCATCTTAGTTTCCAAGGTTGGCGGCGGTTTGTTACCGTAAGGAATCTTTAATATTACTTACAGCGGCAATTACTCTGGGCGATAGTACTACATACCATCACGTGACATTTCCACCGACATTTTCACCCTTTCCACGTCTTGCTATTTTATATATAAAAAACAATATGTTATTAAATAATAATAGGATACTAATAGCACCATTTTATGTAAAATTTTACACACAAATATACTGATTGAATGAAATGAGATTTTTCAGTCGCGTAATAAAAATACGATACTTGGTGAATTCATGACATACTTTTAATTTAAGTTTATTCAAATTGTTACAAACAATTTTACAAAATTCTTTGATTTATTAATGTAGTTTCATAATTATTTCCAATGACCTTTACATAAACAAATTACGCTTTACACGAAAATATTCTAAACTAATAGTTAACAATTAAAATTAATTTCATACTTCGCTTTGTTTCATAGATAAAATTAATGATATTTACTAATTAGCAAAACAGTACGCCTTTAAGCACGGAGATTTCTCAGCCTTCTGGAATATTTTATTATTATTCTTACTTGCGATTTCATTACGAAAGAATAGGCGGAAATTGTGTCCTACTTAAATCCGCTTTTGATAAACCCATCTTTTGTTAATAAAACAAACAGTTAAATCTAGTTCACCTTTTGTAAAGCGAATACCTATACCATTAATCTTGATTGCACTTCAAGGTTTGCAACTATCTCCTTTATTGGATTACATAATATAATTGCTTTTTCACACAGCTATGTAACTGATTCTTCCTACTTCTTGCGCGCTCGCATTTCCTCTTTTCCCCTATACGTTAAATTTAACTCAGCTTAGAATTCGAACTACACTTTCACACGAACGTTGATGAATACTGATTTTATTCTAAAGAATTATATTTTTGTACGATTATATTTATTAAGTGAAGTAATAAAAATATTTGATTAAGGTGTCAAATGTTATTATCAATACCTACACAAATTACTTTGTTTAATTATTCTGATTATTACATAAATTTAGTAAGTTTATGTTTATTCTTGAGGCGCAGCGTGTTTCAAGCACTTTATTTTTTTATGGGTGCGTTAGTTTTCCGTCGCCATACAAATTGTTGAAACGCTAATTGCTGTTGCGCACACAATAAAAAACCTTTACTTGGCTGTTGAAACAACCCCAGGTTGGATAGGACTTTTCTCAGCTATTTTGTAAGTAGATTCCCTTCTTATTTCACCTAAAAAAACATAACTTATTCTTATTTAACCTATTAACGATGATACTATATTAAATGTGTGTATCATTTAAGTTTTATAACGATTACATTCTTTTAGATTTCTTAATTATTTTATCAAATGGTGTGTTTCCGTTTTAGTTACTTGACAGAATTGTACATTTTAAATTTACTGAATAATTATTATTTTTTTATTCATTAAATCTATTAGATAATGAATGATTAATAATTATTAGAACAAGCTATATAAAATAAATCTAGTTACATTAAACTACAATGTCCTCTTATTTGGTATTCAGTAATAAATTATTATATTTACGTTTTATTGCTTATCAGTGGGCATATTTTAATTGATCACGTCATCTAATGTTAGTTTAATTAATTATTAAGTTATTTTTTATACCGCACATTCTTGCGCTGACAGGTCTTGCAGTTTATTTCAATGAATATTTACATCAACTAAATCATTGACCATTGATATGTAAACAACAGTTGTTAAGAAACAAATTATCTTTAGATAAATCATACTTAGTTATATGTGTATTTAATATTCCATAATATATAAATCTTATTACTTTTAATTATAATGTGATAATATTTGTATTCAAAGTGTGTTCGAGATCTTAAAATCACTTCATATTATAAAACAAAGTCCCTCCAAGACCAATCGGATTTTCATAACAATTAACAATTTTACATTATTTTTGTGGATAGGAATAGTTTTCAAATGTTTGTTATAGTGTTATTTAGACTTCCAGTTCTGTAGAATGTAGATCACGATTGTAATATTATTTAATATTTGAATAATTGTTGTTGTTAAGCAGTTGTTTCATCCTTCATTGTAAATTCGTGCTTCAATCTTTAGACTGTCAGTCACGTTTTAAATATTTTTGGGAAATACATTTTAATTTTGACAGAATATAGGCAATCTGTTATTAAAACGGGATGGTGATTGTTTATGTTATTTGACATAACTAAGTTATTAAAAAACTATTTCGGAATTTAAAATAACTAACTACTATATCATATTATTACATTCAAACAATGTTTTGAGAAAAAGTGCAATTTATAATAATAAATTTATCGTTATGCTATAGGATCATGTATATTATTTCATCTACAATAAAGATAACAATTATAAAATAAGTTACGTAATGAAGTAAGATGAATGGTAAAAGATAACTGGTTATCAAACTTTTATGATTAGGAAGTTTTGCTTCGAAGTGTAAAAGTACTGTAAGATTTGTGTTAATTCATTTTAAATATTGATAAAATCGGAATTAAGTAAGTTTTAAATGTTATAAGATGTTCTATAAGATATGAATGTATCAAATTAGTGAAAGGAATTATTTCGATAAATTCCCAGAAAAATATGAAAGAAATATTTCTTTTGTTTTGAATGCAAATCTGATGAAATCATCAGTTACAATCTTTACAGTTCAATAATTATATCCTTCCATTTACATGTACATGATTTTTTTTTGTTTTTGATGAAATTAATAACCAGATATACAAGCGATCGTATCTCTAAATTATCGGTCATACCAAAACATTTACAAGCCTATAATATTACTGTCAAACGTATTGTATCGCCATGTTAAGGTGGAGTAAACCAATGCTTGTCATCAAATACAGACATAAAGAACATAACATCTTTGTCTCATAAATGTCAGGTCTATGGTAATATAATGTTGACCTAATGCCCCTTAAAATACTTATGTCTGCAACTGCCTTATTGTAAATTATACGAAGTTTATTTGAAGGTTCATTTTATAGAGAAACTTAAATACTTGTAATGATAAAGATAAATGCTTCTTCGAATTACTAATTTATAAACCAAAAAGTCAACTAAAACCCAAAATTGGTAATTGTATAGATGACGATAAATCATATTTTTAACGTAAAAACTAAAAGTAACAGTCCGTGAAGGCCCCAACGTTTAATCTCTGCTGGCCTCCTCTCCTTATGTGGATGCGTTTGAAGCTTGACCACAATACTGTTCCAATACGAATTAGAACGGGTTACTAACGTGGCAAAATTTCCGACACAGGCTAGTTTTCTTGAAATATATTCCTTAGCATGAAATAAATTATTAAAATCAGTCGTTCTTGCCAGGATTTTATTCCGCAATCTCCAATTAAGATTAACGTGTTTTACCACTCATAAATATTGACATATTTAACAAAATACCTTACAGACACACAAGGTCAATTGAAACTACAGGTTTAATGTAACTAAGAAGGTGATAAAATGAAATACAGACGTCAAGGATATTAGTAAAGATAACCGCTTCAGAGATTTCGTTGAATAGCAAAAAAAAGGCGTAAGGTTAAATTATTTATGAACAATTATTTAAGGCCAATGGATTTTTATTAAAAACATTTCTCGGTAATATTTATTTAAAACTATAAACACATATCAGATGCGTTTATTTTACACGTTCACGTGTAAATGTACGGCTTAAAAGCTTTATATAATTGTATGCAACGATATAATGCGACGAAACTCGAAAGGAAACTAACCAACTGAAGAGCTTATTAGGTTGAAACAAACAGAAAATTAAACTGTGGGAACTATCAAGTATTGCAGCCATCGAAATAATTATTTCAATTTTGATTCACAAATAACTTTATGTTGCCTTTACAGATACGAAGTACGATTTTAAGCTTTTATTTTAAACAATACTCTCTTTTTATGTGTCTATATAACTGTAAGTTATATTAAATTATCTAGTTTATTTTGAACTTATATTTTACATTAAATATCAATCATTTATGATTGTTATCAATTATTTATTTGACCTGATAAATGATTAATGAAATTATTGGTTACACAACCTTTACACATTAGGCTTAATCTACTAAATATTCACAATTCGAAAGCTTGACAAAGAGATAATGCTGTTTCCGCGGGACATCGTGACAATGGAGTGACGAAATCAGAGAAATAATTATTATCTCATTACTGCAATTTCTTTCGTTGACAGAGTTTATTTTCAAATAAATTTTGACCTGAATTATTTTTTTTTAATTAATATAACATTTATATTTAAATATGAAATGAATTTTATTATAATATTATATAATTCAATCAATATAATACTTAGAATCATAAAATAAATTATAACGTGTTTTAATTTGAAAGTAGCGTAATGCAACATGTTTTATTTACATTCTACGAATGTCATTTACCTCATAAGTAATTTAAAAATTTAATAGGCAGAACACATGTTTATTTTTAAATCATCATGAATATACTAAAGTATTAAGATTTATTTAAAGTGAGGAAAAAAGGAACATTGTCGTGACCATAAACAAAAATATACTTTATTATTATTAAATTACCAATTGTTATTACCTTAGTCGCAATACGTGTTTCTATCAACCGAGAAACGTACTGTAACGAAATATGACATTTAAACTTTACCACTAAAATTCTTCCGGTTTACCATAAACATATAATTTAAGAATACACATTTTTTTAAATTAACTTCTCATATAATAAAACACAAACCCTGAGAACTGAGAACGAACTTATCTTAAAATATCGTCACGTAAAGGCCTCACAGTTTTAAGATCATTATTATTTTTTTATATTTTTATATTAGTCTACCCATAAACAATAACAGATACCGAATTCATATATGTTCGTGAGTTGTTGGAAATTTAATATGACTGTGTACTTAACGGAAAATATTTTTAAGCCATCTATTTGTAAATAAAATTTACATGAATAAGTAAAGTAGGTCAATGTGCTAAAATACCGTCCATGTTTACAAACGAGTGCAATAAACTCTATAGTGCCAATGATCGCTAATAAAGCAATCATACTGAAATCTGACTCATTGTTTGTTAAGTTAATATTGCATAAAGTGTTGACGACTTCAAGTGCTTGAAGCGGTTTTGTATACAGCAGTATACAAAACCGCTGAACCTCTTAAACCGCTTAATGAGATACGTGTGAAAATGATTATAATTTAAACGAATACAAAAATATGCCAGTATTAAATTTTTTATCTATGGGCAAAAAATCGAACAAATTTATTGAGCTAACGTTCTGGTGCTTGTGATAATACAAATAAAGTATACATATAACATTTTATTCGCTTAAGTTAATGGACTACTTAAAAACCTAAAATAAATAACTTAAAAATATATATTGTACAAAAAAATATACATCATATGATTGCTATTTCTTATAGTTAAAACAATATATTAGTATTCGTTCATGTTAAAACAAATGAACTGATTTAAACAAAACAATTATGTACTCATCTCTGATCTTCAGAATAATAATAATTGGATAGAGCTGCAAGAAATAGCTAATTCATCATAATATTAATCAATACCGTATCTTACGGTACAATATCTACTTACCAACATAATATTCCAGCATATTATGACAAGATACAGTTAGTCAGCATTGTGCTAGGCTTTGATGAATGAGTTACCAATACGATGACTATTAAAACTGAGTTGAAATTATATTGATTAACAAAAGAAACCGTTATATAGAAGTGTTTCCATACACAAAATCCATAGCACCATAAAGAAATTAATCATAGCAGGAAAAATTATTATAATTATTGTTTTTATAAATGTTTTCAATATTTTTATTGCTCATCAAATGATTTTACATAATATTTAAATATTGATAATTTACTCCAACACTGAAGCTGTGTTTACGTATTTGAAATTATATTTCTCAATGTAACCACAGATGCCTTTATTAGCGCGTGTCCTTTAAAACGTTCCCATTCCCACTACTGTACATCTCTGTACTGCCATTGTTCTCCGCGGTCAAGGCCACGTGCGCGCTTTTACTTATTTATTATCTGTGCGATTTATTAGATCTGCGGAATGCACGCCATTCTAAGCACCTACCTACACTTTCTAATATCTACATTTATTTTCTTATTTAACAGTATACGATAATTTAATTATTTGTTAATTTAATGAATATTAAATCATATAAAAATATTACAACATTTTTATATAAACAAAATATATTTTTTTAATATGCTTAGAACGCTAACGCAGTAGGTAGAAACGATTTGTTTTTTTTTTTACATCGAATGATTGCCATTCTTTTTATTACTTAACTAAGATTTTATTAAAACTTTTTTATATATCTAATTAAAACTTTGGCAAGTCTTTTATTTTTCTTGTTTACTTTTAATGTAGTGATCCAATTCAAAATTACATTTTTTAAACATGTTCGTAACGACGTGTATTTGTTACTTTGGAATGTTACCAGGTAGGAAACTGAATAATTGAATACCTATAATTTATTAGTCAGATTTGTATGTCATGTTGTTTAATATTAATTTATTGCTTTTAACCAATTCAGGCAAGTTCGTGGCCACGGAAATTGTATAGTCGTGCAAATTCCAGAAAACAAAGTTATTTTTATATATTATTACGTATTTCATATATACGCAATAATAGAAGTCCTATGACACATACCACATAAAATTCTTAAAAGTGACAAAATGGATTTGATTGAGAATCTTTTGTAATTAGTACTAATCTAATCATTATACACATACATTTGAAAATGTATTGTACCAAGGAGGCCAATTTTTGGATATACTGTAAGTAGTGCTTAGAAAAGTTTAACTTAAAATAGTCGACCTCAAATTCGTAAGTGCGTCCGCCCGCTGCCTTAAAAAAGGGGTTAAATTTGTTTTTTTTTTTTGCGACAAGTCGGCTGTGCGTCGAGATACGACAATTATGAAAATTATATTTTTGAATGTTTCATTTAAGCCATACAGTTCAAGTCTTATATATCCCAATTATATTTCTCGATATCTCGGGATATCGAGGGTATAACTGAAAAATAAAGTCATCGTCGTCATCACACTTAAATATGTTACAATTTTTATATAAATTCAGTTTTTAACGAGAAACCTTACAAGTAACCATTGCAATCCATTGATCTCTCATAAGCATAAATAATAAAATTTGTCACAGAAACATTAGGTCAATACTTGTTACGGTAGATACTAATACTTGTTACTTCCGGTCTGTGCACGTATCGAGAGAAACGACTGTATTATTTATTGTAATAATAGTTTGTAATTTGAAGGTACGTTAATTAAAAAAATTACATATAATTATAATATTATTCTCTATTTTTCGGAAGAAATTACCTAAAACTAGTTGAAATAAATGATGTACCTTAAAGTCTACCATGTGTAACTCACCACCACTATATTTTGTTAATAATCACTAAATTATAAAAACTTTTCATCAGTACATTGGGTAGCTTTCCTTATTGGCCCGTTAACTATTATAGGTAATTGCAATAAATAAAACTGTATTTTATACGAAACAATCAATCTTTTATTGGTGTAATCCATGTTAGTGTGACAAACCTTTTAATAGCATTGAATAAGAAATGTTTATAAAAAATACCATTGATTGTTAATACATGATTTAAAAGACATCACCTTTGTTTACTGCGGTCAAGGACCTTTGTATGAAATGATCATCAAATAAAGTTCGCTGTGTAATCATTCACATTTGAATTTTTATTCCAACACGATAACTTATATACTTCCTTTTCTTATAGAAATTCGGAAAATTCTTATGGATATGTTAATATCATAAATAACTAGTACAAATGTATCATTACTTGCTGAAAATAGGTTCAATACTGAATATTATACATCATTAGGTATACGAGCAGGTTCGGTCGTTAACTAACTAACTAACGTAAACCACGACCAGGGAAAAAAATAATAATACTAGAGTAGCATTATAAGAAGTTAATTACAATGAGTTACATTAAAAATCTAGTAATATAATAAACGTATAATCATACAAAAAAACCTGAAACGAGTAAAAGCATTTTTTATATCAATATAAGCATTAAGTACTTAGTAACAACACTAACAAAGTTTACCTCAACTTTTTTACGTTTAAATAAATTCTTGGAAAAAACATAAAACACCGTGATATCATCGAATAAATATTATTATGATTATATTTTCTGGTCATTTCAATTTTGCTTTGAGGTTTCAAAAGAGCACCATCGGATAATTATTATTTTAACCACTGGCAACATTATAAAGACGCGATTATATGAAATATTAAAATAAAACGAACATGTTTGACAGAACAAAAAGGATAATGATGTTTTTAATAATCTCAAACGGACATAGATGGCACTGTAAAAAATATTGTTGCCATGTATTACAATATTTTCATTAATTACTAACTCCTCCACTATCAAAATATTATACAAATTCAATACCTAACATATGCATAAACTTATAATGTTTAGATGGACACAAACTTTTTGTTAAATATCTGGTGGCATGTCATCCGTCGGTAAATACTTCATAAGAACTATTTTATTTGAAATTACCTCTCTACAATAATAATATTTAACATCTATGTGCCTCTCATTGTAACCTCTCATTGTCGCATTTATCATTACGAAATCAGCATTATAAAATAAATAATGGTCTAGCCAATCTAAAATTTCGTTCAGAATACATAGAACTTGTTTATATTATGGAGACTAGTTTCTACTCAAGACTTCTACGTTCAGGCTATATTTATGATTTTGGAGCTCAAGATTACTTTCGGGGTAACAAAATAGAATCGCTTAGACTTTCGTAACAATTTATTAACAAAAACATTAAGTTAATTTACAAGAATACAGTTAACTATTGATTATTTTGATAGAATCGCTGAAAATCATTCTATAAATAAAAGAAGTAAGGATAATAAACTTCTAATATACAATAATATGTACCCAAGTTTCTGACTCCGCAAAGTATTTGTTTTCATGTTAAAATTCTGCACACATTTTTAAGTTTGCCTTTATTAATAAATTAAAATTTTATTTAAAGGTATATTATATATTTTATATAAGGCATATAGTCAATAAAAAAACGTCGAGTTAGTACTATTTGATTACCATGCAGGATATGTATATTTAATTGTATTTTCAAAGTTGATTGTGTAATATTATTTAAGTAGAAAATTAGGTGCAGATTTTCTTGCCAATTATTTTCGGTATATCACTTATACGTACAATTTTATCTTTTCAAATGAATGATTCCAGAACGCTTATAAGCGCTCTATTTAATAATAATGTATATTTTGTTTTTTGTTTTTGTATTGTTTAGGAAGACTTTAAATAAGTTATAAGTTTTTTACATCAAATTACCATCACGTTGTTTAACATGGCGTGATTGAACAAACCGATTAACCACAATCCGATCCAGTAATTAAATAGAAAGTGATTGAATAATTAGTTCAAGGTTATAGACGCAAAAAGTTTAAGTGTATAAATTCTTAAACGAGGTATTACAACTTTTTGGTATTTAAATTAATTACAAAAATGTCACATCCGCATTTGTCTATTAAAAATACATTGTCTGAAATAAAAAGTATACACTTTGCAATAAGTTTTCATAATCTGACTATTAGATAATTTCCAAGTCTTCCATTTAATCTTGGAAAAGAATGGCTAAGGCATGCACAAACATACTTAATGATGACAAAATTGTCGTGCAATTTATTTATGAGACTCCATGTTGACTACAACCGATATATCAGAACCTGTATAACGTTTTTCGTCACGAATGTACTTTCAAGACTGAGCAATACAAGAATATACAATAAATACGTATCAAAATAATACTGCATTCACCAGTACGATTACTCGTTTGGATTACATATATGTAAATGAATTGCAAATAAAATATATTTACGAAATTAGGAAAGAATGTTGTATAAAATTTTATTTCAAAACTTTTTATCTACACACACGTATATTTCTTTTTTCATGGTCAAGTCACAAAATAACTTGGAATTCGTTTCTATCAAACTATTATAATATTATAGAAGTTTATTTATAAACATTTTGCAGGGCCAGAAGCATAATAGCTAACATTTAACATTCAAATTTTCAGTTCAAGGATGGATCCGAGACAATAAGATACATCATTAGATATGAATTTAGAATCATGACTACATACTTTGTGTCAATTAGTGTTATCCACATACTTATCGTCGCCATTACATACAATATATTATTCATAATTATATTACGATGACTAATTTGCGAAGTGGCCAAAAGCAACAACTGCCTTAATGATGATGTTGAACTTGACCCCCGCTCATTGTTATAATTCTCTGTTCCCTTACTTCATTTAGATAGAGACCATCCCCTAATCATACGTTCTACAGCCAAACAGCAATACTTAGTATTATTGTGTATATATATATATATAACTCATTATTTATTCACCATTAACTACTGTAACCGTTAACTCGTGGACATATGCCACGCATTCATTAATTATTTCACAACAAATGAGCATTGTTTCGTGCACAAATGTGTTCTGGTTTAAAGTTTAGCGAGTCAGGCGCGAAGAATATAAAATATTTAATCGCAGAGTTGGCAATATATGGAGGGTAATGATTTTACAAAACTAATGTTATGAACACATGATTACTTACCATCAGGTAAACTAATTGCTGTTATCCTTCTAATAGAAATTAATAAATAATATACGAAACCCCGAGTAACAGTGCAAAAACATTTCTAAAATACCAATATCAATAGTAACACTCATGTCTACTTTGATCAATAACAGAAGGATTTGACATTTTCAATTTTCGAAATTTCCATAGAACACAAAAATCCTGCTTGAATTTCTACCACCATTCCATGTTACGTATTTATACAGTAGCTATTTTAAATTTGTTTGCTTTAATACTAATGTCAATCCTCAATATTCATAAATGTCTTATTTTAATAAAAACTTCTTAATCAACTCTTCGTATATATTTGTATCGTTCAGTACATACTAAACAAAATAATAAACCAACCTTGATCAAATGTAGAAACGGTTTATAAGTATTCATAAAATAATTAACCTTATTCAATGTTTACTCAGTTATGAAAATCCGAGGTGAAGCCGATTGTAATTATTTACATCCTTCGTGTACTGGTTTCAAGAGGCAACCGAAAGTGTTGTTTTTAACATTGAAGATAAGCGTTTCAGTATGATTGTATAAATTAAATTATTTGATTTGTTTTTATAATAAACTATCGCAATAAATTTGTAGTAAACTTAACTAATCTAATATAAAATAACTTTATTAAAATAAAAAATACAACCACATTAATAACATATAACAAAAATTATTATCAATAAAACGGAAAAGAGGTTATACGCCTAAATCTTAATATAAATAAATGCCGACCTTTTGACTCACCATGGTAGGTTAGAATTCGTATAGGAATAAATGGTGGAATAGTAAAGCGTGATCGTCGCGACATTCAGATCTCTGACCTATGTTTGTACTGTATCTTATATCTCAGCGCTTCTAGCTGTTGTATATTTCCGACTTATTTTATTGTTCGCTTATATAAAATATGTATATTTTATACTAATTATGTTACACTAGTATATATTTTGTATAATTAAACTACTAATATCTAAATAAAACTTTTAATAAAAATAAAATATTTAAAATTATAAACAATTGTTAAGGAACAAACCTTTTTATATGTTCATGAGTACATTTGATTGAATATAATAATAATAGTCTACAAAGTATTAGTAGGTATTGTGAGCGTTCACTTAAAGCGCTTTAATATAAAGTAAAGGGTTACATTTTCATATGAAAACGTATAGATTAATATTTCAAACAAAGTTACAGATGACATATAACTTTCTCACGCTATTCTTCAGCGCTTTCTGAGTTATTATTAATTAATTTATATTGTTATTAATAATTATTTAATTTTATACATTTATAATAAAGCACATTAGATTATCTTATTTTCAAAACGCATATTCAATCGTATCTTTATAACTTTAAAATGAATCTTATTCTTAACACGATTTCCATTGTGTTTATAATAACAAAATTAATCATTAAAATTCTCACGGTAATTAAGAAATTGACTACAACAATATTATACAACATATTCACAAAGCATTATGAAAGGTTACCTACCATGGTGAGATAAGGTAACGAGATATCAAACATAATTGGAACAGATTTCTTAGCTTATACTTTAAAATTTTATTACAAAGTAACGCTCACTTATAATCTACATTTACGTATATGTTTATAAATTTCAAAACAAATTATAATTTTCATATAGCATCATATCTCACGATCTATCGAAACTATTTCTTAACGTTACTTATTTTTATGATTTCTATGTTGAAATCTTGATAATATTATCAAATGAAAAACATCAACAGTCTTTTAATATCGATACCATAATACATTCATACATATAATATGAATAAATTTTTAAAATGATTACCGAACAATTTTCCATTCATAGTTTGTTTGGCAAATGGCATAAATATTTTGACGCCTACTTCTTATCCACGAGTGGAACAACTTATTCAAGTGTTAACGCCTAACATAAATAATACATATTTCATTGATCTGAGTTGAAAGGAGAATGCGTGTAATTAGAAGCGCAAGGAAAATAGCATCTTTGATAATATTGGCGATGAAAGAAGTTGTTTATACTTCTTGAAGTACTTGCAATACTTCTTGGGTTATTGTAGTTCAATGAACGAAGACTACCACATACCATAATTGCTAAATCATTACGTGGACTCTTTGATATTCTCTCTACGAGTACTATTTGTTCATTATTAACTTTTAAACATTGACAAACTACTACAGTACTACATCATGCTTTTGTAATAAATCTTGATCAAACCTGCTGCGGTAAATGGCTAATTGGTTGATGGGAAATCGTTGGCCTACTAATTTATAAAAGTTGTACCTTCTTTACCAAATATTATATTTTCATTACCTATATTATTTTCCCTTATATTATTATGTTTCCTGATCAGATGATTGGTGAACTTATTTAGAAAAATTAAAGATTTAAGAAATTATGGGTTATCGGTAAAGGATTTAACAATTATGATTCTTTTACCTCAGATATTTCCTCAAAGTTTCATTTACATTTTTTCATTCAAAATGTTGACGATAAACCAATAACCATTATAGATATGTAAAAATTATATTGAAAGGTATCTTTAGACTAACTGCAATAAAACCGTCATGGACTAATCTTACAAGTTAAACTAATTTTCTCTAATTAATTTCCGAGAAATATTACTCAAAATATAATCAACTCTAAGTAATCTGTTGAAATGTGATCATTATCAGAACATCGTTTGCGTGGTCCATCAAAGCATGAAGTTGGTGTTGAAAATTTGTTTCGAAGCACTTCACGATAGCCTTGATTGATTTCTTAAGACAGTACAAAACAATGCTCTGGAAGCGATAATACAAAGCATCTTTCATTTACATTTAATGTAAAATCGTATTTCTTCTAAACAACAGGCAACTAATTTTTAGTTATTTTTTTTATATAAAGTAAGTTTTTTATATAAAATATTTTTTTATTATATTATTTATAAAATAACTTTATTATGGCTTATGTTTATTTAATACTTATTGCCTTATTAAGAATATAACCATATAAAGACATAAAAAATAAACAATATTACTAAGGAATGTATTTAAAATAATAACGCAGTTGTCGCTTGAATATTACTAATTACGTTTAATTTACACGTAAGTTCTTCTAATTCATTCAGAATATACATATTTACAAGAGGATACTACAATTCTGTGGAAAGAACTTTTATTTATTTAACGAGTCGATTTTTTTATTAATGTAGCATTTGACCACGAAAGAAACGAAGAATATTAATGCGTTATTTAAAAAATGAATACACCATTAAATTGCAAAAAAAGAAAGAATTTATTTTAAAATTTGCTTACACATATACTCTGTTTTATTGCTTAAACAAGCAGGTATTTTGCCTGTGACAATATATATATATATTCAAAATCGTGACTTTTGCAATTGACCATTCTAAAAATATTTGTATTATTAAGAAATATAATGACCTCATATCCTCTGAAAATCTTATTATTTGCATAGAGACGATATATTCTATAAATTCTACTCAATTTTAAAGGTAACTTTAAAATAAATTATATAGCAGTCTGCTTGCCTCGATCACAATACAATATACATTTGCATATAATGTGTGTAAGTGAGAAAGTTTTACAATGTAAAAAGTAACATAGGAAGTGTCGAGGTCTTTTTACTTCTATTGCATAATACTCGCAAACACGTTTAATTAAAATTTATGAGTATAATAGTTTTTTTTTTTGGTTTTTTGCCTTTTTTCTAAAGAAGAGTTTTCAAATATATTTAGATTCTGTTATATGTATGTATGTATATTTAGATTTGACACCAAGTTTTATTAGCGTCTTTAATGTCGGAGTTCTGAAGTAACAAATATAAAAAATGTATAAGTTCCCTTTTTTAAATCAACTCCGAATGCTTAACTATTAAATTATTTAACTTCTAATAGTCATTTGTATAAGTCAGTAATATTGGTTTTAATACATTATTTAAATATTTAGTAGATAGGTTCTACTTAAGAACTTATGAGGCTATGGAGAATACTTTGAAATTCAATACCAATGAATAGCAAATGTCCCGCCGAGGATAAAGATACCCATTTACGCTATATGCAAACCATTGTATCAAAATGTAGTGTCCCTTACGCATGTACACTGGCATATATCCCTTCTCTTAAGAATAAATATTAGAGAAGCTCTCTTGTTTTTAAAAGAAAAGAAATTCCATCCTTCCATCCATTCCATCAGATTCTACTCATCTCGACGACTTACTATAGGCCTATACTCAGGCCATTAGCCGGTCTGATTATCTATTTTATAAAAAAAAAACATTAAATATTATTTATCTATTTTATATAACGTCTGCCTTGCTTAAATTCTCACCATCAATATAGACATCTTCACTTCTCTACGAACACCTCCACACCTTAATTTTGAAAATGGGTTCTCGGGTATTTCACTGCCTTTAAATATTATGCACAATTTTGTTATTACGTTAAATTAAAAACTTCTATGTTCTTTTTGTTTAATTATAATTAAAAAAAATTAAACCGATGATTTGATCTTAAGTATACACACGAGTATTATTATTAAAAATTATAATTACAAAAGAATATACGTTACATCGAGGAGAATATCGGACTTTAATTAATTACGAGAAATGACACAAAGTGATAATGCTGTTAAGCCGGCTCATTAATTTAATCATCCCATATACTAATAAAGAACAGTAATATATCTGGTAATTCGCATTATAATAAGCGTTTATTGTTCAAGTTTCATCTCTTCCTACTAAGCATTATTACAATTGTAAATACAAAAGGCGCTAATATATTCATAGTTTTATAGACTCATCCAATGCAAACAAGGTGCTGGTATGGAGAAAGCTTTACGGAAATAACATAACAAGCATATCTGATGCCTCTTATATATACTCGAATTTATTTTATAAACTAATTCACAATTAAATAGGAGCATGTAATTTTTAATATCATGTAAATACTCTATTTTTTTACTTTTGCAGTGTTCATAATCAGCTACAAACTGCGCGTTTAATGTGTTTAATTTTCATTTTGTTTGTTAACTGTACTAAGTGTGTGAGTAAAAACACTTCTTCACTTTATTTTGTCTGATAAGATGTTCTGCTTGTTATAATTAGAAAAGAGATGCTTAACCTAGATACGAAGGAACCATAATTCGACACAATCGGTTCAGGTGCAAGACTAACGGCTAACCGTCTTTTTTAAGCAAAGACAGTAACAATGTAATTTCTTGGTGTAAAATCCTAATTACTATTATTGGATCGACCTGGGATTTGTAACTCCGGTTCTGCAACCTTCGTTAAATCCTTACGTCTCCTTGAAAACGTAAGTTTTCAACCAATGTTCGATGCCGAAACGTGGATTATATCTGCGCGAATGGAGTGTGCTTGAACTATCTTTGAAGGATAAAATCAGAAATAAGATTACCCAGAGAAGAACCAAAGCTACCGATATAGATAGTATGGTTAGAAGACTGAAGAGGTAGTGGGCTGGTCACGTATGCCGATGGCCGTTAGAGCAGAAAATAAAGAAAGAATGCGGATCGGCAAATGCTGCCTAAGACGCCCAGCGTGATGCATGCCACGTGCAGCACACCAGCCGGATGTACCGAGACTTGAAGATGTTGGTCGGCCTCGTCTGGATGCGGAAGGCTGACAATCGGAAGCTTTGGCGCATTTAGGGAGATGTCTATATCCAACAGTGGATTGTAATTGACTGATGAGGATTTGCTACTATTTAAACCGACCACAACAAAACCCTTTTGTTTTTTAATTTCATGCTACATTTTCCCTATATACTATAATTAAAAACATTTAACAAAGATATGCAAACAATTGAATATATAAATAAACTTGCACCTACAACTGGTAAAGATTTATTCGATAAAGTATAAAAACGTGGATACTTCCTAGTTTCCGTGAGAGGAACTCCTAAAATAGAAACTCAGTTGCAATGTCTGCGTTCTACGTTATCATAACGAATCGGTTTACAGCATTATCGTTTATATCTTATTAAAAGTTTTATCTAAATGTTTCTTCATATGCATTACCTGGCCGAACTGATGTGAACATAGTAGTCGTATTTTATATTGTAATTCGTAAGGCTTTGGATTTCTGCAGGAATATTTCGTTGGTTAAAAAATATAATTTTAAATACAAAATAAACGCAAAGCCTGAGTAAATTAAATAGCATAAACAGCGATGTCTTTTAATGTATTAGGCTTTGTCTTAATCGTGTTCAGTAAAGGTAGCTGTGAGTAAGGCAGTTTAATTATATGAAAAAAAATTGAACGTACATGACATATTCATAATAACATATAGAATTTTAAATAATATTTATTATATTTAAATTTGAAATTTTTCTCTATTGTGTATTTATGTTTATCGCAGTTAACATAGATTACACTGTTCTCTTTGTACTATTCTTGCACAATTAAAAATAATACTTTTATTTTATTTTATCTGAATTCCTGCATATTATTACGTAACTTCCATCAAGCGCTAAAAACAATATAATTATAGATGCCTAAGGCTGTCTTGTTTCACTTTAAACGAGTTTTAGAATAATATAAAACACGTTTTAGGTTCTAGGCAACGATTAGTTTTGTAATGTAACCTACAAAATGTAATCTAGGCTATTTGTACCGGTGTCACGGAAATAACTATGCGGTCAGTTTCAAGGATAATATAGCGGGGTATACAAGTAATACCATAATATTATTAAAACAAGGAGATACGCTTTTTTATTTATTTTAAAATAAGTTAGAACAAGATTTTTTTAACTTCATTGTAATTTTTTTTAGATATTTGTTTAACGTAGGTTGTATTTGGGTTGATAGGTCGTGGCATAAATTTATGCGGTAGCGTAAAGGGTCTGAATTAAATCATCGGTTATCAGATCGTTCTTATTCGCACCATAATTATACCGTTACGTTATGTACATTTTTTATGAATCTCGGAATATAGTGATAACACACTAATTGATATTCATAAATGAATATATATATTATTTACATTTATTTACTCATAATGATATGATGATTTTCACCACGTACGTTTTTACAATATAACTATGCACAAGAATATAGTGTTTCTTCCGCATATGAACTACATATATGCGGAAACAAAAAGCCAGGAAAGACTTATTATAAACAACTGATTACTGAGAGTTATTAAGATATCTGTAACAATATTTTCATCTATATCATAAAATTTACCGTAAAAGGGAGGTTAATATACCTTGATTACCATACTACGATTCTATAATTTACTGGTTGTTAATTGTTATAAAATCATGTCACGGTATTGAATATTAACAAGTTTTTTTTTCTTTATATATGTTTTATATCCTGGTTATTGTTGCCATATGACAAAGCACTTAATAATTATTTCGATTATAATTATTATTACGTGTCATTAATCTTTTATAAATGTGCATTTAATAATAAATTTAATAAATATATAGCAATAATGAGAATCATTTTAATTTTTACAAATATAAAAAAAAAACCTTATCTATACTAATGTTATAAAGCTAAAGAATTTCCTTAGTCGGGATAATGTCAAAGTATATCAGACCGTTTTATGAAATATTTTTGCTTTTATTGAGAAAGATGATGTATCTTGAAAGATCATAAACTTTATAATATTACGCTACCTACGGGGACAGTGACGTTTAACGACAGTTAAACAGCATAATATATCAATATAACGTTAAGAGAGATTGAGAATTTCTCTTAGCCCTAAAGGCCATTGAAAATATCTGTCAAATTGATCATTCTGTCTGAATCTGTGTAATTAAATTCATATAAAGCACTTAAAGGTCATATTTTTTAACAACACAAACACCTACGGCGTAGAAAGGAAGGCTTTTTATATTATGTCTATTACGATCTTTCAACCTGTCAAGATGAACTTTCACAAGACGTTTGAAAATTAAATGTTATTTGTTTATGTTATTATTTTTATTCAGTAATCTATACTTTATGTTTATCTAGGTTACAAATAAGATTAGACCCTTACTTTTGGAACTACAAAAGATCTGTCCCAGTAACGGGTAAGGACAGTCTAATTTAGCCACAATCATCTTCCGGATGGTGCTGTTTTCGCAGGCCAGTTTTCGACGCAGCAAAGATGCGCACCGCTAGCATTGTAATGTGGAAGCAGTAGGTGCGCGCGTCCGCAAACATGCCTAAGTTGCTCCAGAATCGGGCGATTATATACGTCTAATTTACATTATTATTTTCCTTATTGGTATATCTAAACTCCATATAAAATTCTTTATTAATAAATCTTTGCGCCTCTAAACAACAAATGGGTTTTTAATTAGTAGTTTAAAATTAAACAAGTTCGTTCTTTCCCTATTATAAAATATATTATAAAAACGAGAGAAAATAAAATTTTAAGTGTTTTATAGGCTATGACGTGATACTAGCAATTAAAGCTATAAAAACGTTATTAAATGTTCCGGTATAATTTAAAATAAAGTGTCATTTTAATATAAAATAATTTTCTTTAAGCGAATAGCAATATCACGTAACTTGTATCACAATTCGCTACTTTCTATGAATAATGCAGTCTAGACTATCTGAGAGGTGTTAATAGGAAATATACAATGCAATGTGAGAGCTAGTTTACAAATGACGAAATGTAGACATCACATGTACTCATTTAAAATTGTAATGGTTGTCCATAAGTAACGTGTTTTGTTAAAATAAGGCGTTGTTGCATTACCATCATGATATGTCGAGGTGCTTTGTTTCTTTACCAATGTTTTAACTTTCAACTTCACTTGACTCGAACGACGGTAACTCTTTTTTGAGGCAGTGTGTGTTATTGGATTTTTAATAAACAATATTAAACTATAAAGTATAAAGACTTTGACATTCACTATACGGATGCGAATATTAAAAAAAAAATGTTAAGATTTGTGACCAACGGTTATTATACTGTAGTGACTTTTTAAATGATGCTTATTTTTATATAACAGTTTGAAAATTAAATGATTGCCTTCGGACTATTTCTTTATTATGTTAAATGAGTAGACTAAACAATTCCAAAATTAACAACAAAAATCTTATTACTGAGATATATTTTTTATTGAGTGAAGGAATATAAATGTTAAAAATGAAATGAAAAAGTATTTGGTCTGGTTTTTTAATAATTCATCAAAAGAATATTATCCCTATATCGGTCTGTACACAAACTAGTATTTGAGTAAAAGCCGACATGTTACCTCATATGATGTACTTTTCTCAGAGACCATAATGAGATAACAAATTAGACCAATTATTCATATTACGTAACCGAAATGCTCATTTTATTCAACTAAGCGACTTAAGCTTTCGTGAATAGAGAATTAAGGCATGCTTTCTTTAAGAACATTAACCATTTTTAATGTTCCTTATTTTTTTTATAAACAAATTTTATTGCATGCTTTCTACTACCTATTTACTAAGCAACAAAGTTAAAATTTTTTCCCTTAATTCTAGATACTTACATAAATATTTTTACATTCACAATATGACTCACAGAAATTGCAATTCTTTAGGTATTGGTATTAACTCAATATCCTTTGAATTCTTAGACAGCATGACCCACGATGCGAATACTTGAACCTTGGGCCTCTCTAATATCAACAGTTTTATACAAATATTAAAGTCGTGACAACATTAATCATTTGTTATTTACAGTTCCTTATTTGTAACAATTATGGATCCTAAGTTTTGACTAATATAGCGAATAATTTACGTCACTTAAAATACAGGTTTGCACTATTTATGTGTAGATTTCCCCTGTTACATATTACCGCAGTACGTGAGGCCACATAGAGCAATTATTTTATTTGTAATACTTGTGAAAGTGTACCAACTTAAAAAATATAAACTATTATTACAGAATAAGACCTTAGAGGCACACGAGCTAAGACGGGCGAGGAGAGTAATTAATATTTATTAATCATACAAAGGAATGTCTGTATTAAATAAAAAAAAAAGAAACAAGTTGTTTTTATATATGTAATTAATATTTTAGTTCCAATATGATATATATATGAATATATATATATATATATATATATATATATATATATGACACATATATATCTAAATACAATGTTTAATCTTTCAGGCTCGAGACTATTTGATAAATGTTGCAAAAATTAGTATCGTTTTAAATGTCATGTTACATTACTAGTAAGTTTATTTTATTTATTTTTTTAAATATTACGCTAGGGCGTGATTCTTATGATCAAAGAAGTCATATTGCACCGACGCTTTTTTTATTGATTTTTATTACGTAAAATAACAATAGAATTTTAATGCTATAAGTAGCAAGTAATTAAACAAGTAAGCATTAACCATTTCCTATGTTGAAATGAATAATAAGATAATTATCATAAAACGTAATTTATTTGTTTTGGAATATTTCCTTAGTTTAATTTGGGCTTGTAATTACATAAATTTTATGCTTAGCAAAATGTAGCGTCACCGGACGCGCTGCTGATGTTGAACATTGAAGTACGTATAAGCAGGGTCATGACGGCATAAAGAAGCGTCGTACAGTTCGCCGTCACGACATACGGGTCGTTCTCAACCCTACGATGACTACGAAAATGTTTAGTAAGAAAACATTAAAAATAAAACACTTATTAAAAAGATATAACTAATTGTATGTATCAAAAATGTTATAAAAATACAAACTCTTTGTTATAAAAATACAACATCGCACCCTGTAAAATTAAAATTATTACTCTAAACTATGCGAGATATGCGTATCTTCACTCACATAATGACAGTAACTCAATTATGTTTTATGTAAGCGATTGTACGATTACTGACGCGTAAAACTATGCAACGGTGATCATCCATTCAATGTTACTTCTCTATAACTAAAACCACTTAAATGTTATTAGATGGAATAAAATTTCTATTATAACCTTACGTATGAGTAATAATATTGTAATTTTATCATTGAGTCTTGAAAAACGAAAGTTGAGAAAAATAAGAACCTGTAAACGTAATACTGTTATTGTAGGGAATATAAGAGATCTCTGCTATTAAGGAGAAGACAAGGGTTTCATCTGACGCAGCATGAGTACCTATAGTTATAAACATAAGTTAAAAATTATATCTAAGTGATGTTTTGATGAAACAATCATGCAATACAGTCTCTTTAAACACATATTTCTCAAACGAACTCTTTATAGTTTATTTATAAATCGACCGCTAAAAGACGTATGACCTTATTTTAAATCTATAATTCGATTTATATCATGTCTCAATATAAGCATTTTTTATCTGTAACAGAATCTGTGTTATTTATAAAACGTAAATCAATCATGACTGTCTGGTAACATAACCTATATTTTTTTTAAGTTATCTTTGAGTCACTTCCTTACCTAAATTATTTATTTAGAATTAAATAATGCATACGTCACGATCGTCATTGAAAAAGAAACAAATACTTTTAATACATTAATTAAAATGTTCCGGGTCTCTTTATTATATAAGTATGTTGAATAACGACTTTAAACTGTTAAAACTTATTAATTTTTATGAGACAATTCATAACAGATTAAATATGCTTTATAGTGGGAAATATAATTAATAATTATTATTATCTATTACATGTATTTCATTGCTCTGTTCCCTATAATTATTATAGTTCTTTATATTATACGTACGATATTAATTTACGTTTAAGTAAAAATCTATGAAATATGAATGAATAGCGTCTTAAGTAATAATAAATTATTAAATACATTTCACATAATAGTAAACTGCAAGTGACGTTTCAAAAATTACTCAAGGAACGAGGTGTATTATTTATATATCTATCTTTATATCTATGCTCTGGTGAAAGCTCTAAGTGCTCAATAACATACAACACAAGTAGGAACCATTACGTTGACAATTGCACGTCTATGAAATCGATGTCACGCTCCAGATTTCGTCAATAGGCATATTTTGAAGATGAGCCGTTGAGTAATCGTTACTTACTAAAGTTATTCGAATAACAGATAATAATAAATCAATATTTATATTCGCTAAATAATATATTTATGTATAATACCCGTGGTTTTAAATACCCTTTTATTGTATAATATCAAATTTATAATCGAAAACTTACCTGATTAATTCTGGTTATTCAAATTTAATTTATTTTCTTAATCGTTGAAATAATTATACTTTTAATTACTGTGTATAATAGCAAACTATATTTATTTATAATTTTTTGTTCTTAAAATTATTTAAGTATGGGTTGTCGTTCTAGCGGATGCGACAAGATAACAATTTACTGCTATTAAGTACAATACCTGTTGTGCCTGAGGCGGTCAGGAAAACAGCGCAATTCCGAAGAAGGAAGCGATTACTTCGAAAATAACTAACTTCTGTACACAATACTTACAATAAACTGAATTTTACATCATGGGTGTAGATTTTTATAACAATAAACTAAAATAATAAATAAGCTCCTAAGCATGTATGGGAAAAATTTCTTGTTTTGTACATAACAGTTAGTTACCATATAAAAAGAAATTCAACCAGAACTGCCTCTTTTTATGTAATTGTCCATCTGCTTGGAAAAAATCGCCCAATAACTTCATAACAAACACAGCTTAATAAATAAATATAAATATTGAACAACATCACATACATTACTCTGATCCCAATGTAAGTAGCTAAAGCACTTGTGTTATGAAAAATCAGAAGTAACGATGGTACCACAAACACCCAGACCCAAGACAATATAGAAAACTAATGAACTTTTTCTACATATACTCGTCCGGGAATCGAACCCGGGACATCGGAGTGGCGTACCCACGAAAACCGGTATACACACTACTCGACCACGGAGGTCGTCAAGCTTGGTCATTTAATAAAATTATTTAAATAAGGGCTTCAAGAAATATAGAACAGTAAGATGAATTGTAAAGTTTTTTGGTAGTGAAAGTTTATATAAAAAAAGTATTAAAAACGTATTCACTTTCATAACAATGTAAACAGTATTTTTATAAATCCTGAATAATTAAGACACTTTAAATATAATGTAAATATATATTTCGATGTTTTTATACCTTTGGATAATATTTCTGTTTCGCTATTTCGGATCATATTGCAGGTTATCATAAACGTCATCAAGTACCAAAGGAACAGATAAGAACGTAATGGTACAGCGAATCTCGATTTAATTTATGTAACTTTTATTGTCTATGGTTATTTTTGTGCCACTTATTACATAAAAATCGTAAACCACATACCGCCTATTTCGTAATGGAACTTAATCTATTTTTTTTTCCATTCTATTTCCGAATTTTTATACGAGTTAATATTCAACGACATTTATACCTGCAAGACAATACTGGTCGCTGTTTTGAGACAATAAATTCTATTAAGAATGCTCACTAATAAAAAACTTACACGAAAATATATGTTTACGTAACAATCACATAACTATATTTACAGAGCTAGTTTTTTGTTAGAACTGGGTCATTTAAAAACGTGTATAGTCAAAATCTAGCTTTCCCTTACAAAACTTTCCGAAACATATAAATAAATATCATACATTTATATTTTGCTTAAATAATATTTTTACAATAGGAACATAATATCTATAAGTACACCAAACAAAATTAAATTCGATTTGTTTTTATTTTACTGATAAAAACCAAACTCTAGTTTTTGTTTACCGATGAACTTTAAACAATATAATAACACAAAAATGCTTAAATTTCGACTTATTAAGCGATCCATATGTTTGATGTACATATCTTTTACCATAAATTATACATTTGTTTATATTAGATTTGATTTTTTATGTGTGAACGCTACATAGATAATGCATACATACGAGTTCTCAATAACAACACAACAAAAGATTATAATTTTAATTTAAGAAACCAACATATATGAAAATCATGAATTGAAGATTCCTTCATTAAAATAGTCGACCTTTGCTCAGAAGGGATAAAGTAATTGAATATTTTACAAAGAGACGGAATGATGGATTGACGGATCGAACATGATGCAAACTTCCTTCGTGCAGGGAGGGCATAATTTTGGTTGTTACATGATTTCCCTTTTATATGATTGAGCGAAGATTTTGTACATTGCAATTCATTCAAAGATGATTTTCTTTAATTGAAAATGTATTAAAAGTTTCTAATTCTAATCGAGACAGTTTATAATCAAATATGTAATCAGATGTGTAAAGTTTACTAAAGCTTCGTCGAACTCAAGCCGTATTTCTTCTTCTAAAACTCTAATCTTTTCATCAACAAGTATGAGTAAAACATAACTTGCTATCGAGTCGATTTACGAAATAAAACTAGATCTCTACGACCAAAATTTTCCATATATGAAATAACTATTTTCATAATAATATTATTATTATTTCGACAAATACGAGTATACTACGAGATGACCCCGTCCGATTAGCCACAAAACAATTCATTGGATACGTGACCAAAATTTTATAATTGAATAATGTGGTCACGTATTTCAAATACGTTATTTATCATCATTATTACCAGCTAACCCGAGCTTTCTCCTGATCTATGACACAATTTCATAATACGTTGTTTTTGAAAGAAAAATGTAAATTTTTAAAGTGTTTATGATAGCGGGTCGGAGGTGATAGGTGAGATCAGAATTATCTTCACTAATATTTTTATAAATAATTCATTAAAACATAAATAAAAGTTTCTTTATGTAAGTGTTCTCAATCGAATGACAAAATTCTGTAATGTCACTACGGATTGGAGACTTTTGTCCTTGTTTTTTATAACACTAAAAACTTTCATTCATTCTGCGGTTATCATGAAACCTTGGGCCTTGTACTTGGTTCAAGTTCCTTTTTTATATAAGATACAAATTATTAATATTTAGGTTAACTTTTATTTAAAGCATTTTTAAGGGTCATCGTATTATCCAAGCATGGCAAAGGAAATACTCCATAACTTTTTTCTAAAGTATTATATTCTTATATAATTGAAAATTCTCATCGCCTAAAATGTAGTTAGATATGACATAATTCTTACGTTTTCTCTACAAATCCAATATCTGACCGCGAGTGTGACAAATCAACACGCACGTAACACAGGACGTAACAGTATAAAGAATTCTAATCACATAAAATAACAACACCTTAAGAAAGCTTAGCGCTTATCTGGTATATATATTTTTATCAATTATATACGATAAATAAAATATCAATTATATATTACAAGAATTAGGAATCCCTCGTCACAATTGAGCATTAATTTTTGACTCAGAATATCCGTCTGTTGAAGGATAGAAAACTTTACGCTTCGACCCCAAGCAGCTGAATAGTAAATAGGTGAAACGGCGGTGTATGGCAGTACGTATAATGTATAAGTTATATGTTATGTTAACGCTGTTTTTTTGTACTTTTCGTTATTGTTAAAAGCAATTGTCGCAAAGATAATTTCGAATTTATTAATTCATTTCAAAACGATTGCATATTGCAGTTAATTTGACATGGATCGTTTTACTAACAACTAATTTCCATTTTATTCATTTGTCATCTGAACATTAAATATTGGCAATATTTGTGTAGATTTTTCTATTTCTTAATAAATGGTCAAGATGTTAAAGGAAGAAATAAATTAATACAATCGAAAATATTTTATGTATTTTAATAATAAGAATTGCTGTAAATAATTTGAATAATTAAATATGTGCATTATTTAATTATATTGCAGTAATTTGAATAACTAAGTTATTGAATAACAAACTGATGAGTCGCACTCATAGCTTTGTTTTGCGACAATCTATTTTTTCCGTTCTTTTCAAAGCAAATGTCATGATGATATCTTGATGGCATTGAAAAGAAATTTTAAATCATTTATTTATTTATATAGAAAACTTATACCGATCGTAATAAAATGGTATCGATATAATCAATTAATATTTTGGAAACATACTATAAATAATTATAAGATTTTGTAAGTGGTAGTGCCACACTGCATACCTTCGGGTTGCAGCCGAATGGGCCGGCACGCCCGGGGAAGTACCACTCTCTCACTTAAAATCGGCGTGAAGTGGTAGCTATGTTACCGCGTTTCGTCTGGTATGTGAGAGTCCCGGAGGCCCGATACACCCCCCCCCCCCCCCCTTAAACATGATGGTTGTGCAGAATTTGGTTACATTACCCCAGGAGGGTACCATCAGCGACTGCGGTGGAGAATCCCTCTCTGGGCATCCATGCTCAGGACATACACCACCTGAGCAGGGATGCCCAGGCTGCCCTCCGAATTCTGGGGGGGGCAATTTTGCGCTCGCCACTGTTCGGGGCAAGCGGAGCAGGCATCATAAGGCAACCCCTACCACCCTCACTGTGGACTTCTGCAACATAAGGGGACTCAACTCGAACTTGAACGCCGTCCACTTTCACCTTGAGACGGCGAAGCCGGCCTTGCTCTTTCTTACCGAGACTCAGATATCTTCTCCTGCCGATACGACTTTTCTTTCCTACCCCGGGTATAAATTGGAACATTCCTTTGTACCACGAGCTGGGGTGTGCGTTTACGTCAGAGATGATATCTGCTCTCGACGCCTCGGCAGCCTTGAAGGACAGGACCTATCAATTATCTGGCTGCGTGTAGATTGTGACGACCATCCGCGAATCTACGCTTGCCTTTATAGGCCCCATAGCGGTAATGCCGAAACCGACCGACTGGTTGAGCACGTCCAAATGGCTACAGATTCCGTACTGCAGCAGATCCCATCCGCAGAGATCGTTATTCTTGGCGATTTTAATGCCCACCATGCCGAATGGCTTGGATCGCGCACTACCGATCATGCGGGTAGATCTGTTCTCGACTTCGCTTTAGCATATGATTTGACACAACTAGTCCCCTCGCCAACGCGAATACCAGACGTGGAGGATCATACACCTTCCCTGTTGGACCTTCTGCTGACTTCCCATCCGGATGGCTACCAGGTTATCGTCGAACCCCCTCTGGGCTCGTCGGACCACTGTCTCGTCCGAAGTACAGTGCCGGTTGCGCGTTACTCACGACCTCGTTTCGTGGGCTGCCGCCGAGTGTGGCACTACAGGTCAGCAGATTGGGATGGGATGCGGTCCTTCTTTGCATCCTACCCATGGGGGCGGGTTTGTTTCTCGCCGGATGATCCGAGTGTTGTTGCTGACTCTGTTGCCGATGTGGTACTTCAGGGTATGGAACTATTCATTCCGTATTCTGCGGTCCCCATCGGTGGCAAGTCCCAGCCCTGGTTTGGTCGTTTCTGCAAAACGGCTTCACGCAGAAAATGGGAACGCTACCAAGACTGGGCTAACGCATCAGCGTCTCGTGATGTAAATACCAGCGCAATCAGAAAGGAATATAACTCTGCCTCTAGGTCCTTCAAAAACGTGATTGCTAAGGCGAAGACGGAGTACATTGGCAGAATTGGCGAGAGACTGGTGCGCCTCCCTTCAGGAACACGTGCGTTCTGGTCTCTCGCCAAGGCTGTCTTAGGGAATTTCTGTCAGCCTTCCTTACCATCTCTGCACAAGGACGGTGAGTCATTGGCCCATACAGCGAAGGAGAAAGCTGATCTTTTAGGCTCTCTCTTCGCAGCGAACTCGACTCTGGATGACCGAGGAAAGTCACCACCAACAATCCCGCGGTGTGATACCACGATGCCGGAGGTTAAATTCCGGCAAAGTGCAGTTCGTAAAGCACTTCTTTCCTTGGATATTCATAAGTCGAGTGGACCCGATGGCATCCCTCCAATCGTGCTACGGACTTGTGCTCCCGAGTTGGCGCCGGTCTTAACGCGTCTTTTCCGGCAATCCTATGCATTCGGCGTCGTCCCGAACTCCTGGAAGACTGCTTTGGTGCATCCGATCCCTAAAAAGGGCAACCGCTCAGACCCGTCCAATTATAGGCCTATAGCCATCACCTCCTTGTTCTCCAAGGTAATGGAGTCCATTATAAACTGCCAGCTCCTGCGGTACCTAGAGGAGTACCAGCTGATTAGCGACCGCCAGTACGGTTTCCGTCGGGGTCGCTCAGCCGGTGATCTTCTAGTTTACCTTACTCATAGATGGGCGGAAGCAGTTGAGAGCAAAGGGGAGGCATTAGCAGCCAGTCTGGACATAGCGAAGGCCTTCGATCGCGTGTGGCACAAAGCGCTTCTTTCGAAGCTTCCTTCCTATGGGCTTCCCGGGAAATTATGCAATTGGATTACCAGTTTTTTGGCAGATCGGAGCATCAAGGTCGTTGTCGACGGTGCATGCTCTGACTTAAAATTCGTCAATGCTGGTGTTCCACAAGGCTGCGTTCTATCACCCACTCTGTTTCTTCTGCATATCAATGACTTGTTGCAAATCAGTAACATTCATTGCTATGCAGACGACAGCACCGTAGACACCTCATACACCGGCCGTGCTAATATTTCTCGGGAAAACGTCGAAGAAAACCGGAACAAACTTGTATCTGAAATCGAGTCTTCGTTAAACAAAGTCTCGAACTGGGGTCGGCTAAACCTAGTTCACTTCAACCCCAAAAAGACGCAAGTTTGCGCGTTAACTGCTAAAAAAACACCATTTGTCGTATCTCCACGATTCGAGAACATTCCGTTAGCCGCTACAGCTAGTATCGGAATACTTGGCGTTGATGTTTCGAGTCTCGTTCAGTTCCGCGGTCAATTGGAAGGCAAAGCCAAATTGGCATCAAAAAAGCTTGGTGTGCTCAGCAAGGCAAGACAGTATTTCACGTCGGCCCATCGTCTAAGACTATACAAGGCGCAAATTCGGCCTCACATGGAATACTGCTCTCACCTCTGGGCGGGTGCTCCCCAGTACCAGCTCCTTCCATTTGACCGTATCCAACGTAGAGCGGCACGAATTATCGACGATCAAGCCCTTTCCGATCTGCTTGATCCTTTGGCTTTGCGTAGAGATGTTGGATCGCTCTGCATCTTCTACAGAATTTATCACGGGGAATGTTCCGAGGAATTGTTCGAATTAATCCCGGCTGCTGAATTTCACCTTCGGACATCTCGTCAAAATTCCAAATATCACCCGCACCACCTAGATGTCCGAAAATCCACAACAGCGCGATTTTTAAGACATTTTCTGCCTCGCACAACCACTCTGTGGAACCAGCTTTCGCCGGCGGTTTTTCCGAACCGATACGACTTGGGAACCTTCAAGAAAAGAGCGTACTCTTTCCTGAAAGGCCGGCAACGCACCTGCAAGCCCCCCGGTGTTGCAGATGTCCATGGGCGGTGGTAGTCACTTTCCATCAGGTGAGCCTCCTGCTCGTTTGCCACCTTATGACATAAAAAAAAAAAAAAAAAAAAAAAAAAAAAAAAAAAAAATTAATATGAAAATAACCCACCGCTTAAAATTTATTAACAACATACATTTAGCTAGTTAGTTGAAACCACAAAATCATGACATTATTTCTAAACGAGACATCGAGAATACGGAAATTATCTCGAGTCAGCTTTCCTCTATTACCTCACAGCACATTACTTATTCGAACAGGAAGAATATACTTGATACAAGTCCATACGCACTACAGATCATTAAGTAGCAAACAGTCGTCACTACACACATGTCATTACAAGACAATTCCAATGTTATTCATGTTTCACATCACTTTTACGCCTACGTACCGTAAAACTTCATTTACAAGTATAATCGACATAATAAGGCCTGCTGCATAATTCATAAATGCAATCGCCGACGCTTGCAATGTATGTATTTGTTATTTTCGGGTACAGTTTTGTTTTCGTGATTAAATTTACGTTATTGGCTATTGCATAATCCTATATCAAGCGTTTGATTTATGAATAGTTTATTTCATATATTAATGTTTGAATTGATAATGATTTGTTACTCTTCTTTACTTATATACAGTTATTTGACAAATGTTTAGATAAATTTAACGCAAATGTTAAAACAAAAAAAAATTAAACATTAAAAAATATTGACGATATTTTATTTGTTACAGACGAAACAGGAGATCTGAAGGCTGAATCTTCAGAAATCATATCAGAAGCAGTAGCCCCGCCACCTAACTTATACAAACAAGTTGAACCAGATTTGATAGCAGCTGCTGACCAAGCAGACCACTCAATAGAAGTCGTCGGTGACTCACAAACATTCTTCCCTACATTTGCTAACTTATTCGAACCAAGACAACAAAATAACTTTAGATTGGGTTTCGGAAGCCAAGAAGCTGCCTACAGTCAAAGACCTAATTCTTATAGATCGCTGTTAAATTATCCTCTTTTTGGAGGGTATAAACCGTTGGAAGGTTTTGGAAAAAGTACGCCGGCTTCTGAACCTTTAGTTGACGCTAGCAGTAGTATTCTAGGTTCGGGTAATTTTGGTATAATTAGAGGAGGTACTTTCTTTGCTCAAAACGATGAAGATGCTGAATACAATGATAATTTTAGTTCTTATTACAATAATGGACATGGAAGGCCATCACTTAATGTCGGTTACATAGCAAATCCACGTCCCAATTACAAGCAAGACCAATTTGCTAATTTCAGAGATTTTGCCGATATAAATGCACCTTCTAGTTCAGCATATTCGCATTATGTAGTCGTATATGCTAACAAAAATGCCACGATAGATGAAATAAGTGAAGAAACGAAAAATGTCTTAACAAAGCCTAAAAATATCATAGAAACTTTAGAACAGCTCGACACACCGAGCCCGCCGAAGAAGAAATCAAAAGGAAAGAATAAATTAGAAGCAACTAAACAAAAGATGCTGCATAAAAAGGAACAATGGAAGAAAGGCAATTCGAAATACATTAGCCAAAAACATGACCCAGAAGAACCGTTATTAGCTCTAAGTTAAATCTAGTTTTTACATAAAAAAGACTTAATACGTGGTACACGTATTCATAGTGATAAGGAAGTAGTTTACAATTTTTGTCACTTCAAAGATGTGATAAATGGCTCACTGGCTAAATTAATAATAAAAGCGTATATAGTGTGCGTGTTGTGACGAATTTTAGTTATGGTATTGAATGACTGCTATTGTGTGAAAACTGATTAATAAATTAATTTCTTAAATATATTAGTTGTTTTAATTCAGAATCTCATCATTTATTTGTATAATTTCAACAATAATACCTTTAAAACAATATTATTTTTCGTCTTTTCATTTTTTTTATATTTAGTAAGGTAGGAGACAAAATAATTCGGCAACTGATGATAAATGTTCACCACAACCCATAAGAAATATGAACGTCAATGTGTCCCCGACCATGGGATATTAAGATATTATGTCCCTTGTGCCACGACTTGACTTATTCACTCTTCGAAAAGGACACTACCACTAAATGATAAAATAGCTTAAACAAGAACATTACATATAAAAAATTCTGTTCCACTGTTCCTATGTGTGTAATTTTATAATACGTAGACACGTAACGTAACTAATAAGCAAATATTATTTTACGATTAAAACTTTCAAAATTTAATACACTAGAAATAATAGCTAAATAATTATTGCTAAGTCTATAGGCATTTCATTACCAAGAAAATGTAAAAATATGCTTATATGTAACTTCAGATTGAGACATTGAGAGGTAGTCATTAAGAGAGAGATTAGGAATTACATGCGACAATAAGTTATAAGTACACTTGGTAGGATGGCTTTATGGCAAGCTCGTCTGGGTAAGTTACACATATCAATCAAAATCAAAATATACTTTATTTAAGTAGGCTTTTACAAGCACTTGTGAATCGTCATTTAACAAACTATATTAAGTGAAGCTACCACCGGCTCGGAATGTAGATTCTACCGAGAAGAACTACACAATCAAATGCTTTAGATAAATCACAGAATTCTGTAATAGCATTCGATGATTTTTCCCATGCATTGTAAATATGTTTGAAATGTTGTATTTTATCAGTTGTCGAGCGACCTCTTTTAAAACCGAATTGCCCACTATGAAAAATAGTATTTGTACCGAAATAGACAAAAAGTTGAATTAAATTTTTTTTTCGAATAATTTCATTAAAGATGGGAATATTGAACTAGGCATATTTTCTACTGCCAAGAAGATTGCTGCTTAGGATTGTTTATTCTGGAATGAAGGGTGAGAAAGCCAGTGTAAATTCAGGCACACCATCTGAGTTTCCAAGGAGAGTGGCGAAGGGGCGATGTAAAGAATGGGTAAATAAATTAACGGCACCAATGTATAAGAGACAGCTATGACCACTTAACATTCGTGTTGGCCCATACTCCCGTCCGCCAATCCAATTGTAAAAATTATGATGCAGAAAATCCTCACAATCCATATGCGGATAAATTGAGGAGAAAAGGTTCAAAGCACAATATCTCTTCTAAAACTCAATTATTAATCGACAGAGGAGTTGCATGTATCAAATAAGAATGCTCTCTTAATAATGTATTACTTAATATTCTGATGGAAATAAAATAAAACTCTTGATAGGAAACTTAGAAAAAAATGAGCAAATAACCATGGATTAAGTGGATCACTTAGCACATTTATTTCTAGTGCTGCTAATTGATTTTAATTTTTAACGAAGAAGAAATACTATAGTTCAACCAACATGACAAATAGCATGCCATTATATGTATATTTTTTAAGTTTTCCGGTAACGATTAGTGAGGATAAACAGATTACTACTAGAACTATTAAATAATATTTGTATTAGCTCAACGCGCCATCTATTGACGAGTAGTTAAACTAGCTGCCACAATAGCTATTATACAGCCATCTATATATATTAGCAGAAAACTATCGATTTAAAAATAAAAATATTCGGGATTTTTGATAAACTCATATTTATTTATTATTAATAAATATCCCTCTAGATGTAATTGATATTATGTATTTTTGTCTACGAATTACCTAAACACTTACTAAGGAATGTTAATTTGTTTATATTTTTCTATCTACGTATGATTATTATCTGTATCGTTTCGATGAAGTAACTATATTGTTTTTACTATTTAATCTATGCTTCATAAACTAAAAAGCTCTGTGAGTTACAGTAGAGTGTGGTTAAAATTTCCATATTTTAATTATGTACACATTTTTTTCTGTATTTATCTTGTAAAACATATTTAAGTAAATGTTAAATCTAATAAAATCGTCAATTAGTTGTAAGCATAAAGATAATCAAGTTCTATTAACTAGTTACACTTTGTAGTTAAAATGTTCTCTGGAAAAGATGCCGCAAATTCAGCATATCCCACTCAGTGGGCTTTGAATCCAACTGCTTATCAAAATATAGATTCAAGCCAAGTAGACTGGGCAGCTTTAGCTCAACAATGGATTGCTATGAAGGAGGCTGCAGCCATTGTAGGAGCACCACAGCCAAAAGTCGACGTAGAAGAGGGAGAAGCACCTATGGAAGTCGAAAATCCAGACACCAATTGCGAAGCACCTGTGACACCAGGCTCTGATTGGAATGCTTCCTCTAATTCATGGGGGAGTTCTTGGAATCAATGGGGTAAGTCACTAAGAGGCTTTTATAACCTTTAAATTGATCGGTTGTCTCACCGACACAAAAGTTAATTTTAATAGGAATAGTATAATATAATAAGAACTTAAAAGAATTATTTTACAATTTGTTAAAACTTGTCTTAAAATCATTGGTATAACTAATTTTCATATAAATAAAAAATAGCAATAAGCCTGTCAAATCCAAACATGTAAAAAATACGTCCACTTTTTAACTAACACAATATATTAATGATATTATCATAGGTTGGGGTTGGTCAGGTTCGGGGCCAGTTGACCCTAAGATGACATCTGATCCATCAATGGCTATTCCACCAATGATTGATGGATACTCTGACACAACAAGTTCTACACCTGGGTAAGAAACTGTTTTAATAATTTATAACAAAGTCATGAAGCATATATTTTATAGAAGCATTTACTTTTTCCATTCTCTACTGATTTCCTATTTAAATCATGTGCTCGTAGAAGAAAATATAATAATTTTATAACATAAATAATTATTTCTTTCACAAAAATAACACTAGTCATGCTACTATACTGCAATGCAAAATTTATTCTACTGCTTCATCATGAAGCTTTTATTTCAAACAATATCTTGTTGTTACGGCATATTTGAACACTTATTATTATTTTTTTTAAACTGATGCATGCGCTATGAATCAGTTGACTTTAAAAAATATGTCTGTGGATCTCAAATTGAAGAACATTGAAAATTGCTGCCCATAAATACGTACATACAATATACACAACATGTGTATTTTCCGTTGATATTTTGTGTTTACCTTAGCATTTTTGCTTCTTGTACATACTACAATCAGTATAAAACTAACTTAATTTTAGAATATTGAGTAATAATACCAAAACTTGAAGTAATAATACCAAAGATTGATCATACTAAAAACAATTATGTTAGTTTTTTTTTTAATCTGTCTTTCACTAACTAATATATGGCAAAGATATATTAGATTATTACGATACACTATAGTTATTGCTAGTATCTTATTGTTTAGCATAAAACTGACATTCCAAATCATTTATTATTTTATATTATATATTAAGGCCGTACTAAGTTAAGTGAATCAAACCATTAGATTTTTCTGTTTTATTGCAAAAACATGCAATCAATTAGTATATCAATGATTCATAATTGAAGCCAAATATTAGTAAGAATATTGGACTGAGCCATAATTAAACTGAATATTGACTCACTGCCAACACAAAAAAAATCTAAATCTTCTAGTATCTATATAAGGATCATGTAAATCAAAACATTAATTTGGGAAGGTTCTTATTTGCCCTTTTCAATAATTTTATAATTTAAACCTAATGCCACTTAATAGTGTGAATTCTAATGGGGTAGTATACTAATACATTTACTATTTAAATACTTTTTAAAACCAAAATAACAATGTACGAGTACAACAAGTGCAAGTCAAAGTAACAGTAATTTTTAATATTATGTTTAAACCAATATTCTATATATTTTATACATTTATTTTAAAAATGTACTGTAAATAAAAACAGAAAAGTATCTTCTATATGTAAAAGGTAACAAGATGTATATCCTAAGCAGATAAATCATTCATGGCTTAAGACTTGAGTCTGAAGGCATGATTTTTAGATATGTTGTAGTTAGTAGGACTTTGTGCAAGTCTGTTTGGATAGGTACCAACCGCTCATCTGATATTCTACTGCCAAACACCAATACTCAGTATTATTGTGTTTCGGCTCGAACAGTGAGTGAGCCAGTGTAACTATAGGCACAAAGGACATAACACCTTATTACCCAAGGTTGTTGGCGTATTGGCAGTGTATGGAATGCTTAATATTTCTTACAGCACCGTCACAGTGGTGACCACTTATCATCAAGTATAAAGTCATAGTCACGGTAGCATGCGAAAGCGATCTCGTGACGCTCACCAAAGTGACTGAGAGGGTAAAAATGGTAAAATTAGGAACTCTTAGGAGGTGAAGCCGTGATTTGACAAACCTAACCATCACTTTTATAATTTGTTTAAGGGGTCCACAGCCATCCTCCCTAATATTACTTAGGATACTACATACTACTGAATATGAATGAATGAAATGAATAATGATTAAAAAAAATTTGGAGCACTTTCGAGGTGCAGCTGTGATTCGACAAATTTACCAAATTAAATACCCAATATTTTAAAAACACCCCTATGAAGTAACTTAAACTACAATTCACATTAGTAACTTTTTTCTATCTTACAATATTTTTCAGATATACTACAGGTACAGTAACCACTCCTACCTTTCAACATGGATACTGGACAGCACCGCAATCAGAAAACTCATCCAATAATAGAAGTGAGAGTAGAAGTCGAGATAGAAGATCCAAAAGCAAAAATAGAGATAATAAAACTCCTAGAAATAGATCGCATAGGTAAAATGATTTGGTTTTTATTATTATTTTAATAACTGGTATAGCTTGTGCCAACATAAAAATATAATTATAAACTATTAAACTATGTACAAATAAAAAAAAACAAGTCTTTAAATTTTTAAATAAGTTTTATATCTCAAAATTGATTTTATTATTTTATGCACAACAATGTATATTACATATCTGAGAATCTTTTTTCTTACAATTCACACATAGTCCAAGAAACTTTTGTAAACAAAAATACATCATTGGTAATTGTATTAACTACACTAACAAAAAAAAACATGTTAAGGCTTCTAGCTACCACTTGCTCCAATTGAAAAATCACATACATATAAGCATTTATTGAGCAACTCTACTTTTGATGCTATAATTTTTAAACTGTTATATTTTTCAGGGATAAACCTCCTTTAATAACACCAGTCATTGAACCAATAATAATGCCGTCACCTGCTGTTGCATCCACCATTGATGCTGCTAAAAGGCGGCAGCTCCCTGCATGGATAAGAGAAGGTACATATTATTTGTACAGATTCATCATACCTTTATTCTAACTACTGATACTTTACGATGATTAAACTTGTTGGTTATTCCAAAAGACTTATTTTTTAAATGATTTAATTTATATCAGTGATTAAATTCGTTAATAACAATTTGATTGAATTAAGGTTTAGAGAAAATGGAACGCGAGAAGCAGAAGGCAATAGAGCGTGAACAAGAAAAGAAGGCTCAAGAAGAAGCAGAAATCGAGAAGAAGAGGTTAGAAGAAGAAGAATTAGAAAGAATAAAATCAGAGGCCGGTGGTCAACCTGTTCTACCAGCTAAGAGCAAATTCGTAAGATCTATAATTTATTAAAAAAATGACACACATGTATATGAATAAAATGTCCACAAATACTTCACAATTAACTCAGATGATACTGTACTGGATTAACGAAAAAGCTTTTCATAACTAGTATAACATTTACACATTCCAATTATACTGTCTCAAAAAAGTTTCTATTTCAAAAGCAATAACAAAAATTTAAAGATATATAATCTTTAAAAATCGGAAAACTCGATAATATTATAATAATTTAATATTGGATTTAAAATTATATAATAGTTAATTTAAGTTAATAATTGAATATACATCAACATCGATTAATTGTTCTGTCGTCATAGGATTCGGAGTCGGAGGGGTCGCCGTCGGAGAGCGAGCGCGCCGCGTCGCCGCTGGGCCGCAAGACGCGCGACGAGCTGCTGCAGGAGCTGGTGAGTCCTCTGCTCTACTCGCTTGTACCGCCTCGCCTTAGGAGTCGGAGTCGGAGAGCGAGCGCGCCGCGACGCCGCTGGGCCGCAAGACGCGCGACGAGCTGCTGCAGGAGCTGGTGAGTCCTCTGCTCTACTCGCTTGTACCGCCTCGCCTTAGGAGTCGGAGTCGGAGAGCGAGCGCGCCGCGACGCCGCTGGGCCGCAAGACGCGCGACGAGCTGCTGCAGGAGCTGGTGAGTCCTCTGCTCTACTCGCTTGTACCGCCTCGCCTTAGGAGTCGGAGTCGGAGAGCGAGCGCGCCGCGACGCCGCTGGGAAAAATACACATATACGCAACGTAACATTTTTCAAATAAGACACTAATCATTTTGTTCCCCACCCTTTCTATGGGTTTTATAAATATTATTATTACAATAGAAGTAGTTAAAAAAACACTATCATATTTGATTTGTTCACTCAGTACGAACGTGCACCTTCATGTTAAATTATCTGCAATACACTTACACTACACACCCGAGAACACATATTTATTTATTTATAGTAAACACACTTCTAATGGTTCGTATTTTAAAAAATCTTGAACCACAAACACAAAAATGTCACCAGCAAGTTGCAACAATATATTGAAAATTTTTACAAAAAGAATCGTAATTATTTATAAATGATTACCATTCTGTCTGAATGAATATTCGAAACCATATAAAATATGTATTCGTTACTTTAATTGCTGGGTCAAGTCAATATAAATAAAAATAATATAAAATAAACCTTTTTAGTAAAACGATATGCATTGTCCACAGATGTTAGCCGTACGTCGATCGCTAACAGAAATTCTGCTGGAAGTGACCGACCAGGAGATACATACGGTGAGCCAGGAAGAACTGGCGCGGTATACCGCCGCTCAAGGTATTTCCACTCATATAGGCTTATACCAAACGCCCCGAGCGCCAAGACTTTGCTATACAAGAAACGTTCGCCTGACTCTGTCCGCGATGTAGTATAGTGTGCCCATTGTCATAAGTGTCGCGAACCGGACCGTGATGTGTATCGTGTATTATAATAGCTAATGAAGTTTAATTTCAGATGTCGCCCGTTGATCGAATACATGTAGTGTGTTATTAATGTTGGTTTTATTTATATGGTAAAAGCTTCGCGCCTCAACGCTATGAAGGCAAGCAAGTCCAAGGCGCTGGCGTCCATCGCCAGCGGGCTCGGTGAGTGTCCCTTTCACTCTCGCTCCCTCTCGCTGTCCCTCTCGCTCTTGCGGGTGTTCTATGTCACGCGCACGCACACAAAAACACCCAGCTTAAATTTAGTACTTGTATACAAAGCCCATATATAGAAATAGAAAGTTGTTCATATAGAGTTATCACAATGTATAACTACTTACAGTACATCCGACTACATAACAAAATGATAACAATAAATAAAAGTGATAAACAAATCATGTGTATGTACCCAAAATTAATGATAAGAATATTGACACAACATTTACTCTCACAATGAACTAGATAAGAAAATGAATATTTTCATTGGAACAACTTTTCAACTGACTTAACATTCCATTTCAATTTTGCATAAAAAGTAAAGATGTTATAGTTATTGCTTTAGTTCTCACAATTTGTAGACACAATTTTATTTACTTAGATACATAATTAGTCCACTAAAACAGCAATTCCGTATATAACACTGACATAGAACATATTGCAATACGACAGCAATAAGAGTGGATCTAAAGACCGATTTTATAATGATTTTTACGTGTTATTGCAAAAATGTATATGGTGGTATTACTACGTGTATAATAATCAGTGTTACCATTTAAAAAGACACCACATACATTTAATATGATTTTTTTCAGCATTGCGTCATCTTTATTATTTAGTATTCACTATTGGTTATTAACTACATTAATGGGAAACGGTAAGATTAAATTTATAATAAAATTATTAAAAAAAATAGGTTTAAATTAAAAGATTAATTGTCTAAAATTATTATTGTAAATAGATATTAATTTTAATGACTTAATCGATCACTTGAATAAATGTAAAAATAATACATGTAGGACGAATCCTTGAACTTAGATTACGTTATGGTATTGTTATACGCCAAGCATTTTTATGTCAACCAAAACCATAATTATGTTATACTAGTTTAATATTAATAGATGTTTTACTCTAATACCGATTCCTAAATTGTCGTCATAGATTATAAGAAATATAAGTAGATCTCTCATCAATATTGTACTATATTAATTTACGCAAAATATACTATTGACTATAAGAATTGAGAAAAAATGTCTTCATTTAAAATATAAATAAATTTAGCGGTTAAAATAAAGACAAACTCGTATCCACGGTGTGTGTGCCCGTGTGTTATCGGTGTGGGTGTCGCAGGGCTCGGCGCGTACGAGAGCAGCGACGACAGCGCCGACGAAGAGCACCACGACACCTCCGACATGCAGCTGCAGGTACGTCACGGACACATTCCAGCTTCGACGATGTCGTTTGTCTATTAGAATTTGGGGAGGAGAGCGATTTAGTATAAAAAGTGCATGAGATTTTAATTGTTTTTTTGTTGAATCGGTTTTCTTCTAATGTGATATTCTAGTGATTTCTGAATTGATTCCAAATGAAACCGAAAAAGTTTACTTAACGGTTTTCAAATAAAAAAAAAAAAAATTTTTATTTGATTCAGTTTAAAAAATGGTTGCCATAAGAGTAAAGAAAAAAGAGGTACTTGATAGAATAAAAAAAGCATGTTGATATAACATATTTTAGTTCAGGTAATTCCGGTTTCGGTGTAAAATGTATTTGCCTAATTAGAAACATTTTAGTTTTTATTTAGAAATACATAATATTCGGTTACTAAGTAGATATTATTGTACCGATCAATTCAACAAAAACCTAAACAGCCTTGTCTTGCTTTGGGTAACAGCACCTTAAAAATTGCGCAATATACTCACAACTAAAGGTGAAGGAATATTCATTGTGTGAAATGGCGCTACACTCATATTCCGTTAACTAAAGTAAGAATCATCACTATCGGTTCAATATGCACAGAACAAATGACAGATATATATGAAATAAAAATGCAATTTTTACAGAAGCTAAATTAAGAAAATAAAATAATGTAATACTTTTGTCTAATATTATTTATACAGGTTTTTCTACAAAACAAATACTTAAACATAATTTTTCTACATTATCTGTGACAGTTTCCTGTAATAAAATTATACTTACAAATCTTGATAAGTCTTAGATGTTTAAAGATATCATTCCATTACTAGTTTTTCTTGTACTGAGTATAACTTGTATATTAAGTCTAAGCATACAAATTATTTGTACCTAAGCATAATTTTGAAGATTAAATCAGAATAAGTAATTAAGAAAGGTTTCCATGCCGTTGAACTGTAATGCATTAAACATCTACCTTAGCACTAAGGCAAGAAGGTCCTAGAAGCAATATACCAATCTATTATTTCTATAGGTACTTCTGAGTAGCATAATTTTTTTTTGTCAATGCAAAGCCGCTCCGGTGACTTTATCCACTTAATTTGCAATTAGTCATAATCATCTTGCAATGATTTTTAGTTTACTCATTTCTGTTTATGTATGTAGTAAATTTTAGCTGGGTCAATATTCATTAACATTTATGAGTAGTGTATCTCTACTTGCGCTCGGGCGCTTGTAAGCTGGAGCTAATATGGAGCTGATATCCCAAAAACAGTTTTTCTGTCTAGTGTAAAAATAATTTCAATATCTGTGGCGTTATTTTGGATAAAGACAAATAATAATATGAAAATAACAAAACAATACTAATGAATTAGAATCAATATAAATTACAATTTGCAATGCTGCAAAGCTTCGAATCTTAGTAAAAAATACTTTGACATTGTTACCATTAAGGTAACTTGCTTAAAAATTGTTATTTGTTACAGTTGCTTTTTACTTTTAAATAAGTATTATTATCAAATATGGGGAAGCCAACGCGCTGATCTAATAAGACAAAATAAACGTTAACAGGAAACAGAGTCAATAGTTCTCAACTTACCTTAATTTAAAGAAAAATGTTACTATTTTCACACTTTTCTTTAAATTAAAATACGGTATATTAAATGAAAAAAGAATCATTAACATCGTTAACTAACTACACTAAAATCATATATGGTATTCGACTAAACCAACTTATATTTATTGCTTATATGTGCTGATGTAATTGACATACTAATTGGAGCAACACTAAATAATGATTTTAAAATTCAACTAACTAAACGTAGTCAACAATATCTAAACGCAATAAAATCATACTAGGAAATCATAAGGCGCAAACGTCAGGACTTTGAGCGAACATCGCGGGAAATAGAAGCCGAGGTGCGTCGTGCCGAATTAAAGGAGACCGGAGGCGAAGGAACCACCACGCCGTCCAATACTACACCGGAGAGACCAAGGCGATCACGTGAGTTTAAAAACATTTGGGAAGCAAATATGATATTTATAGACTATAAAAGTGTGGGTCAAACACCCGAATCAAATGTGAAATATATTTTGCTAATAATATTTAAAGTTGCGCTTATATCGACTACTTCTAACGTGTCCAAAGTAATTAAGCTTGAGTCGAATAACGGACCGGTATGTAAATTTTTATTATAGCTTTTTTTGTAAAACTGAGTTTTTTCGCCTATTTATCTTAGAGATAAAAATTTATACTTTAAATTTTACTATTCAAGTACTCATATTAATTAATTTCTTAAAGATATTCACATAAGTATCTACATAATAATTTATTTTTAAAATTAATTATAATTACAGTTTTAATTGAGGCTATTATTATAAAGTTCTATCTTCATACCATATAATTTAAAAATATATGTTTTGTTTAGGATCTTCTGCGACACCACCGCCCATAGACAGTGAAACGCCCGAGAAAAAAATTGAACGTCGGCCTTCTAAAGATAAGAGAATAAATAATAAAACCTCTGATAAAGTCGATAATAAAAAATTAGATACAATCCAAGAAGAAAAACCAAAGAAGTCTAATAAATATGAAAATACGCCAAGCCCACAAAAATCGAATAAAGCAAGTAAAGATGGGACAAATTCTAGTTCTAGTGATTCTGATGACGATTCAGCTAGTTCTAATAAGTCATCATCGGAAAGTGAACCCGAAGCTAGAATTGAGAATAACCGGACCAAAAAACGTAAACGTAGAAGTACCAGTTCTAGTGAATCCCATAAAAAATCTAAAAAACATAAAAAAGATAAATCAACCAAATCGAGTGATAAGTGCTACCCAAAATCAAAGCATCACACCGAACAAGAAAAAACCGAAAGAACAAAATCAAAGAAGAGAGACGATCACTACGATAAACTTAAGTCTAGGAGTAGGGACTACGAGAAGGCGCACAAAGACAAGTATAGGGATGACTCGGACGAAGACAGGCCAAAAAAGCGCTCCAAGCGTTCTCGGTCCACTAGTTACGAATCGCGCTCCGGTCGACGAAAAAGTAGAGATCGCTCCGAAGACAGATCTCGTAGGCGGGATAAGAGGTCATACGATAGGGATAGTTCGAAGAGGGATAGGTCTTACGATAGGTCCGGTCGAGACTACGACAAGTACGATAGGTATGCACGCTCTAGGGACGACCGCCATGACAGCTACTCCCGCCATCGCCGATGAACAGCAGGTTACAAATGACACAGGTGGTATTTTTTACTTATATTTCAAAAAGTTGTGTGTATCTTTCGTCAAAACATCCATTATTATTATCGTTCTATATTGAAATATTCTTATCTTCATAGTAAATACTTCCTAATCCTAATCTTCGGTTTTCAGTGGAAATATTATTAATAAGATTTGATTAGGTTTTATTAATATTGTGTATTATCCTGCAATCTTATAGAGTATACATGAAAACAAAATAGTTAATCTGTCCATATATTTGAAATAAGGCTGTGATAAATTATTTTTAACTTTCCTTGCAGGTTCTGGTGGCCCATAAAGAGTATGCTTCCGGTGTAAATAGATTTTTGTGTATTATATTTTATTTGCATTAGAATGTAATAATACAAATAAATTTTACTATTTGAAAGTATTTTTTGTATATTTTTTATTATCTTTACTATTCACACTAACAAAAAATTATAGAATATAACAAAAAACATTGTAATATTGCTCATTATAATTAGATTTTTTAAATATATCACTAAGTTCCAGGTAATAAGATAAGATTCCTATGAATAGGCTTACACAATATAAAATTGTGCAAAGCATTGCAAATTTAATAATAAAGGATAATGAAATGCAAAGATTAAGCATATAACTTATGTATTCATTTTTAAAAATATATCTACAAGTATTCTTAGATTATTAAATAAATAGATTATTAACATGAGTGGTTGAACTGCAAACAAGTTTAAATAAAATATAAATGAAAGAAAAAACATTAAATGAATAGACATACATTACTGAAATGACCAATACATAGGTACCAATATTAAAAATCAGAAATTTCATTTTCTTTATAAAATTTTACATCTCAGGAATCTAACAGTTGATCACAATTTAATTTACATTCTCTATAACTTAACCTAACATCTAGAATATTTATTTACCAAACCTTTGATCACATTTATTATATTTATAAAGAGCACCTAGATAACAGTTTATATTAATATTATGATGCACATCTACCTGAATAAATTCAGTTAGTCTAATTTGCCAAGGCAATAGACCAAAAGTACAACACAATGGTCCTGTAAATATGACCAAATCTGGATCTGGGATAGCAGGATTTAATTTCATAAAAGCTTCACCAAACTCTTGTGCAGTAAACTCTTTAGACATTCTATCACATTGCAGGTCCCCTTTGGCTATAAGTTTAATGCACTGGGCTATTCTAGGTTTTCCATCACTGTATGAAAATATATTTACGAAAACTGTATTTGCCTGTATACCATTGGTATAACCATTTAAATCCGGTTTATTTGACCATTTGATACAGCCTGGAATGCCTTTTTTGTTCCTCTCTATTTCATAAAATAACTCTTCTTCCATTTTCTTCAAGGAACCTGTGTAAAGAAAATTAATATTACAATAGAAATTGAAATCAACTATGATTAAAGAGTAAAATTATTATTGATTAAATAACAAATTGTAAATAAATATATGCAACCACATTCATGATAGTTGCATCATCTGTAACTCTGTAACTATAATAAGAGACCTGAGATTAAAATATTTTACTGTAAATTATTGTTTACCTGTTACATCATAGAAGCTTACATAGGGTACTCCAACAACTAGGTTCCAAATGACCAGCTGAGCTAACTCACTGATGGTGTGAACATTGCTATCTGCCAACACTACTAAATGTTTTAATTTGTTTTTCATTTTTGGCACATTTTCCAATAACATCAGAACGTCCCTTTTTGTCACCTGTTCCTTGGATAAATTGCAATTTTTACTACATAATCGGCGAGATACATTCTGAACAGCAACAAGTATCTTCACTACCAAATGTACGAGAATGTACAATAATTGTCGGAGTAGCTTCGACAACATGATCGATGATTTGCAATATCACACCTGCTTTCGTATTTTAACATATTATTTTACTAGTAAGTATACGTATCATTTTTTGACAGATTTCAATTTTCATTCACAAAACGTGATCCCGATCATTTCTGATTTCATCGGCCCGCAACTATCAACCGCTTTTATTTAGAACCAATCACGAGCTTATATGTGTAAAGACAGTGATACCAACATTCCTATAAAATACGTTCAGGAAAATACCAAAAAAATTTTAAATATAAAATTGAATAAGTTACTTTTAAATATAGTGTGCTGCTATGAAATGCTTTTGAAACAGTATAAGTTTTCACTGTATTGTATATGTATTTTGAATAAAATTTATACTGTACTTATTTGTTTTATTTTTTAATATATGTATAGTGTTTGTTCGATTAATATGAATAAAGAGCCTAAAAGTTTTAGTTTATCATCATTAGTTTATTTATTATAATATAAAATGTAGCTTACAAAATAGTATAAATTAAGCGATTGACACTGCAGGCTATTTTGGAGACCAAAATATATGCATTTATAAAAAAAAATTGAATTTTCCAAGGTCAAAACGTAACTATTGACACATTTTACATCGTTATTACGAAAATAATAACCTTAGGGAATATAATTTTGATAAGAATAGATATTAAAATAATTTGGAATGATATCATCAAAAAAATAGTAATAAATGTTAGTAAATTTGATCATTATTTCCTTTCCATTTTGTAGTTCTTTTTTCGTTTTGCTTTTAGTTCTTCATAAAAATGGATTTTTAAATGCGATATCTTTCATATGACTCTTATATATATATTGATAAATATGTATTTTCGATATTTGTTTGAGTTTTTAACATTGAAAAAATAATCTACTACGAAACTCAATCCGGCGACATTTTACCAATATTTTGATAGCAAGAAGTTAATAAAAAGTAAAATAAAGCCTATATCCACCGATGCATTCAAACCTTCTTTCATTTGTTTTAAGAATTTCAATAACAAAGTTTAATGAAAATATGCCATATATTTATGCAAAATAAAAGTTTAATACTTCCTCAAATAGGTAAATGGTATTCGACGGGCCAACCTGGCAATTATTTAGGCTAACACAACGGTTGTTTGTCTATTTTGTCAAAAATGTTTATTATTATAACAAGACATAATAAGTAATTTAATAAATAAATAATATATACAAAATATTTGACACAGACTTTACTAAAAATTTAATATATAAAAAATCATTTAAAATATATAAAAAACATTTGGGAACAAAACTCATTATTAATCATAAATAACTACTAGTTTATCCTTTTTAATCGGACTCAGGATTATACATCAATTATTAACAAACCAAAGAAAATCAAATATTTCAATTCTGTAATTTGTCAGTACAACTATACGCACTCACGGTGATATCCGTTTCCTATCGGCCATGATTGTTTCTTTCAATTGTCAGACTTAGCTGATAGGTTAGTACATTTGTGTTTTTTTATAAAATAATCGGTAAAATGTGTGATTTTGTTATTTAAATACTTATTTGATTAAGCATTAATTTATAATACATCACATTTATAAATGCAAATCATTTTAATAAGTTTAAGCTAGGTCCCTTTTATAATATCAGTGTGGCCACGCCGTTACAAGATGTTCATGGTGTTTTTTCAGATACCTCAAAATGCAATTGCACATCAGAGGACAGTCTACGCACATTCTCGATGTCAATGGAGAAGAATCCATTGGCCAGATTAAGGTAAATTTAAAGAAAAAAATGTAATGAATTTTAGGGAGCACGAATTTTTTGTTCCTTTAATATAACCTCTACAATATTAAGAATATGATAGTAGTACCATGTATAATTGGAATAGATATAAAATAATTCTGTTGCTACTTTATAATAATTATTCAGCATTAAGCATTCTATTTACTGAAATGTGAATAATCTACTGTCGTATTGAAATAAACATCATAAATTTAATTGTTTCCAAATATTTCTATTATATTCTCTTCTTTTCTGTATAATAGTTATTAGCAAGCGGTATTATATTAGTATGTAATTAATATTAGCTCTTATAAGATTTAGTATTACTTTACAAGTGTCCCTATTATATAGTTACATAGAGTTGTACATAGGAAAGTTTATATATATTTACACTATTACACTATGACTAATGTAATAATTTCATATCAGATTCATAGTGATAATGGATATGCTATAAAGTGTTTTTATACTGTAATAGATAATTGTTTCTAGTATTACAGTAAGTGCAAATATATAATTAGGAGAGTATGATTGTTTTGGATTATTTTATAGTAATTATTATTTTTTCACTTTGTACTCTTATTTTCAGGAGCGCATTCGTGCCCTTTCTGACATTGGCAATGATGAATTAACACTGTCAGTATCTGGAGCACCTCTTGAAGACGGACTCCTTGTATCTGAGCTAGCTTCAACAGAATTGGACCTTACTGTACCACTGCTCGGTGGTAAAGTGCACGGTTCCCTTGCTCGTGCTGGTAAGTTATATAGTATAAATGTACTTGAAATTCTAGTATAAAAATTGTTTTAAAACAACTAAATTAAGCTTCATATATAGATTTATTTCTTATGTTCTGGATATGTGTTATTGCATAGCACTTATGTGGTTTTTCTTGACTCCGATTGATTATGTATAAAATTTTAATAGAGATAAACGCACATTATTAAAAAAGTTTTTAGAATATAACAGAAATACTTTTTGTGTTTAGGTAAGGTAAAGGGACAAACACCAAAAGTTGAAAAGCAGCAAAAGAAGAAGAAGAAGACTGGCCGTGCCAAACGTAGGATCCAGTACAACAGAAGGTTAGTTTCATAATTTAAAATACGAAAGTAATTTTTTTTTTGAATATTGAAATGATTTATCTCTTTTGGAAATAATCACCCTCATATTAACTAAGTAATAATTTATTTCTTTAATTTAAATCATGTACTTTATATACTTATTGAATTTTTATTTCTAGATTTGTCAATGTTGTCCAGACCTTCGGCCGTCGCCGTGGACCCAACTCCAACTCATAGATATATGTATTGTAAATAACATGCTGCAAATATAACATCTGATTTGCCCAAAACTTGCTTTTTCATTATTAGATCTAAAAAGTCTTCCAGACAAGGTTGAAAAAATGTACACTACAATCAAATAAATACATTTAAATAAGAATTGAAATTTAACAATACATAAGATAACTAATGTTTTATATAAAAAAAAAATCACTCGACAAGTAAATTGGCATTTTGTATTTCCTTCAATCCAAAAAAATAAATACCTTTTATGGGTTGAGGTATCAAAATGTAGTTATTAAGTAGATATAGTGAATATAGTTAGTATATCATTTGGATTTTATTTAAAAATTCATTGGATAAATGTTGTCAAATTGATTTGGTTTAAACTTAATTTAACTATATTTTGTAAAACGAAGATTTATAAAAGTTAATGAGAATACAAAGCTAAAAAACGCCTAGTTTTGAAACAGCTAAGAGTCACCAATATATACTAACTCTTAACATATATGCTGAAGTATTATTTTAATTGATATTCCTAAAAATTCATTCTGATGTACTTAATTGGTAATGTCATTTAAACAGTTCATATAAATTACGCTATATAATTTTCAAGTATGCAATTCAGTTTATAAAAGCGCTTCTTGTCTGTCTGAAACTTACAATGAATTAACGCAATTTAAATGGACGACTTCTTGAATAATCTGATATTCAATAAGAACGAATCACACTCCTTACATATATGTCACGTAGTCCTGAATGCGGCTACTCCAGCATAAGCGCTATTAAGGAATTTCAGCGAGGAATATATGTCACCGTAAGATTACAAAAATCGTTAGATATATGTATTGTGAACTGTGAAATATGATTGCAATTTAACGCATTATTTTTCGCTATATTGTAATCTGTCAAAGTCAAACATAGATTACAATCTGTCCCCTGATTGGCGGGTTTTATTGTAAGAGCGACCAATCATGCGTCACCGTTATTATTCGGTAGCTTACAATCTATCGAAGTAAATTTCAGTTAAATTATAAAAACTAACCTAACCTAACCGAAATATTATGAACTATCGAAATTATTTATATTTTATTGCAAATTGAATAAACGTTCACAATCTATTACAATTGGGCGAAATTCATTATAATTTAACGGTATTTGCAATTTTACGGTGAAATAATACATACATAACGTTCAACCAATCAGCGCGCGAGGTGCATTTCATACACTGTTCACGATTTGCCCGCTTCCCATCGATAGATAACAATATAGCGAAATATAATGCGTTAAATTGCAATCATATTTCATGGTTCACAATATTTGGACTGTTTACAATCTGACGAGATAGATTGTAATCTAACGATGTTTGTAATCTTACGGTGACATATATAACACATGGGCGGAAAAGTTCCGGGCCTGACAAAGAAAACACGTTTTTTTTTCTTCAAAATTAGCTTTTTTATCAACGTTATTTCCATGAAAAACAACGCATTAATTCCAGTGCCACTCTAACATTTCAATACCACTTTTGTAAAACTATTTATCTTTTGCCTCAAAATAGGCCTTAGCGATAACCTCTTCATTCGAGCGAAATTTCTTACCAGCGTGCATTTTTTGTCGGTCTCCGAATAGCCAGTAGTCGCTAGGAGTCAAATCTGGCGCATATGGTAGATATGGGAGCAATTCGAAGTTCAATTCATTTAGTTTTACCATTGTTTGGATTGACTTGTGACACGGTGCGTTGTCTTGTTGAAACAACATTTTTTTTTCGCCATGTGCGTACGTTTCTTTGCAATTTTGGCCTTCAGACGCTCCAGTAACGCTATATAATATTCACTCTTGATGTTATTTCCCTTATCAAGATAGCCGATGAATGTTTACACCATGCACGTCGCAAAATATCGAGGCTATATAATCTTTCTAACCGATTGTTGTGTTTTCGGGCCGTTGGACGAGGTTCCCTAGTTGCTGTCCACTGAGATGACGATCGTTTTGATTCCGGATTGAAGTGATAGATCCATGTATCATCCATTGTCACATATCAATGCAAAAAATCCGGTTTGTTACGTTTAAACATGGCGAAACATTGGTTTTGGTTAACAGTGAGTAAACGTGGCAGCCATTTTGAACAGTGTTCACTTCTCATAGTCAAATGCTTATGCAATATAAAGCCAACACTTTCTTTTGATATCTTTACGATGTCAGCTAACTCACGCAAATTCACTTTTCGATCATTCAAAACGATTTTGTGCATTTTTTTGATGGTTTCTAGTGTTACCGCCTCATTTGGACGTTCAAGGCGTTCTGCATCATCGGTGTCTCTACGACCACGTTTGAAGTCAGCAAACCAACGGTTTATTGTTGTTTCTGATAGAGCAGAGTCCCCATAATACTTTCCAAGTCATTGCTTCGCCTGAACGTTATTTTTTCTCGTCAAGAAGCAGTGTAAAATAAAAACATGGAATTGTGTTGATCCATTGTTTTGAAAATAACAAAAGTAGCGTCACTCTTAGTACAATAACTCACAAAATATTTAATAGAATATCATGAAATTTTAACAGTGGTCTTTTTAAGATTAGTACTAACTACAAAAGAGGTAGATGAAATAGAACTAGCGCCATATATGTGTTAGGCCCGGGACTGTTCAGCCCATGTAATATATTAAAAACAAACTGTTGTCTTAGATTTTCGCGATTATTACACATTGAATTAAAACTAGTTTTTTAACGGATTTAATCGCGTATATTAATTATTTTATTTTAACATCCCGACGTTTCGAGCACTTTGCAGTGTTCGTGGTCACGGGCAGACTAAGGTGACATTTGTCTGTTCGAATTAAAAAGAAATATTATTTACAACTACCGCCAACGATTTCTTAATTGGTATCTTGAGTAGCGTTCCGGTTGCACGCAGAAGGCACTAACTGTATCTTTAGGTCTTGCAGTCTGTTGGATTTGGGATTTTAAATTTTTAATAAGTGGATCCCAAGTGTTAGAAAGTCTCCAACCATCTTCTCTATTGAAGTTCGGATGTTTTTGAATTTCAATAGCCTCGCGTATCATTCTAGGAATGAATCTGTGTTCTCTAGCGAGGATCTGTGGTTTATCAAATCGAATAAAATGGTTGGGTTTATCCAGAGCATGTTCACAGACTGCAGACTTTGAAGAACGCCTATTTTTGACATCTCCTATATGTTCCTTGACCCTAGTGCCGATGCTTCTCTTTGTTTGACCTATGTAAGATAAACCACACTCACATTCGAGTTTATATACTCCCGCAGTTTGTAAAGGGATATTACTCTTGATAGGTCTCACAAAGACCTAAAGACCCTACTAATAATATTCTTAAAAAGACATCCGCGTTAATATCTAAACATCAAGAAAAATTAAATCTGGACAAAAAATCACTCGTGCCTACATGTGCAAAGCCACCAAAACTGTATGGGTTACCTAAGATCCATAAAACTGGTGCTCCGCTGCGTCCTATTGTAAGCCAAATCGATACACCAACATATAGATTGGCTCAACACATAGCAAGGATATTATCACCCCTCCGAGGACACACTGCGGCGTATGTCAAGGATTCTTACCAGTTTGTTGGTGAAATCAAAGACCTTAAATTAACCAACAACGAGACAATGGTTAGTTTTGATGTCCAGTCATTGTATACCTCCTTACCCATACAAGACTGCATCGAAATTGTCAAGAGGAAGCTACAGACACACAACATGCCTATTGAATATGCAGAGCTGTTACATCACTGCCTCACATCTGGTTATTTATTGTGGAATGATGAATTCTATGTACAAGTTGACGGAGTAGCCATGGGTTCCCCAGTATCCCCCGTGGTCGCTGATTTATTCATGGAAGACCTAGAGGAGAGGGCTCTTCGCTCCGGACCAATAACACCTAGGTTTTACAAACGGTACGTAGATGACACTTTCACAATACTACCTAGTGATCTGACATCTGCATTTTTAGTACATCTCAATTCTATAAATAAAAACATTCAATTTACTATGGAATTAGAGGCAAATAATTCTTTAGCTTTTCTTGACATCCTTATTATCAGGAATCCTGACAATACATTAAGTCACACAGTTTATAGGAAACCCACACACACCAATAAATACCTCAATGGTGACTCGCACCACCACCCTAGTCAGTTAGCTACCGTTGGCAAATCTTTGTTTCAGAGAGCCCACCATCTCTGCGATGCTGAACACCTAGAGGACGAGCTACTTCAGGTCAAGCTTGCACTCCACCAGAACAAGCTGCCCGTGCCTCGCCAGCATCGCAGAAGCCGTATCAAGCCACCCACAGTTGAGCGACAACCTGTATTTCTACCATATGTGAAGGGAGTTACAGACAGGATTGGCAATATCTTGAAGCGAGCTTCGATTAAAACCATTTACAAGCCTCATAAGAAAGTGAGCCAGTTCTTGAGACCTATCAAGAGTAATATCCCTTTACAAACTGCGGGAGTATATAAACTCGAATGTGAGTGTGGTTTATCTTACATAGGTCAAACAAAGAGAAGCATCGGCACTAGGGTCAAGGAACATATAGGAGATGTCAAAAATAGGCGTTCTTCAAAGTCTGCAGTCTGTGAACATGCTCTGGATAAACCCAACCATTTTATTCGATTTGATAAACCACAGATCCTCGCTAGAGAACACAGATTCATTCCTAGAATGATACGCGAGGCTATTGAAATTCAAAAACATCCGAACTTCAATAGAGAAGATGGTTGGAGACTTTCTAACACTTGGGATCCACTTATTAAAAATTTAAAATCCCAAATCCAACAGACTGCAACACCTAAAGATACAGTTAGTGCCTTCTGCGTGCAACCGGAACGCTACTCAAGATACCAATTAAGAAATCGTTGGCGGTAGTTGTAAATAATATTTCTTTTTAATTCGAACAGACAAATGTCACCTTAGTCTGCCCGTGACCACGAACACTGCAAAGTGCTCGAAACGTCGGGATGTTAAAATAAAATAATTAATATACGCGATTAAATCCGTTAAAAAACTAGTTTTAATTCAAAAACAAACTGTTTGTAAATTAAAAAGCAAGTCAATAAAAAGATTAGACATAGGGTACATAGGATTACCTATGAAAAACTTTTTATTATTATTTTTACTTCTTCTTCAACTTGAAGCTTGCGGGCAAAGCTGGTAAACATCAGTATATAAATACGTGTAGTGAAAATTGATCCATATTATGGTCATATACATGCGGAGCAAATGCGTAGCAAGTACGAGCAAATACATACAACTGGCTTAATAAGTTATTGATTATTATTGTAAGTATTGTATTTTTTATGTTGTATAAAAGAAGTATATTCCATCCTCATCCCTAGACCCCAAGGTGGATAAGATTAGCAGACAGTTTTCATGCATACCTATACTGATATACAACAGTCAAATTATATAATACAACTATGGTTGGTGGAATATTATTGAATAATATTGTTGTGGCATAATGTCGTTTTATTAGGAACTAATTGGATATGGAATATGTCACTATCTATTTATCTGTTTTCATTATTGTGAGTTTCTTACTTTCATTTATTACTAAAAAATTTTAGCAAGTTTAAAGTAAATATAAAAATCTCGAAAACTATGACACTAACTTACAGATGTTAGAGGGTTAGTATTCTGTTCATGTCGATGGTTTTTGTGATATTACATATAAATACAATTATATGTGTTAACATTGTCCATTACTTCTACTTTAATGTAAAGATATGGATACTATCTTTACTCTGTACAAGCTGTGAGGATAAAGAGTAATTTTTTTTAGTGCCATTAACAAAAGATAAACAAAATACAAGGTCAAACAGGATAAAATAAAAAAGCAGATTAACAACAAAAGTATCATATTTAATACGAATTTGCTGCGGACGTTATTATTACTTTCGAATGATAAGACAAAGCCTGCTTGCATTATATTTTATAAATAATTCGGAAAATAAAGCAAGCGTGTTTAAATCTTAAATTATTGACTTTGTGGCATACATTTGTTAACAGAATATTTTCGTCAGTCGTAAATCATAGTCATTATTTCGAAATGCAAATAAAAATATTTCTAATCTATAAACTATATCAACAGATTCACCATAATGATACCCATATATACAAATTATCATCAAATAACAAACAAAAAAGGACCAGGTATGACCAGAACTGTAATAAATTCTAGAAAAAAAATAATCTTGTTTATATGTCAACAAATTTGTATATATTCAACTAGGCAAAGGTTGACATAGAAATAGTTTAATACGAAAAACTAAACATTTATGACTATGATTTTCAATCTGCTATCCATATAGACCACAGCCAAAGTCGTATAACATATTACTTATTCTTTAAGTTAGGATTACATAGAAAAGGAAACTAACTTAAAAATAGTATATAATGGGTTTTTGGAACTTCATCGGCTTACTTCAAGTTTTTTTTCTTGATAAAAGTTAAACTTAAATGTCAATATCTAAAATACGATAAGTATCACTTCATACAATAAGGCACAAACATTGATAACAATCAAATTATCTAACCTATGAATAATATAATAAAATCACTCATTTTGCACACACATGCAAGACCTATAATATTAACAAGTCTTATAATATGATGTACCGCTTATACAGATAACAGGGTACATTTTTATTGAATTAAGTATAGTAAAGCTAATGCTACGACCACATCTGTGTCGTTTATTCCGAAACTTATTATGTACTTAATATTTAGGTATAGCCTATTCCAATCAAAGATAGAATAAAGATATACAAATCTTGATTTACGTATTCTATGCAATTGGCTAATAGTTCACATATATTGTTACGACTGACTGTTCTTGATTATTATTTTTTTTTTTTATAATGTAACAATATTCCAATTAACTACTTTAATTAACTTCCGAAGGAACACAGCCTCGTTCACTTACAAAACTCAAACCCATATTAAATATTACATAGATTATTCAACCACCAATGATATCGCGTCTATTCTATGTCAAATGTTGTTTATTTGGCTTTTATCCTCTTTAAGTTGGAATAGGCTATTGCTGTAAAACGTTATTTTATTCTTATCATTTCATTGTTATGAAATTTCGTCACGATCAACGCGGATGTGGTCATGGTATAATGTGTCACTACACAATGAAGTTAACGACGTTACAATTGTGTTGTATTGTACTTTAATGTGAAAATTGTATGCGTATCAAACAAGTGTAAGCAAGTTTACACTTTTTATATAGACATTTTGAAAACCTATCTTATTTTGTAATAAATACAAAATATGTTCGTGTAACATTTAAAAATAGAGCATTAAAGTGTGACTAGCAACTTTATTTTTTCTTCAAATTTAACTGAAATGATAAAAATGTGACCAGTCTTAATTGCTCTTAGTAAATTTTAAGTTCTCTGTCTCCGCAGTTATCACATAAGCGTTAATTGATCGATTCTTAAGTTTTAATTCAAATTCAACATTTTCACGTAATTAAGTACTAAGTACGTGTATTTTGGCTTCAGATCTACTCAATATCAAGGAAAACGAATAAAAGATGTACTATAGTATATATCGAGTTATATACTATATATCGAGTTTTGTACTTTAATAAGTTACTACTAAACTATTATTTTTAAATGCATTTATTTAACTCGATCGAGTCTTTGCAACATCAAAATTCCTTTTCAGTATGGTATAAATATTCATTACCTGTAACATTGATTTAATAATATTTACAGTAACTACACAAATCTAGGCACTTATCAATTTACATCGTTATAAATATGCAAATTGTTTATGGCAAGTATGTGATGTTTGTAAGTACAAAGGATATGTATTCAATTATTGTATTCCTATTTTTTAATATAATCAGAGAGCACATTCATTAGACAATACGATTTTTTTTTTCTGTAACAAATATACAATAATAAGTACGGATTTATTTTACAATATACAATTTACTCATAATTATACCTATAAATTAAATATTTTGAAATTGTTTATAGGGTGTAAACGTCCCATAAAAATTAGAAAATAGATTTAACCCCATTCCTAGTTTTCTAAATCTCATTTAAAAATATTAACCGTTAATAGGAAGTCTAAAAGTGTGGAAAGTACAGGGCAGTGTTAATTGTCACTAAAATGTAAACATAATTAAATAAACACTGATTTTAAGCGTCCTAAAACGGACCATAGACTATAAAAAGTTAAAAACATATGTCAGATTCTTTCATAGTTTTTTTACAGTAATATTCACTTGGTTCTTAGAAGCCAGGAGCAAAAATGATGTTTTTCACACTTTTGGTGTCGAAGCGAGTTTGTTTCTTGATTTCTCCCATCTACTGATGTAGTCCACGGGATAACACATCACGGCAGAGAGGAGGAGGAAACCGCCGGAAACATAGAAAGATATTTCGTAACTCTTTGTCATATCCATTAGGGCGCCTGTAAAAAAAAGAGGATTTTTTATAAACTGCAACCTCAGACCAAAGAATTAGAGACGTTTCAAATAATAAGTTTTGTAAAATCCTATCTAATAATAGGTCGTACCCTAAAGTTTTGTATTTTTATTTAATTCTCATCTGCTTGTTATTACAGCCACTTAACGTTATTATAAAAGTGTTAAAATTATCGATGCTCTCAACGCCTCAACGATAACAAATGACATGGAACGGTACTAAGCGAGACGCGATAGCCGGTTTTAACGATTCGATTTACATAGGTTGTTGCGATTATCTACGCATTCTGAATTGGAATTGTTAACAACAAATTAAAAAAAAATATATATCGCCCTTCGTGGCGATTTTGGCTACAAATTAAAAATTAACCTTTGTAGTATAGAAACCTTTCTTCAAACGGATGTTTCATTTGACTCTATGTTGTATATTTATTAAGGTTGTGAAGATAAGCTGTAGAAACTATAATATATGTATATGTATGTCACTATAATATATGTATAATTAGTAAAGATAATAAATATAATACATATATTAATAATAATATTTCAATCTCATAACTATAATATACACGACTGTCGTAACTAGTTTTAACCGCCATATTAATATGTATGAGCACTAACCAGCGATTGGTGCACCCAAAAGCGCACCGAAACCCTGGAACAGTAGGAATAACCCGAAGCAATTCGTCAGCTGCTCTAGTCCGATGTACTCCACGACGAGGATCGAACGAAGTGATGCGAAGCACGCTGAATATAAATTTTTAAATCAATAAGTAATCTTATTTAATTAATACGCATATTTACAAAACAACTAAATATATCATTTATTGGACGTTTATAAAAAAATATTATATTAATTATTACTTTATAATAATTTTACATATTACTTTTTATTATACAGTGTATTATAACATTTATTTAGACTTATGCAACGTTAAAATTACGATATTAATATAGTTTATTAAAAATAGATAATTTTATCATTGCTCACCAATTGAAAGTCCAAAGACAGCACAATATCCGAACTGATAGAAATCGTCATAGCAGAGTCCACTGATCATGGTCGCAATCCCGCCAGCAGAAAGGGCTATATTGTTTAACCACAAAGGAGATACTTTTGGTGTGGAAGAAACGAGTCCGCATGCGATACGACCAATGATATTAGCAACGCCAATGGCTGATACAAGCATAAGACTACTCGCTTTACCAACTCCATTAAGTTCCGCTCTTTGTTTCACATACATATAAGGTACGAAGAATCCCAGCATCGTAAAGAATCCACTCACAGCGAGAATCAAAAACGTCGGTGATCGGAATAGACTGACATCTAATAATGTAGCTAAAGCACGTCTCACAGCTTCGGGACATAGTCGGCATTTGCCAGAGTGTTCTTCTTGAGCGTCTTCTTGTGTGGGAACATGTGTAACGTGTAGATGATAACCCAGAGAAGTTCGAGAAGTGTATTGCGGTACTCTTGCTAGACTGCCACCGAAGAAGATGTCATCACGATAGAAAGGTCTCGCAACCAAATCAATATGAGAACGACGAGATCTTGCATCCCTGGTTACTACTTTAACTGATTCAGATATCAGAGGTTCAGCGTTGTCGATATTGCTGTTAGAGTCTTCTTGTTCATCCTTTTCTGCAACTGGAACGGCAATAAAATGGAATGGTTTATTGCCATGATTCTTCAATGTGCTTGCCGTTGCCGACGACCGTCTGCTGAGATGGGAATTACTTCCTCGAAATATTTCTTCAGCGGTCGGATAACGTGTATTGTTAGCGACGCCCATCCAAGTATGCGGACTAACTTTGTTCGTAAATCTCATCTCTGTTGGCATCGATATACCAGAATCGAGTTTATTGTGAAGTTTTAACATCGAATTTAGCTTTTCGACAGCCTCCTCATGTCGACGCGAAGTATCTTCTTCCTGTTGATCAGCTAATGTCACTCGTACTGGGTTGATCGGTCTGAACAGGGCCCCACATACGAGACACAGCAGAACAAAACCTGGAATTAATAATCATGATTAATATTAATAAAATATCTTGATATATGATACTGGTTACTTTAACTTATTTTTCTACTTTCAGAAAATAACAAATTAAACATTGTGTAATGTATAAAAATTATTTTTAGATTAATGTTTATTATCTGTCAAACTAAGCTAAATATGAAAATATAAATAAAAAAATTCGCCCACCTGCATGTATAAGAATGGTCATCCTCCAGCCGAGTCCGTGGATGAGCGTCTCGGTAAGTGGTGCGAACACGAAGGTGCCGACGCCGGAACCGCACAGCGCGAGTCCTGTGGCCAACGCGCGCCATCTCTCGAAGTAGAACCCAACGGTCAACACCGCGGGCATGTATATCATGCAGAAACCGAGTCCTTGAATCAAATAATATTATATGAATTGCTATGACAAACTATGTACCCACGTGTCCCAATTCGTATTCATTTAAAAAAAGTCTTGATAAATTGATATGTAATATTTATTAAATATTATAATATTAAATAAACCATGATTTAATTAACAGCATTTTTGAAGCTAGGTTTTTATTTAAATGATTGTTAGGATAATATAAACGAATACAAACTGTAAACTAGATTTTATAGCAACAGAGTGTTGTCTGTGTAATTAAAGCGATTAATTAAATAATAACTAACCTCCCACGATGCCATAAACGAGATAGAGATACTCAACGCTGGTGGCGAAATAGGAGATAGCGAAGGCGGCACTCGATATCACACTTCCGATTATTGTCACCACCCGGAAACCGTATCTGTAAGGTGATTATATTTATTTTAGGTGTTTCTTTGCCGTTACTCTAGTGTATATTATGCAACAAAGAATATCTGTTTTATGTATAATATGCGGTAACGACTAAGGGTAACGACTACTATTACATAAGTTTTAAATGCGAAGCGTTCGTATTCATTCACTTGGACTTTGAACTTAAGTATTTTGCTTTATTTATTTTTTATTTCTATTTCATATGCTCATAATATCCTTGGTAATGATGATGATGATGTATTACAATTTCAGTATTGAAATCCATTCAAAGGATTTTCCACGATAAGATATTTTTTATTTGTATTTCCTTAATAGTCTCTAAAAACACCGTTTAAGCGGAAAACAATTGTTACTTACTTGTTAGCTAACGCCGAAACAAACGGACCAGCTAACAGGTAAAATCCAGCGAGTAAGGAATTAACTGGTGCCACTTGTCCACCGCTCGCCTGAGGAAGATAAAATTATTAATTAATAAAAATAGAAAATACAGACAACAAAAAATAGTAAAGGAAAGGAGAGAAAAATATCACAAAATTATGATGTATTTAAAACGAGTGTGTAGACTTTCGTCGTAGACCAGAAAAAAATTACATGTATACGAATACCTAAGAACCCAAAATCCTTGTAATCTCAAATGACGAATCAAAAGATATAAATCATATAATTCAACTAACCCCCGCTTTCCTCTTGACAATTGTGTCAAGGAAATTAATAGTTTAGGCTGAAATTTCTTGATTAAAATGTGTTTTAAATACTTGTCTATAAACTATATGGCCTTTAATTATTATTAACTTGATGGCATATAGTTCATAGACAAGTTTTTAAAATATTTTAATCAAGAAATTTCAGCTTAAACTATTAATTTCCTTGAATCTTTATGATGTTATATAATTATATAGTATTTATATTTAATATCAATGGCAACTTTGATGATGATATTATGTGTAATTTTCATTGTATATTTATGCTCTAAATGAAGTAAATTTGACGGGATAGATTTATAAAAAAAAAAACAACCTAGACAATCTTTGTATGACAATGTTTTTAATATCAGGAAGCAATAAAATAAACATTATGATAATTATCTTTTGGATCTAAAAAAACTAGATCGTGCAACGTGGAAGTGTAACTTCCAAGTACGAATATGCTTATTTCCGTTTTCGATGCTCTCTCACTGACCCAGTGGCCTTGTTAGTTACAGTGACAACTGACAAGTTAGTTTACACATGTTGCATTTAATTATAGTGATAGGAATTAAACTCAATGTCCGATAGAAGAATGCGTCGCCATTTAGAAACGAGAACGCTTAATCGATCGACATTTACTCGACCCAAATAAAACTATTTCCATACAAAACTTAAACGTTAAAATCGATAAAAACTTTTTCTAATATGAAGATACTTGTCATCAACAAACCGAATATAATAATTAAGTTTAATAATATTGTTTTAAGAAAGAAAATTACATAAATAAATAAAAAATATTCTGAATTCTTTAAATCTAAAAAGACAAGGAGGCTTTTGTATATGTTTTTATTACTTCAACGATTCCATTTAATAATACAAGGAATAAGGGTACGACCATTTAGAGACCATGACAGTGCTGGTGCGTGGTACCGTAATAAACTGGACGTCTAGACAAACTAATGTTGCATTCAATAATAAAGTTCCGTTCATGTGAAAGTTGCATGACTGATTCGTTATAAGTAAATGATATTGTATTAACATGTGGATAAAAATACACACACATGGGACTAACCTCGATTTTTACTTTGAGACATATCTAACAATTTAGTGATTTTTTATTGAACGAGTAATCGTTTGTATAAATTTGTAAAAATAAAAACAATATCATAATCATCGTCATCATTCACTTACAGTTAGTCCACTCAGTAGTTATTCCACTCAGTTATATTTTGCATTATTCTCCATGATATTTAAAATTCACATGCAACAGCACACCAGATGTTGCGGCTTGATTTTGACTGATAGTTGAGTTTTATTTTTGTACTTTTATATACATCACAATGCAAAAAAATGTCTTAAATATCCTGATACTATTCCTTGTCCAACTATTTAATAAAATTTTGCGATTTTGTGGTCAGAATCACACGTAAATTTACTTCTATAATAAAATAATGAATTAAATTTTCTCATGCAGTTTTACACATTTTTTTAATTTCATTAATAATTTGTCAATGTATTTCCTATTCGGGTTGTTATTTACTATGGAATGCACGTGATTTCGCGTTAGGTCATTCGCTAGCTGTGAGTTTAACGGGACAAGCATAGTCTTTGCATTATTTACTTTTGTAGCATTTATTTTGCTTTTTGGTTCTAGACATAATGAAGTAATAGCTTAATACTAATTTACCTTATTAATTTTAGCAATCCGATTAAACATTAAAATAATTTTAGGCCGCAGACCTCTTATTAAATATAAATGAATTTATGATGAACATGTAACGGAAATTTTTCGTAATATGCCTGCGAATACAATTGGCTTTTTTTTAATTTAATCAACTGTAGCGATACTGTCGAAACTTCCGCTTCGATATGAACATATGGTATTACACTATATATATATACGCATGTATTTTTGTTAACATACCAGATGTCGGCGGGTAATAAATTGAATTGACTTGTTTTTATTGTTATAAAATTTATTGTATTATTTATTTCTTTTATCTTCAAATAGAACCGAATTAAGACAACCTTGCAAAAGATTTATTTTTGTATATGAATTTGATAATTCATATTTTAATACAATATTTTCATAGTCACTACAATTGAATTTCGCTTTGATTAGTTTACTTACAATAAACTATTTTTGGGGTTTTCTTTATGTAGCTGTTCGTTTATTATTTAAGATGCAACACAATCCTCCCACGTTGTATTTCCTAGCAAAACTTTTTTTAACTTGGCAAATATCCAGAGGTTATAAATTCACTTTGGGATACTATTACAAGTGTTTATTTTTATAAAATTATCGTCAATATCATTATAGAGGTCACCGAAGTCAACTTCATAAGACCTTTTGATACCTGAACGACTTATATCAGTGAGACTTGTTTTTTAGTTCACAAAAAGACGTTTTAATCGATTCAATTACTATAAAAGTCAATACCTGATTCTACGACATATGTGTGCAAATACAATGTGTACCAATTATTACTGTCGCGTCGTTGATTTATGAGGAACAAAAATACAAATGTTAAATTTCGTTTTTTTTTTATTAATGCTACAGCAAGACACACTGAGATAACCAATTAAAGATAAGACACACTAAAGGCTCGGCCAACATGCTGTGGAGATACAAATATAACAATGAAAAATTGTGCTAAAAATGTGATGTATTATAAAGTCGTTGATGAACGTTAATATTTACTTACATTGGATAATAAAGTTTCCTGGCAAGTTTTATTCTTACTGGATTAGTGCAAATTGCAATCCGATTGAATCTCGTATCTCATACATATAAAAATTCACTCGAATCTACTTGTATCGATACAAATCTAAAATGCAAGAATGGCGTCTCGAGGCCGGCACAGTACATTGCCCCCTCGTGGTTACTTCTGTGCTTAATGTACTCGGGTTACTGCACTTTCGCCAATCGAAAGCTTTGCGCTTAAACAAACGTGACATTTAAATTAAAACTCAATAATCGTGCTTTTGCTCGAACGGGTCAATTTGTACGTACGACGGAATATCGCGAATTCGTGATCCTTTCATATGATTACCTATTTTTATTTTGTTTTTAGATAATAATAAATTTCAACTTTATTTCAGACACATGTCATGTTATATGTACAAATTAAATATATTCTTTGAAATCCAAGAGTCAACCCTAAGAGAATGACCGCGGGATATTTCCACGCATTAAGGACAAAGGCTGTGTAAATTGTATAATTAATTGGCCACCGTCGCCGACTCGCAGACAACCCGCAGGTTTCTTTGACGTCAGCATTTAGACGACTGATTATAATATCTAAAACATTAGGTGACATAAATATATTTTAAATGCAATAGGGTATTAGTCGATTTAGGATATAATATGATTATACACATTGTTATTGTGTTACCATAAAATTAGCTACTCTCCAATCATACTCTGTATACTTGTTATATTTCAGTAAGCTTAAATTATTATTCTACTTAAATATCTCCAACAAATAAAATAAATCATTTATTTTTTACAGATATTCTAATCAAAAAACGAGTCTGAATTTTAGATGTTGAGTCTGACTTTTAATGCTTACCAATCGATTAATATTATAATAAATTCTAATGAATTAATTAAAGTGTATTGAAAATATCCGCATTATTTTATAAAGTTTAGAACAATAACATCAATAAAATTAAAAGTATAAACATGAATGGGTGAGTGAATGAGTTTCTTATAGCGCCGGCGTCGAGGCCTTGGCCTTAACATTATGGTAATCGTAACTCGACATTGTTGTGACGGTCGGTAATCAGAACGCTACTTTCTTCGATTAAAAAAAGGTTACATTTTTGAGTAATATAATTTAATATATCTATTTCTGTTCATATAATTTGAGATACATACCAGATTAACAAGTTAACATACCAGAAAAGTATTTTTTTATTTATTATAATTTTATTTAAATAACATATTAAAATATTTTAGAAAAAATATATATAACATACGCATTTGATTAAGTGTTGGAATTAAATTTTTATTCAATTAAAATAAATGCAAACTGGTTTAATTTTTTAAATATATTATAAAAAGCAAAACAATATTAAGATGCTTTTATAAGTTGCACTAGATGCGGAAATGAAACAGTCTTAATATTTAGAACAATGCCCGAGATTTCAATCACTCTTTTGAAGATACTGTTTGTCAATTTACAGTCAATTGATAATAATTTTTCATTCCAAATATGACCTACATCATAGTAACCTTGAACGAGCCACGATTGGTTTTTATTTGATTTTGGAAGAAAATTGTCAAACATACAATCTTGTTAGTAAGAAAAAATTCAAGTTATTTACATACGACACAAGCGTTATATGTATTGAGGATTTAATGTTAAGCTTGTTGTTGTTGTTGCTTGTGTTTGTATATGTCATCGTCATTTTTAGAATAGTTGTGCAAAACATATTTTTGAAATTAAATATTATGAAAAACTGCACAACACAGTTTCTCAATATTGCACCTCTGTGCTCAGGCGTACTCTGAAACCTGTGTACGATTTGCAAATAATCAGTTTTTTTAAATACCGCTAGTAGTTTAAACATTGGTCTGTTTATAGCGAGGCTCAAATATTAAAATAATAATTTTCACGACCAATAATTTATGTAAATGTTTCAAGTCGGCACATATCGACTCGTCGACCGTTGTTAATAAATTGTCAGTTATATGTCGTTTGAAGACGGGGGCACGGTTGTGACGCGAGTCATCGAGTGAAGGCGTGGTCGCGTGTAGGTATTAATCATAAGGTGACCCTCTTTAGATCTTTACAAAATCCAAATCGTATTTTAGACTACACTAAAAAAAATATGTTAATTTTATTTTTTATTTTACATCAACGTCAGTTTGAAATTGATTTCTAAATCTGATATGACATTTGAGATTCAATATTTTGTGACTGTTTGTAATATCATTATATCACAAAAAAAATATAAATTAATTGGTAATGATGAATTGATTTCCAATGTATACCATGTATACCATACATCTAAATACTACCTTAAAAAATGTATAAATGTAAAAACTTACATTGAATTCTTTCTGAATGGGTTCTAGTAGCATCCCTCCAGAAAAAATAATCCCATCCACAAGAAAGTTGCACATGAATGATGCAGCCACTATGACCCAACCCCAACCGCCATCTGGTGGTACCACCTAAGGTAAAATTAATAATAGTGATTAATTAATTTAAGGCACATTGGTTAATAAAGTATTGAAAAAAATATATGTTTTATAATGTATTTTAAAATGACAAATGTTTCAAAGTTGTTCTAAAGTTTTTGAAAATAATATGTGCTCTGCGTCAGTTATACAGAAATTTGAGATGCACAGTTTTATTTGTTCATTCACTAATGAGACAATTACGTCCTTTGACAAATATTCAACAACTACTAGCTATTAACAAGCAGATACTTGCGGTTTTGCCTGTGTCTATATTATTTGATCACAGCGTGCTCACTCAGTATTCATTGGGTATCTTTATATAAATACTGGCTAACAACTAATATTAAATGTGATCCACCCGTCCACTAGTCTTATTCACTTGCATCCTATTATCTATCTATTTAATAAATTAAGTGGAAACTTATCTTAATTGACGGTGATAACAACAAATTTAAGTACAGAATATTAATATTAAAACGACATAACTTTTATCATTATCTGATTACAGTTAATGAAAGCGGTGTAGTTTAAATTTCTATAGGTACTTTATATTGTTTTTTAGGCCTGGTTTTGAACCCCTGACTTTGGGATCTGCAGCGTTTTAAGCTAGTCACTAGAGCATTGAGGTAGTAAAATGAACTCGCCAATTTCACAAATTAATGGTACATCTCCTCTTTTGGGCTTTGTACTTAGTGGTAGGGTTTTGTGTAAGCCCATCTGTGTAGGTACCATCCACTACCGCCGAGCAGTAATACTTATAATTGTTTTGTTCAAGCTTAGCACGAGTGAGCTAATGTAACTAAAGACACAAGGGACGTAACATCTCAGTTCGTGGGTGGCGAATGGGCCGTATGGAAGAAATGGTTAAAATTTCATGTTTCGCTATTGTCTTTAGGCAGTAGAGACCACTTTCCAACCCATGGTCGTCCATTTGCTCGTCCGCCTACTGATGCCAGAAAATCATAAAAAAAAAACAATTTAGAAACTATAACAAATCATAAATTCTTAAGAAAGCGATACATCACGCAGTATTCTTCGATCAGCGATGTGATGTCTCCCGATCGGTACGATTTATTTTCAGAAGATATTACGAAATCTGGCATTCTGATGTAAAACGTTTCTTTATTTATATGTTTTAAGGAGTGCGTATGGATTGTTTTCTATTTTGTTTATTTAATGTCAATGATATTATAAACTTGCTTAACTGTTCCCAACACATATTTTGTAATACTTGACATTGTAAATTAAGCCAATGTGACATTTTGTTGTAGAGGTTTTACTTTTTGCTCTATGGTCTAAACACAATTTAATAGCATTTCTTTTGTAAATCAACCTTTTTTGGAAGGAATGATCGTTATCCTCTTTTTAAAAGAGTCACACCATCACATCACATATTGTGTTTTGTAAGAACGTAATGTATGCAGAGATACATAAGTACGAAAAACGATATAAGATTAATTATAGAATCGCTTACAATAAGTAGTATATATATGTTTTTATTTTCAATACGAATTAAAAATGCAAGTCCCTATTATTGTTGCAGATTGAGATATTATAAAAAGTTAACATTTAATTATCTATAACTTCATACAAACCGTTAACTTTATTTTGTGATATTATAATGGTCATGTCGTGGCCTTTGTGGATCACTCCTGTGACATTATTTTCTGACTGACTAGACTTCGATACACGATATGTTGTCTTTACTCCGCTAATAAGTAAACCTTATCAATCATAATGAAGAGTAGAGTAGTAGGCGAACTTATTATTTCTAATGGTATATTAGAAATACATCATGTAAAAATATTTTTATTTATTTCAACATAATAATTGGATGTATACTAAAATAGTAAAAAACATTGTTAATTGTTATTGATGCTTTACAGATTTCTGCGTATCATGTATCGTACGTGTACTAAATAATTGAAAATTGTTATATTTTGACTTGTTTTCGTATAAGTTCTTCTTATTTTAAAATGTAATGAGGAAATATGTTCCAAATATAAACATGGCCCAGAGGCAAGCATCCACGGTGAATGATATCGCTCTTTTGAAAATTTCCTTTTTTCTTCCCCACATTCTTCGTAGTGCCATTTTTAATGAACTTTTAATGATTACTAAGATTTATAATAACAGAAGCAAAACAGTCATAGTAATTTCAGCAAATGCCAAAGTAATTGTAGCTAATAGGCAGGCATCAATCAACTTTTCAGATATCTTGCGTAATCGTCTCTTTCTTCTCAACTTTTTTTCTAAGGCTGTCATAATAATGGTTTCCTTAAAGTGTAGCGATATTCATATAAATATATAAATTATTGATTATGTTGAAATTTGCCTTTTTAAAAGTAGTATTTTTTTGTCATTTTCGAAAATTTTCGGTTAGTTATTTAGGTGCCCCGCAAGTACAGGCTTCTATGCATTTTGTTTTCTTTTCAATTTTCTCGGTCTGAATTCTTACAGATTTTTTAATGGATTCCGACGTATCAGATTCGAGTTTCTCAAATTTCGAAATAACTACACAAATGTGATAGCAAACAATTATTACTGCTATAATATTTAAGTAAGGTTTAAAATCTATTATCATATCAAAATTAAGATAAATAAGAGAGGCATATTGTTAAGCCCCATCTCTTTACCTCAAACTTGGCCGTGTTGAATTTTCATTGTTTTGACGTTTAGTGTGACGGTTCCTTATTGAGTTTTCTTTAAGTAATTCATATAATATGTGCCAGGTATTTAATTTATATTTTACAAACTGCTAACCACCTGTTTTTTATGTATACAATGAATACTTTTTGTATAATACTATAAGTGGGTAACATTTATAGATACAAATGGATATGGAAATATTTGTTACGTGGAACATACCAGTGCCGCTTCTGGCTCCGAATCATCGCTGGGGGAGTCGCTTCTACCCAGGCCGCTTTCGTCAGATGAGGGCGTCTCGAATGGACGCTCATCTGTAGCTACCCGCTGCACCATAGTAAATCCTGCAAGAAACAACATCTTACAATGTTTACAAAAGTAAAGTCTTAAAAAAATGTTCGTCTGAAAATTATTTTCTCTAAATTAATATCTTCTCTACATATATTTTTAACGTAGTGTAGAAATATGAATATGTATATAAGATTGGATAGCGATTACATAAGTATGATACCACGTGCTCTATTTAAGCGACATTCTTTGCTTTTGACTCTGAATACCTACTTTAAATGATAATAGAGTTCAATGTTTTAAGTTGTCATTTCATCTAATACGCATTAGGTTCGTTTAAAGAATTAAAGCGAACTACATACGTATGCTATTTAATTACTATTATTATTTATCATTAAAAATAAAAATAATTAATATTTATTTTATAATTATGAGTTTATAATAAAAATATTGTATAGTATTAATATAAATACTTATTACGTTAAAATTATACGTTGTTAAATTATTCATCAAATATGTTTACATTGAAAATTTTAAATTAATTCAAGATTCGATTAAAAGAGTTTCAATATAAGTTAAATGTATTATATAGAATGGACACATTTCATTTCTTTTTACAAAAATAAAATAATTAGAAATATTGTATGTAGTCGGATGAAAATGTCGAATTTATTCACTTGTCTAAACAAAAAACCAAGTATACAATGTACTCGTTAAATCGTGACGCAACCGTTAACGTTTTTTCACGGACAAATTATTCATTATAATTGAAAAGCGAAGTGAACTGCCCGAAACCGGATTGTTTGAGTCGATTTCATTTTAACGTTTAATAACACAAACCTTTATTGCCGAAAGTTAAGCAATGATCCTTCATTATTAAGCCCAATATAAATTTTATGATCAAAATATTATTAATTTTATGGGCTGGAACTTTTTTCCTTTTCGATTTTTTTTTATATGTAGTATAAGTAGTCGTTCATCATTAATATATTTTTTATAAGAATAATAAAAATTTGAGTTATATTTACTGTAATAAAAAAAAAAAAAACAAAATTTGGCACTTATTTCACCATGATGTTTGAGCATACATATCACATGTACGTGGTAGAACTTCATCCAAGACAGGCAGTTTGTCTGTCTCTCTCAGAGTTAATTATAAGGACAGAGTATGCAGACAAAAACTCAGTGGCATTTTATAGTAAGGCTCCAAATTGTATTTACAATATATGTATATTTATTGCAATGCAGCACATATGTGCTTAGTTAAAGCTATGGAATAAACGGAATTCTCCACCCCTAAGAAATAAATCAAATGTCAATGTACATTGTAAGCCGAGTGACCTGCACGATGCGACCACAGATAAGTGTAAATCATGAATATTATTTTATGTGAAATGTGAACGAGATAATGTTAGCAGCGATGACCTCGTGCAAACTTTACTCACTGTTACAATAAATGTGTATTCTTCATCATATATTTTTCTATACTAATACAAATGAAATATATAGAGTAATGGCCAAGGTTGTTTAAGTTTTCCTTGTTTTCATTTTTATATAATTATATTAATTTATAGCACTGAATGGGATATTCCTAGTAACTTTCGTTATTAACGATCGTGAAAAGTATTGTTTTCATTCAAAGAATTTTCATATTTTACCTTGATCCTATTCTACGTCTAAGAATTAACATTTAAGTATTTTTTTAATAAGGAGTTTGGTTTTGTATTTTGTTTCGTGATCGGGATAAGCTTTCACTGGTTAGGAAGGTAAATTCTACTTAAAGGAATCTACAGAATGCTTGTATAACCCTTTTTCATCGATCGTATTAAATTTGAAAATCCACAAATACCATCTCTACATATAAAATATGAAGCATTATAATATAATCGTGTGTAGGTGAAGTTTTGAATTTTATCTTATCGTTTAATTGAATATTATCGTGATTTTGATCTTAAACAGGATAATTGAGTTGATCTCTTCTTGGGTTATATAAAACACACTCTTCGCCGATCCCAAATAAATGGAAAAGGCAAGCATGTGTTGCGATTACAAATTCAAAATTCACGTGATATGAATCATCCGTATTATTTTTTAATTTAATGTAATAATTTATAATTTTTTTTATTTTTTCAAAAGTATCCTTGAAATGGGGATCATTTTAAATAAATGAATGCTAAATGTAAAGCTATGAGCCATGAGACATTCATACGCATATAAACCACACTATCGTTTTAACTTAGTATGTCCGTATAAAAATAAATTATCAATTATATTTATTATTATTAGTATTAATAAGATTGTCTTCTCATTATACTATACATGTATTTTACATAAATAATAAAACATAGAACGTAATAATATATATTAATATATAATTAGTGATTCGAGTGATATGGAATAATTTTAATTCCAAGAATTGTAACAGGTTCTTTAGTAATTCTAAAACATATCTCCATATTTAAGTAAACGTGAACGAAATGGCGCCTCCATCACGTTTAAAATACGTGTTTTAATTACACATACATAAAGACTTAAGCTACATTTTATTATTGAACATGATTTTTAAAATTTTACTTATTAAAGTAAATCTCAATCTATTTTGTGGTTATCTATATTGGTGGTAGGGTTTTGTGCGTCTATTGGGTACCAGCATCATATATTGTATATTGTCGAACAATAATGCTTAATATTGTTGATATCAAAATCAAAATATATTTTATTCAAGTAGACTCTTGCGAGTACTTATGAATTGCAACTTAACATAATTAAATTGTTATGGATATACATAATATTTTTGTTAATATATTGTAATTATATAAGGCAATCACAGGCACAAGGTACATAACATTATAGTTCCCAATCATTGACGATGAATGGTGTGGTAAATAATTCTTACAATGCGTATGTTTTTTTTTTTGCAATTTAATTTAACAACATCCCGTTGCCCGTGGAGGCTGTGTTGTTGATGTTTTTTACATTCAACTTTAATAAATTTTGGTGTCATCATCATCATCTGACTCATCATCGCTGGACTTCGAGCTAATCGTCTTCTTGGAAGACGTGGCTCACGCTAATTTATATATGTATATAAATATTTTTTTCATACATTGTAATTATAATATATAATAAATAGGAATTACGTGCGTATTTGGTAGTGACCACTTACCAACAAGTGGCCCATTTGCCAGCGCGTTTATTATTTTAACTTAAAAAAAAACTAGAGGTTTGTGATATTGCGTTAGATAAGCATGTGGTACGTAGATATCGTATCATACTAAATAAATATTCCGAACTTTTTCATACGAAGCTTAGTTATTTTAAGTAAACGAATAAATCTGTTAAACTAACTGAAAAAATACATGTTATTTTTGATACACAGTAAGATTAATCTGTACAGAAGCTAAGGTGAGGGAAAGCTAAACTTAATGTTGATGATATTTATGAATTAAATCATTAAAAAAATATTCGTATGTACACAATGTAATTCAATAAAAAACCATAATTAACTATTTTATTTCATTATTATAAATAGTTATTATCAGCGTTGTATTAGCAATATACTATTTTGGTTTGCTTCACAGAGATCTATTTACAACGTTTAACTGAATGTCAAATAGGTCATTGACGTATAAGTTATTAAGATAGTAAATTTTAATGTTTACGTATTTGCAAAGTAAATAGAATCGATAAGGAATAAAATAAATCGCGAATGATGTATAATATACAAAAAATATACTGCTTTACTGAAATTTCGACTTAGTTGTAGATAATTCTAATTCACTAATACTTATTTATAATAATCTATACATGTATTAAACTATTTGTAGCTCGCGGCTTCGCTCGCGTTTTAGAGGTGGGTCGTCAGATGTTAGACATAAAAAAGAAGTCTGTCCTTCATTTGGGCTTCAAATTTACTTCATAGCAAGTTTCATCGAATTTGGTTCAAAGACTTGTGAAAGAGCAACAGACAGACAGACAGTCAAAGTTACTTTCGCTCATTTATAATATTAGAATAGAAATCTGCGCTAATATTATAAATGCGAATCTTCTATCTGTGTTTAAGCAAATGTGAACATTTTTTAAATTAATATTTTAGAATGATAATTAGTAATTACATATGTACTTTATATTTCGAATCAATAATTAATTATTTGTATGTACTAGCATTTTGTTAATCGATTTTGATTTTTTAGGATTATATTATCTGTGTAAAATATTAACATTCAACGAAAATAAAGATGGCGGTTTTTCTAACAGATTACAAATATAAATATACATTAACTTGATGAAATAAAGATTAAGTGTGACTTTTTAATAAATAATTACAATATCTCAAACTATAGAAAGGATTTTTTTACACGTGTCTGCTTATTGGTAGACCTTTCTACAAGCCCGCCTGATCGAGCCATATAGGGACTTTGCTGTGTATTGTTGTTTTCCGGTTTAAAGGGTGAGTGAGCCAGTGTAACTGCACGCACAAGGGGCATACAATCTTACTATTTCTTACAGTGCCAATATCTATGGGCGGTGGTGACCACTCACCATCAAATGGCACATTGTTACCATTTAAATAAAAAATATACTTTCGATAATTTTAGAAAATACTTAACATTAGTTTTTCGTATGTGTTATAATCCTAAACATATTGTACTTGAACATCTAATGATGTTGCTTTTAGGGGAAAGTTAATACTTAGGTCAGGCACAATTGAATACACACCATATTTTTTCTTTCCTTTTTATGTGAAATTAAGGTTGCTTTTTATTTTCGACTATAAACATATCGCGATTACACCTACGAAAATGTAAATGTGGTAAATTTTTCAACAAAATCGATTATAAATAAAATATTAAGGTAGAGTTAGAACAATCTTTTTTCATTAGTTATTTATAGATATTAGATATATTTTAGATTTTTCTATTTTGGGCACTAATTCAAACATAATATGAATAATTAATATATGTAATTGATTATTATGCTTAAGTATAGAATTTATCAATAATTCAACTAAGAATTTTTTTTTGTAGAGCTGGATCATCTATTAGGCAACTGCCTCGCATCCCTCATAGACTAAAAGCCCCAAGGCAGGGCAAAAATTAGTAAATATTTCTCCTATTTGAATAGAGCGATACCATGCTGATTTAATATAGCAAAAAACATCGTAAAATATATTTATGGAAGATAGAAAAGTGTAAAAACATGCTTAATCCGGTCCTCGGTGTATGTTACCTCATCGATCAAGTCTTTCAGAAGTTATACGATCGCTACAAACGCACCAATGATAGCAAATATAACTATAAAAAATAAATAAATCTATCCTCCACACTGGTTTCGCCTTGGACTTAAGTAAGTACGTATATCTTGAAATATCCCAATGGACAACCACGGTCAATAGACGTCGGCATATAAGGGACGTCTCACTCCAACCAACTTGAACTATAACGCCTTATACGAAGGATTTACAGGTTGTACATAAATAGAAAATCTTTATGTTTACAGCGAAATGAGAGATTTATAGGTATAAGTTATCTCTAGTAACAATTACATATAATGTTGTTATGAAGAAAGTTATGATCGAGCGTCAAACATTTTAAAGTACTATGCGATGAAATAAATCTCTAAAGTGAAATCATTGTGTCCTCGGTCCGTTGTTTGTAAATAATAATCATGTTTTTGATCGAGTGGGCTGTTTACCGCGCTTTTATTATCGTGAGGTCAAGCATAAGGAAGATTATTCAAAATAATTATTATAATACATATTATAAGTACATGATTTTCAAAGTTTAATAAAACACGATATACGAAACGATTTGATTCGATTAATAATGTTATAAGGAAATCGTATTATAGGAATAATAATAAGCAATTATTAAATATATATTGTTTGCAAATGTGCCAATATATATTTGAAAAAAAAAAGTATATATAATTGATTATTTTGAACATAGCTTAATAGCTTTACGGTTGAAATTGCGAATCTCTTTTATTTCATCAACAGAACCATTTGTTTCAAGTTAAAAGTCTTGATATCTTAAAATTTATTATTTACATATAATTGTTTTTAATGCCCTACTGACCTCCCCAGCTAAGTAATTTACTTGAATTTAATGAAAGTAATGAAATGACAGAGCTAAGTAGTTTTTGTAATTACGTGCTTTTTATGCAAGTCCGAATTTTAACAAAAACTTAGCAAATTTTTAAAGTACAGCTAGTATTATTTACGAAAAAAAGTATGTTCGTAAATAAATACTTTTGTATAATACGCTTTATATTTTTTCAATCTATTATTATGGAATATTAGTAATCCATATAATTTTTTTTCGGTTTAGTCTTGATTTTTTTTCTTTGATGAAGTAATTAAATCGAATAACGAACTTATGCTCGTACAAAATATTTAAAACGCTGTACACTAATAGATTTAACGATAATATTAGACATTAGTCCAACCGGAATTTCAAAATAAATAATAAAAATATGAGAAATATTTTTGTACCCATGTAAAGGTTTTCAATATTCCTAAAATAATATGTACCTACCTTCTGGTATACCTACCGTGTAATTTTTTAATATGCAGATCCGTACTCGATCCATACTTTAGTCTAATATTTGGGAGTGACATAGTGTATGAGTGATTCTATTCTTGATTACAATTTTATTTATAGTATAATAGTCCGTGATAAGCATAATATATTTTCAGTTAAAGTTTCCAAAGCCTTGTTGTGCCCTTTACTGGTCCCATTTACTAGATACTGTTTGAACTCTTTGAACTTGGAAATAAATATCGTCGATTTTATTTATACGAACTTGTCTGAAATAAGTTGCAAGTTTGACTATCTTTTGATGTTATAATCAAAATAAATTATGTAAGTTTTTATACTTATTATAAAATATATTTGAAATAATTTTATATATTAAAAGATAAAAGCTAAATATATATAGTCACATAAAAATAATACATAATAAATAAATGAACATACATACCATTAAATTATTTGTTTATAAACAATCGATAATTCGGACTCTTAGAACTTTCTTAGAGATATATCAGCATCAAGACGATTACAGATAAAAAAAAAATCTAAAATAAGAACTCAGTTATCCAATTAAATGGTGTTGGGCTTTAAATATATTAACATATTGTTACTATATCGTTGATTAATTTCTATTAATAGATTTTTTTATATTCACGTGCACAATCGAACAAACTATTTGAGCGATAGCAAAAATGTAACTGTGTTAAATTATTCAAAAAGGATTATGTTTATATTATAATGGTATGTTAATTTTCAAGTTCTATGTCATTTAAACACTGGTGTAGCAAGTTCAGGTTTTATTAATCAGGTGTTTGTTGCGATTCTTTAGAATCAATATGTTAGAAAAATATACTGATAATATATTACGTGTAATTGATACGTATTCGCAAGCAAAACGCAAAAACAGATACACAATAAACAAAATTTTAATTAAATATGGGTTTATAATATTATGAAATATATTCATATAACTTGGTTTACTTGTTTAATCTTTCAATGGACATTGTTGTTGCTAACTTTTGTTTTTTGTTTTGTCTTTAGCTAATTATTAGAGTCATTACTAAAATAAAATAAATTAACTATTAATCTTTCTATTTCAATAATCAAAATAATATGAGTAATTTAATAATAGAATAATAAGTTCGTTTGTTAAAGCGAAGCAAATCTAAACAAATCAAAATGTTTTTTATTTAAGTAGACTGATAAAATCAGTTTTGAATGGTCATGTTACAATGAAATGAATGTAAAGCTATCACCGGTTCGTAAAGTAGATTGTTGAAGAACGGGCAAAATAGAAACTTCATAGTTACTCTTTTCCACCATTTTGATTACAGAGTTTAAGTCAATCACTTACAATAAAATTTATATACAGTTTCCCTTGCCTGGAAATCTAATCACTAAGTCCACGCTTTTTTATCATTAATATAATCTCGTATTGAGTAATATGCCTTATTTATCACAATACGCCAGGAAGCATGTATTGACTTTACGAAGTCGGAAAATAGGTGTTATAATTTAATTTTTACTCCTCGTGTCTATAGGATGATTGCTATTGTTTGTATAAAAAAGATCTATATTATTGTGAAAATACATAATAATTTTTATTGTAAACATATTTTGACGCAACAATAATTATACCTACCTTATTAAACACATCTCGTAGATAGTCTCGATAAATCAAAAGCTCTTTTTGCAAATATTTAATAATCCGGTCGTTATAAAATTTGACGTAGAATTTGTATCTGGATAGAGACAGGCATATAAAAATGGGATCTTCGTGGACGAGTAATAATGACGCAGATGACGTTGCACGGAGCAGACATTCAAGAGAACGAGCTTAATACATACATATACAATAAATGCGTCCGAATTATTTGTCATATCAGAGAAGTAAAACCAGCTTTAAGACAACTTTAATCAGTTGATTTTATATGTATCAACAAAATTATCTCAAATAATATTGATACTTGATTCAGGTTTTCCACGTGTGAAGTAAAAATAATATATTAATAAAATTTTATAATTGATTAGGTAATGTTGTGTTAGAATTAATTTAAAAGTATTTAATTTCTAGTGAAAAACGATTGAACGAATGAATATATCATATCATAAGCGTTGATTCTTTATATGTCTTGATATACAGTCAAAGCTAATAACGTGTCAATTTGAAGCCAACAGTTGGCCACTTGGTTGTCAAGCTTTACTTATATACAATAACATGTTTTCAAAACAGTTGACTATCAGAAATATTTTATCATTAATACAATAATTTCAACGTTTTCTTGTTTCTACGATGTACTTAGTACTTATTTTTGTTCTGATATTGCGTAAAGTACATACATACCTAGTACATTGCGGCGCAGAACATGTTTAGATGGCGCTCTAAAATTATTAGATTTATCATTATAATTATAATATGTACGTACTAATTTATACGATCATATAATTATAATTGTTGTTATATATATGGACTGAATACTACAATGATTTTCAAAAGTAAATCATTAATTAATAGTTTTAACCTTATATACTCGTAGTTTCTATAACTCTTAATAAGCAGCTGTAGTTTCTAAACCACAGCTTTGTTACGTTTTCAGTAGTATTCAGATGATTATTATTAGCATTACGATTATGAAGTATTTTAGTATTAATTTGTTAAAAATACGTTATGATTTCAGTTTTCCTTCTATAAGAGGAAGTAACAATTCGCCGAACGTTTAAAAATAAACACTTACCGCTATAAACAATTTCTTTAAATTGAAAAAACGATACTTATAATGTTTATACAAATATTTTAAAGATTTTCATAATCACTTTCTGGCGAACGAAAGCAAAGCAATTCTTTTTGTCAGTCACGTGGGAACGGCCACGCGGGCGAAGCCGACGCTTAAAACTAGACTTTATAATAAAACAATAAAAATATTAATAAACACAACTTAAAAATGTAAATTAAGAAGAATTGGCATACTTTGTGTTATATATGTATATTATATCATATTTGTAAAATTAAATACTAATTGTAACAATGTTTTCACAAAACATATAATAATCTAAACGACTCTTGTAATTCTTAAGCTTATACCGTGCATATACACTTTTTATTAAAGTTTTTAAAAGCAATTATCATTTTTTCTTCGTCTCGCCTACCAGATTTCCGCTGTTTTATTTATAGCTCAGAATTGCATGTAATGTGGTCGAGGTGGCTTTCCATGCGCTCTCTATACGAAAGATTTTATACTTAATTATGAACATCAGTTACACAGTATGTATTGATGCGTTTATATTTTTCGTAAATTACATAAAAATTTATTTATACATACAACATGTATATCTATAATAATTATATAAGTATTATCCGTAAATAGCTTAGCCGGTTAAAAATTATAAAATTGAATATTAGCTGTTTTAAGCCATAATGGGCAAAAATAATTTCTTGATTGATGAAACTTTAAACAAACATAAACATTTAAGTTTCTTTAAATATTTAGGTACCTAAAGTGAGATCGATAGCCCGAATACAGTCTGTATAATCTCATTTCTTGAAGTTGCTGTAAAATTTTCCACCGACTCTTTGACATTTAGTCACGTGTTCCAATGTATTCTTGATTATATTTGTGTATGTAAACACCAATGTTTTATAGATACGACATAAACGTTGTTCAGTAAAAGTTTTCGTTTTTTATTTCAATTATTAAAGCAGTATATCATTTCATAGTTGTTAAAATTAAGTTCTTGGTATCCAATTTAAAAATGTGAGTCTGAATTATTGCAAATATAAATAAAATTATATATTCTATATCTTATTATATATAGAATTGTTATGTAAAAATGTAAAATTTATGTCTATGTATTGTTTTATTTGTTTCGTGATATCGATTCAATATAATGTTCTTATAGATTTTTAAGTTTGAGCTGAATATTTTAATAATGAATAATTATAACTAACTAATTATTTATAAATGCTGATTGCATTTATAAATAATTTAATTTCTTTTCCTCGTCTATTCTATTCTATAGTTGCGACACTTCCATTAATTGCGAGATGCTATAAATAAGTATTCAGTAGTTGAGAAAAATATTTAAGTAATTAAATATTGCAAATATCTAGAGAAAAAATATTTTGACACTTATACATACATTGTTATTAATTTTCAAATAATTTACCGCTTGACAACTTTTTTTTGAAATAAGATATTATGTTATTTTTAAAGAAAAAATACCCTAACATATTAATTTTATTTATAGTTTCGTCATGTCTGACTTTCAACCACACATGAGAACCGACAAACCACGACCACTGACTCTCTTAATATTATAGGCCTTAAACTAGAATCTCAACGTTGTACTATGTATGTATGTAACATCAAATACATTAACTAGCAAACCCTTTGAGTGAATACTAATATAACTTTGAATTTACGATCACATCGCCAATAAAAATATTTCATTCTTAATGTTTTCCTTGTTCAGTTTTGAACTTTTCGAAGTAGTGTCTTACAATAAAAAGCGAGCATTCTCGGTAGAGATAATTTAGCTACTTATTTTATTTACTATTTGTATTTAGTTTTCTTACTTACTGGACGCGACTTCGAAAATATTCTACAATAATATTATATTTATTCTATAATTCATATATATACAACTCTGGATTATAAGTAACTTTAGCGAATATCGATTTTTAGTAGAGATTTTTTTGAATAATACAGTCACGTTAAAGTATCAAAAAACTAACAATCATAATAAACGGAACCATTAGTTATCTATTCGATGGTGAAATGAATGGTCCATTCACACCTTTGCAATCTTGGCGCCAAGTGTGGGACCAACTGTCCTTTTGAATCAAGCCGCCGAAAACTTTTTAATCCCACGCTGAGCAAAGGGTCGTCACTTCCGAGAAAAAGCAAAACATATTTTTTTTCTTAACATTGTTGTGTTGTTTATTTTAAAATATGTGGGAATATGTGTTACTACAGTTTAGTTCAAAATAGATGCATTATTTCACACAATTAACTCCGTTATTCATTGGTCTAACTAAGGTATTTTAACCGACTTTTTTCATTTGAATTTAGATTTAACAGTCGGATCTTCTGTCGTTTAAAAAAAAAACTTATTGTAACTCATAAAGAACAAGAAGTATTCAAATGTAGACGCATTCTATGAACATATTTGAATAACCTACTTTCATTATTAGCAGATATTAATTTAACGTTAATTACTGTTTGTTTTTTTAAGCAAATGCAATAAAAATGACGAGATTTTGAACACTATTTATGCCGGGATTTATGGAATGAGGTCGCATTACAATCTGTGTATAGAAGTGTATATGCAGGTCCGATAACAAGGTCCCCATTAACTTCATAAGCATTTAACTTATGTTTAGTTATTTTAAGTTATACTCTATACCAACCATAACAGGAAAAAAATCTATTAAGCAACATTTGACATCGAATTGATGCGATATCATGGTTGAGAGTTTGATTAATCTATGATATTCACTATGGATTTACGAAAAAATGGCGTTTCGAAGGAACTGTTATTTGAATTTGGGAAGTTAAATTAAAGTAGAAATAAGTAAGTAAGTGTAATTGTGTTGTATTATTAATAAAAATATATTAATCATAAACTCTTAGTAGTGCACAATATAGCTGAGTTATTTAGCAAATCGCATGAAATACGTAAATCTAAGGTTTTTTTATATTTTTTCCTACTTCTATTGGAATAGGCTATTTAGTGTTATCACTGTTTGTTTGTATATTTGTGAATTGTGGTTATTTACTTACCAACATAGGTTAATATCAGCGGAGATTTTAACTAGACAAATTAAGTTATTTTATTATGTTATTATAACCGAGAGAATACAGATATGATTTATGATAAGTAATGCGTTACAAAGTTCTGTACTCTTAACAAAGATAGGACAATAGTGATATATCATCAACTAGGTATGAACTTTCAGATCGTTATGGTTTTCAAACAAAAGAAGGCGTATTAATCAACGATTGTTACTGTTTTAAACTTCATCATCAAAATTATGATTCGTCTTTTAACGTTTGAAATAATATAATATTAAATATTTTACTAAACTTATTACGTTTTTAAATATACAAATAAAAATATGAGATAATTATTGTTTCGGATTTCATAGAATGAAAATCCAAAACTTATGAATAGAATTGTTTAATAGGTATGCATGTAAATCCATCATCCCGTGACTAATGGATAACTTAATAGTTTAAATACATCAATTCTCCGACCATTAGCCTTAAGACGAGATACACGTGCTAGTTGAAATATTCGTAGGTTCGACTAACATGTGTTTAAATATGGCTTTTGTACACATAAGAAGTACTTACATACAAGTAGCATGAAAAATAAATTATTAAGGTGTACTGTTATTCAAAAATATATCATTTTTTTGTATAACTGTAAAATAAATCATTTAAATTATCTATAACAGAAATAATGTACATATTGTATGTTTAAATAAGCTTTTTAAGTTTAATCAAGCTGATTTTACAAGTCATGTAAATGGTTTTTGCTATGTAATTGGATCATATTACTTATTCGTTTTATTTAATTTTTTAAATCGATGAATAACGCTCAAATTGTATCCAAAAATAAATTAAATATATGTATTATTATTTAATTAATATGTTATATGCTAAATAAAGAACAAATATTGCCAGTTTATGTCTCGCTATTAGGCAAATGTCTCTATTTATAGAGACGGCTTAGACGATATTCCACCACGCTGCTCTGTTGGTAATGTACGGTAAATACGTATGTGGTAGATTTTCATTCAACACTTTTTGCAGTTTATTTTAACAACCATGTCATCCAGCATGTGATGGAATATAGATACAAATTATATATATACTTTTTTCATAGGGTTCATATTTTTTTCCACTAGTCAAATATTGGACAAGGAAAACGAACAAGAATAATTTCAAAAGTCCTAAAATTTAAATAGATAACGATTATATTTCCTCCTAATACAATCGTTCAATTTAGTGGTAATTAAAGTTATCTTTATCAAATATTTGCCTAAATTTGGTTTATTTTAGTAATGTACTTCGTTGTTTTTAACGTAGCCTATTTGATAAAGTTCAGCGCTTACTACACAATACAATCATTGTCTATATCATTCCTAATATTTAGAACTTTAACGAGTTCTTTCCGTAACCACCTTGATACTTTTTTTATTGATAATAATAACGTAAAAAAATTCAGAAAGGTCGTATAATACAATACGTAATATGTTTAGTGTTCACGTTCACTGAGGAGTAAGAACTAGTTTTTTGTCTCAAGGCTTAATGTGTCCAACAGATGGTTATAAAACCAATCAAGATACGTATCAATCATTATTGACATTCATTTACAATTATTATAAAACTATTGTATACAAAACAAAAAAAAAATACTTTGAGCACAAACATTATTTCAAAGTATTACAATATTTGTTTGAACCCTTATGATTTTAATCACTATACCTCTAATAGCGACACCAAGTTTATCTGTGAAAGATGACGTAAATATAGAAAGATTGTATATTGTATTTTTGTTTCTGCAAATATTACATATTTATATATTTTGACTATTTTTATAGGATTGGTAAACCAACATTGAGATAAAACTCAAGCCAAGATCAAATAAAAATCTTGCTTTATGTAGCTTATAATTTTAAGCTGTTAAGCATAGTTCAATGTAGTTTCTTTGACTATTTTGAACTATTTATATAAAATAAATATCAAAGCTTTAGTAACATTTTTTTTTTAATTTGAATTCATTTTTATGTTGGCAATGAATCAGCCGAGGGTAAGGTCAGACAAATCAATTTGAATACTCTTTCGCTAGCGTTGAGTCACAATATTTTTAACGCTTACTGATAGCGTTATCTCAATATTGCGTTATGTTAAAATTTTAATGTCCACAAACGGAATCTTTTCGAATTTTTACTGTAGGTATCTAAAATTTTTTCTCACATACTGGCTACAACGATAACTTGTAAATTTAATAGCTAACTTTGGTGATTCTGTTAGAATTTATGAATTATTTACGAGTGAATATTAATTAATTTAAATTAATGTTTTCCTTTGGATACATATCACAAAGTATACGCACAATGTAACGTATTTAGGTACATTTGGTGGAAATAACTCGGTTATAACTTTTAATTTAGCGCTTTATAAAAGCGTCGTTTATTTCTAATGTAAAGATAGTAGAGTCGATTAATAAATAATTTCATTGATTTTAGATGTTTCATTTAAGAGGCTTGTAACATTACGACAAATCTTAAGTAAAATGTGTTTGTCACTTACACGTCTTGTATGTTTAAAATATTTTGAAATACGAGATTGTAATTTAAAATATAGGTGCGAACGTCTCGTGCACCAAAAATAGTTGCGTCTGCGCATCCCGTGCCTTGACGGGGTTTAAAAATAAAACTGTGACTAGATGCCTTCAGATGTCACTCACCCGCAATGCACTCCTAGAGGATAGCACTATTAAGTGCCAAATTCGCCAAACTCGTAAACCTTCACTAATACAAATTTCGAATTCTCCGTAATGCCGGCTTATTAGCATATGCGTAAACGCGTCGGTTTCACTACCGCGTTTTAGGCAACTTTTAGCACATTAGGGTTAAAGACATAAAGCCCAAATGTTTATAAACACTTCTTAAAACTATAATGATAAGATTATTTTAAGTTTATTTATTATCGTCATAAGTTTGTTTGTAAATGGCAGCGCGTGCCTTCGTCGCCGGTTGCGAGTGTACTGAGCGGCGCCGGCGTCCGACGACCATGTTTAAAAGCACGCCGTAGTTAGCTAGATAAAAAATATTTCTGTTTCGATTTCAACGTATTGTATACGTAGAGGGACAGGCTCGATGACGGCTATGATAGCGTTTAATACATAAGCACACTATCTTACGTAATCGATACAAATTTAGATTCATTTTCATCACGACTTGTAAACCCGAATTAAAATAAAAAAGTGGCATGTCGTTCTGAAAACTTTGAGTGTTTTAATTTTGCTAACATTATGCTCATGGGCAAATTGAAATGAATAATGAATTGTAGTTCACAAGCTCTGTCATCTAAGGTGTTAATTACTTATTTATCGTTAAGTAAACTAGGTACATAATTTAATAATATAATTATATTGATATTTGCATCATTCAACTGTTTCAATATCATTATTTTGTTTTCGGTATATCTTTGAATATTTAAATTGCCTCATTATATTTATGATGGCATAAATAATATGTAAAATGAGTTTAACATTATTTTTGAGTTTTTCCTTAAACAATATTTAATAATAACGTACTATAAAATATTTCATAATGTTATGTAGGTATTCGTATTTATTTGTTTGGTTGAATATAAATACAAGTTTAACCAAAAAATCTTTATTCTAAAAAATAGTGTACACATGTACCAAAAGTGTACCTTGCTTAAGCTTTATCTTAAACTCTACCATTTTTATGGCAATTACTGAAAAAAAAGTCGATTAATCTATATCTAACATTAATATTTGGATAAAAGAAATATAAACCAACAAAATGTATGTTATTCAATAAATGAAATACAAACTTCGGTCGCTAATGTGTGGATCAATGATTATTATGAAACTTATTTAATCTGCATTTTTCACTGAACCCTCGTCGTTTACAATTTGCATTTCGTCCTTCAAAAATATACTTTTAATTTAAAAGTGTTTCTCTATTTTAAAGAATACGATTATAGTATAATAAAGTCATAGAAAAATTGCAATATATTATTATATGACTTATAAAGCTTTTCACTCTTTAAATATATACTTATATCATCGAATATTAATAAATATTTTACTAATAAATAATGTTTAAATTTATAAATGTTCTGGTTTGAATATCTTAACGAAGATTGTGAATTCAAACTCGGGTAGACACTAATTCATTTTCGTGTTGTTAAATTGTGTTTATAATTCATCTCGTTCTCATCGGTGAAGGAAAAAGTGAGGAAACTTGCGCGTGTCCATATGTGTATTCCGCTTATTATACACTCCTAAGAAGGTTGTAGAAGCTCCTAATGAGGAAAGAGGTCCTTATGCTTACTAACTTATACTTTTTTAATTCAATAATATATTGAAAATAAAACGAAATAACACTTTTTTGTTCAATATTTTACTCCCAGAAAAAAACATACAGCTAATGTGTCACTTTTAATTTATTTAAGTATGTAGAGCACAAATGACAGTTATTAAAGCAACGATGCTAACGACCAATCATCAGTAACTAATTACAACTGTTTTTTATTTTATTTATAAACGGTCAGCGACCTAGTTTATATTATAAAATTGGCTAATTTGCTCTTCAAAAGTTAAGATAATTATCTATTCTAATGAACACAACACTTAGCATGCTGCACTATGAAACGCTTTTGAATATCGTCGTGCTATGAAATAATTTAAACTGTAGGTAATTAAATGTAACGCAATTGTCTAATTTATGTATACAGAAGTAGGTGTTATATTATGACCGATTTCGGTTACAGCAACTATTCTCGACGGAGAAAAGACAATTCCGCAGAAAATATTACAGTACACAGACGTGTGGGCAAATACAGGTGTGCTCGCTATTCTCACTCATAATCCGATGGGATTCGACATAAACGTAGAGACTTCAGACGCAGGACTTTACGTGATTTCCAAAGCACGGCAATGTACTCACTATCAATATGCAAACGTCGTACTTTTACTGGGCAGATCTCGACAGAAAACCGAATATTTCTAATGAACTGACATCAGGATCTACGGCCTTTTCTGGCTAGCGATTAAACCAATGAGGCAGTTAAGCTTTTATCTGTTATAAAAAGATATCTCTTATTTTATTGAAAAAAATAACAACATAAACCTTAATTAATTTTAACGTAAATACGTAGTGGTTTTTCCAAAACGCAGGTAGTACGCAGTTCCTCATATAAAAACATATAATTGGCTAGGCTATTATCGCCCACATAAACCTAATAATTTGTTTATGTACGTATATAAGCGTTCTAGGATATTTAGAACGTCAAATGCCGGATCTGAAGTGAAAAACTAACTTCCTGATTTATATTAAACTATGTTATGCCGGGAATGCGATTTATTGTTAAAATTTAATAATAATATTAGTTTGTAAACTAATGTTACTAAATATTACAAATGCTTTAAGGTACACCAATTATGAGGATGTTCGCTTAAACGGTATACAAGATGATGTACTGCATTGCCAACTAGCGGCAAAATACAACAAAGTCCTTGTTAAAAAAAAGCAAATATTTCAAATAAAAAAAAGTCATAAAATATTATGTTTCAACTTTTATGATAATAAAATAAAAATACCAACATCAATTTTTATAAATAAGAGATCAATGTTATTTTCAGTGAGTTCAAAGGTATAATGACTTAAGAATTGGCGATAAAAATACATATTATTATAATTTTAGATGAAATTTGCATATTCTTACTGCTAAATATGTACGTATTATACAAGTTTATTTCATTGGCTTAAAGCATTATATGTTTCAGGTGTCAATTCTAGACCGGAAAGGTTCTTTACAAGGACAAATACTTAGAAATTGTTTTTGCCTGTAGACTTTTTTATTTTATAACAATTGACATTTAGGTAAGTATTAAAAACCTGTTTGAATTGAGAAAATGTCTAAGTCAGGATGTAAGAGTAATATTAAAGTATATTAATTAAACTTTTGTATGTAATCTTTGCTAATATTGTAAATGGGAAAACTCTGTCTGTATCTCTTTAATTGTCAAATCATTGATCCGAATTTGGTGAAATTTCGTATGAAGCAAAGTACTTTTTATACCTAAAATCTGACAAACCCCTAAAACGCGAGCGACTCTGCAGGCACCAATTTCAATTCAAATGTTGAATAGTACCCAATTTACTTAAGTATTTCAACGAGTTGAACTATTTGTATTACATTTTCTATTATTGAATGGATGATTCGCTATTAGTTATGTGGTAAGTAGCAGTCAAATCGTTTATTAGCATTTTTCGTCGTCTTATCTCACTGCACTAAATACCAATCATACTAGTGACATATATACCCACCCGTATCAAAATTATGTAAACAATTTTATCGTGGAAATACAGTGCATTAGACACTATATGGACATTGCGTCTCAGCTCAGAATTTTTAAGCGTTATCGAAATGTGTCATAAAAATATATCTTCTGATCTTTAGTGTTTTTGTAAATACGGAAATAACCCAAAACGTTAAAGTATTCAGCGTGCATTAAAAAATATAATCTAATATTTTTTTTTATTGTAATTATTTATTTAGGTATATACATTTGTACTGATTTGTCTACAATAGTCACCTCACGCACACTAAGATTTAGCGTAGAGGGGCGCGACTTCGTGGATGAGTAAATATATAATATCATATGTCTAAAGGTTAATGTAAAACGATTACTAACAAATATACTACGTGAAGTTTACTTCAGAAATATAGATATAAGAATAAAAATTCCCATAAATTTACAATTATTAATTATAATAAAAAACTGGTTATTAATCGAACCATTTTTGAAATATATTTTGGGGTCTTACTTAACAAAATAAATGTATATTTAATGTACTAACTTAAAAATGAGTGAGTTAATTTAATTTTAAAGCATACAAAAATTGTCTTCCCCGATACAAATTAATGAAATTTCTCAGCGGGTAAATATTACTAACGGTAAAGATGCGTCTCATAATTTATATGTAAATAAGTTCATTTAAATTTATACACAGTCCTATAGACAGAAAATTGTTTTGGACACATTTTTTTATATAATTAGTTTTGTCTTCAAATATTTCTTTGTTTTTATTTATTCACAATAACGCATTCCAATCTCGGTTCTTCCCCTTAAACCTAATGAAAACCGCATATTTGTGACATAATATTTCTTAAAACAAGGGAGTTTATTTAAGTAAATTTTAAAAATCTATGTAAAATATTAATAAATCATCCTTATGTTGGCTTTAAACTAACGCAATGGAGAAGCATCCCTAAATTTTAGATTGGCAAATCCTTGTTTTTCGTGCTATTTGTTTAGTGTTGTGACCGCAAATAAATGGGATAAGAGCAAACGAAGTTAGGATTTATTTATAGCCGTACAATTTTATTTAACTTAACTTATAATACGGGATAACAATATTGAAATAATATAAAAAATACTGTTTGACAGAGGAATAGAAGATACTGTTTGCTTTTTATGTTTAGATAATTTTATCTAATTTAAAGGTGAAAGCAATTATGTGATAATTGACGACATTCTCACACTATCTGTCAACCTCATCACGCATGCACTAAGGCCTCAGAGCTCGTGACTAGCAAGTGATCAGTATGCGATGGGCATTATTACTCACAGTGCTATAACCATGGGATTTATAAACAACATAGCACCTATGTATAAGTTATATTTGTTTATAACAACTGTTGAAAGGTCATCGTTTTACATCACGCGTTTCTTTTTGCGATTTCGTTCGCATTGATTGATGGCGACACTGAATTCCAGAAGGCTTCAATTATTGATTTAGTAATTTTTTTGGTAGATTCTCATAAGTAATTTTGTTTAATTACATGTTATACCATTTTTTAAGTATAAATTCTTCTTTCTATTCTGTAGATAACTGTATGTTTAATGTAACGCTGTTACAATAAATTGTATAATGATTAACATAAAGTGGAACTCATTAAAGTTTAAATATAACACGACATGAATATCATATTTATAAAGGGTCAATGATATTAACCCAACCCAGGTCAAAGAAATATTGTTTTTAGCGCCATGTTTTCTCATTGATTATATAAAATTATATCAAATTCAAATAATACGAAATATAATTAGTAAAATAAAGAAAAGGGTTATTGATTTCAAATGTATGCAAAAATATATGAAATAAAAGCATAATATTTTTCTTAATAACTTTATTTGCTATTGAGCTACCTAGCTAGTGCGCCGGGGTTTACCTTCGTTAAATTTGCATTAAAAATTCTATTATCAAACATAACAAAAGCAAAACAACGCTTTTTGTCATATCGCGGATAATTATAAATTATTTTTATCGATTATATATTTAGTTTTTTTGTAACTACAGGCACAATGGATTTATTGTCTTAGTTTCCAAGGTTGGTGACGCATGGCTGGCTCATTTTATTCCTACCTTTTGATATATAAAAAAAAAAAACAAAACATACCTTTATCATGACAAACTCAAACTTTAAGTCATTGTAACTATTGAAAACTTACTCTTTATCTAATCAGATTTGGAAATTTCATTCACAATAATAGGACTATACGGTGTTGCCGTTTAGTGATACTTGAATCAAGGATACAAATGTGTAGATTTCCTTATTACGGTAAATATCTGTATAAGAATAAAATTACTAATTGGACCCCAAAATAATTCAAGTTCCTTCGTTTTTAAGAAAAAAATTGCAACTTCTTAAGTACTTAAATTCCGGCCACCAAATAGGCAAAAAATCTTCTTATCATTCATAATTAAATCGTGTTATCGTACGAGTATACATTTTCTCTTTACAAACGGAACTGCTATTATTTGGCACCAAAACAATGTCAAGGCACAAATGAAATAATTTGTATTCAAATATTAATTTACCTTTTGTTTGTAACTCTTTCCTTCCACATTAACCTTAGATAATCAAGGAAACGACAGTATTTGTCGACTTTTCTTTTTGGAGTTTTTTTAAATCAATCGATATTTTATACATGTAATTACGAAACATTTAAACAGTATTTTTAATAAAACTGCTTATAATCGTTTAATGACTTTATTTGTATTACGATTCTAAACATCGTAACTTATAAGCAATGTACCTAATGAAACTGTTGACAAAATACTATCAATATTTTTCATTTACAAAATCGAGATTATGTTTGAATTATATAACAGTACGTGAACATAGTTTATTTCAGTGACGCATTAAAATTGACTAACAAAATATTAGCATTTTAGACGCAGTTTGATTTCGACACTGATTTTCCTCATTCTGAACGCGGTATTTCCCTGAGATTAACCATGGCTATAAGCAAACGTTAAAATTATTCTTGTTTTTATATAATTATCTGAATAAATGAATAGCTATTTATCTATATTTATTTACTTGATAAATCGATTGAAATATATATTTGTAATGTCAAATATTTTATCTCTTTATTTTATAATAAAATAGCTACCCGGCTAGGATTTGCACGGGTAGGATCTACATACAACGTTTATACTGAAGGACAAATAATATGGTCGAAAATTATTTTTGTTTTTAAATTGCCTAACCCTTACGTAGACTACAAACATACAAATTTTAATTTATATTTATATAGATAGGTAGTTAAATAAGGTTATATATAAGTCTCAAATTAGTATTTTAATTATCTTTCAAATGCGGAACAGAAAGAACAAAAGACGAGAAAAAGATTTAAAATGAAATAAATAAATACATTAAGAAATATCTTAATTTATTGTAATGAAGTATTTTTGGTGTGAACTTGCACGTTTTCTTCTAGGTTTTCTTGCAACTTTGAGGGTTACATATTTATAATATTATAGAAAAGCAATATCTAGCTATAAGCAAATCAATTTATCGTATATAATTTAATTAAATAAGTATACGCAGCTATAATTCGTTGATTGTTGGTTTAGTTGTCTTGTAACTTTCGATTTATTTTTTTAAATCTGTTACTAAATTATTGAGAAGTTTTAATACCATTTTATTGGACTATCTGTGCGTGAATTACAATTAAAAGCAGTGTGTTTATTATCTTAACATAAGCTTTTAATTTACATATAAAATGATAAATGTAAAAATGCTTGAGGATTTTATTACAGATTATAAGTATTGCTGTTCTAATCTAACAGAAACTTGATGATTTATGTTTTACTTCTCGCGTTTATTACAATATTAGTCACTGTTTCTATCAGGAATGCTATGAATCTTCATAACCGATAAAAAATGTTTAAGTATAATCATTGTTACAGTTATTGCATTGTGTAATACTTAAAGAAACTGGATAATTGTATTTTAAAGCTATTTTTTTTAAGGTTTCTTTTACAATTTCTAAATAATCTAATATCCGCAACTGAATCTATCCGAAACAAACGGATAATCTGAAATAATTTCGTATCCGTAATCGTATCTGAAACTTTTAAAATATTATTCATATATCTGTATCTATATCCAGATCCGAAATTACATATCCCTGGTTTCTATTAAATTTGATTAGTTTAATTGTGCATAAACTTATTATAGTTGTAAATATATTATGAGGTTACGCTCAGGTACGTACATAGACATAATAGAACAAATCTCGATGTACAGATTAGAAGAAAAAACGAGTTTAATATGTGAAGCATTAGACCAAATTAATTATTAATTATATTCATTAATTTTCATGTCTCATTATATATATAACTAAAACGTAATAAAAAAAACAGTATTCTTAATTTGTTGCCCATTTTTTCGAATTGCCTTCGATGGGGGACTAAATTTTATTGAAAGTGATGAATGAAAATTCTACTTAACTAACCTTAATTGATTTCTAGAAATATTGTGAAATAAAAATAAATTTCAGTAAGTTCTTTAAAGTTTAAGATAGACCAAACCAATTTAGAAAGCAATTCTACATACTATTGTAAAAAAAATGCTTAATCCCTTTAATCGGCAATAGTACTGTCAATCAAAAAATATTTTTTTAGACTTTCAATTATTTGCTTATGCATAACCTTAATAATTGAATACTCTACTAACCCTCAAAATACGGTGAAAGTATAAAAAGTATGTTAGCGATTTATCTGTGGACAGTAGGCCTGGTAACACGTCGAAGCTGTCACGGACATCTTTTGATTTTACTACGCTATGTTTACCTGTATGTCAAACCGTAAGAATTATACCGGTAGGATCTGTAAATAATTTTTACATAATTTGAAATGTTTCTTTCGTATCTTGACATATTGTTGAATTCGTAATTATATGGTTATTTGCAGTATTATATTACATGATTAGTTGAATTCAACAAAAAAATGATTATTTCTCAATTGAATTTAACTAAAAATATGATAAATTATTTTTGGTTGTATTCAAAACGTATTTTATTTAATTGTTATTTAATTATATTGTAGCTTTAACTTTGAATGTTATAATTGCCAGACAAGTCAATTGATCTCTCCGGCTGATAGGCCCCAGGTTCCCACACCCACCCAGGCCAGGTTGGTTAGCCTCTCTTACAATTAGCAATTACGTAACATTTATCAATCAAATATGTTTAACGTTATACTTCTGTCACGTGTACTTAAGCGCTTTTATATTTAGTGTCTTTAATTAGTAGGTATGTTATATATTATTAAATATCGACTTATACAAAAACACTATCTTTTTACTCACGAAGCCATCCGCGTTAAATTAATTTTATTTAAAAAAAATAAGCCTAACAAATGTAACCTAATTGTCTGAGACCATCGGTGAGGCGCACATCGGGGAAAGGGACCAGAACATTGCTTCCACCCGGGCACTTGACGGGGCTGGCTATCTTTACTCTTAGTCGTCCACGCACACTAAGACATCTTGTGAGCATGAGCGTCACTCACTTTACTAATGCAAGTCGGTAATAATTAAACGTGGAGGGGCGCGCCCTTGTTATTGAATAGATCTATACCTGTTTATAATTTATGAAACTCTAATTAACCCAATTGATTACATCCTATTAAATAAATAGAACATATATTTATATTTAATAAAACCTCATCCGCTTCTTTGCTTCTTTAGATATAATCAAATAATGCTTGTATATTATAGCTTTTAAGAATAAGGTTACGCTTTACTTCACTATAAAATGAGGATTATTGATATATACTTATATTATCACATGTGATATTGTAAGATGTTATATTCTTCAATTAAAGTGTTTATTGCATCTGCTTTCATGTTTTTTGTGTATTACATATTTTATAAGTTACATAATAGTTTAAAGTCTTTGTTATACTCTTATATAATACTAGATTAAGACTAACATGCATGTCTTAGGTTTTTCTACGCTGTTATTCGACACTGACGCGCCACTTTTTGTACTTTTATGGTACTATGCCAGAAGCCTTCACACGAGTGCCAACGACAAGTGTACAAAGTTTCAATTCAAATGAAACTAATAAAATAATAATGAAAATCCAAGATACGAAAATAATTTATTTTAAATTCAAACGCTATCGGATGTAACTGATATTTTCTGCTCTTTGATTCCGGGTAGCTCTAGTTTTAGCTTTGTTTTAACATAGAAGATTTAATCTCGTAAGGGCGTTGGTAAAGGAAAAGAAACCATACATTAACATCCAATTAAATGTGCATTTGCTTACATTGCTATCTACATACATTACATACAATAAAGGCCATTATTTTGTTATGAACCTTAAGATATAAAAATATGTTACGAGAGTTATATAAAATAGTATTTCGCTTCGCTCTATCGGTTTCCTTATAGTAATCTTAGGTTAAGTTTTAAATGACCGAAATTTGATGATTAAATATTACTTTTTCTTAATCTTATTATTATATTTTTTGTAACTTGCTTAATTTTGTTACTTTATTGTTAAGTTGACGAGACAAGATAAAATAAGTGTAGATATAGTAAAAAACAAGTATGATATGCGATCTTTTTGTCATTAGTTTTTTATATTCCTCGATATATGAATGTATATACATATAAATATGAATATAAACTTGACTGACAAGATTGTAGGGGCATTCACTGTTTGTTGCCCCAGGGCCTTCAGATCTCTAAATCCGACCCTGCTTATAAATCTACTTAGTTTCGTGATACACGATACGAGGAAGGGAAATTGAGTATAATGTAATGTAGTACTTAATATAATATCTGCATGCTAATAGTAATAATAATGTCCGCTAGTTCGTAATTCGGTCACTGGTCAAATTCAAACAACTACGCAGGAGATGTTATAGTTTAGGTATAAGTCCGCGCAACGCAGGTGCACTCTCCATTCCTTTATTCTCATTTTCAAGACTCCAATTTATAATTATTTCTCTCATACTCCAATTTAAAACGCTCGGCGAGTTCGGAGAGATCTAAAAGGAGTTAGGGAGTTTGTAGCGTTACCTACCTACAAACTCCTTAACTTTAAACTGTTACGCATTATAACTTGAATGAAAAAACTATCCATATGCCAAAGGTTGTATAAGTATGAGTTTTAAAACTGAAATTTAAGGCTATATTTATTTTTAACTACAGATATTTTTAACATTATCACAGCGGAAGTCAAATCGGTCTCAGTTTAAATTTATCACAATATCTGTTTATTACAATCGATGCCGGAAATAGTACAATCGCAACCACAACGCTATTTTATTATTATATATATTCTAATTATACTATAAACAAAAGGAAATATTCAGTAGAGTTCTAAAAAATGCATACATTCCAATAGATAAATATTTTTATAAATTAATTTATTTTATAACACTCAAGTACGATACAAGTACGATACAAAATAAGAATGTATACTTTTATTTTAGGGGCTTGCACAAAGCCTTATAAACAAGACTTATTAAATAATACACCCAAATAAACAGTGTAAATAACACGGATTAGTAACTTACATAAATATCACCATTACTAAAAAGCATGATCCATAAATTACTTAGTTTGATGTTTTTATATCAAAATTTTAAAGTTTTTAAAAGAATTCTCTTATGATTTAGATACAAGTTTACGCGTAATTATAATAGTATACATATGTACGTGTGTATGCATGTTTATGAATTATTATTAACTCCGGAAAATTAATTTGATATAAACGTTTTATTGCTCATAATGTATAATTCCTAAATTACAATAATTATGGCAGTTGCTTAGAACGTGCTAAAATACTAAAATATAATTCAAATAAAAAATTATAGTTTTTGCTTGTTCTCCATACGTGTTGTTGTTCTTATACTTTGTTTACTTAGTTGAATAATTGATTGCATTGTGTTATTCATTAGCAAATAATTAAATAATTTGAAATCTAATAATTAACAAAGAATACTGGCTAATGATTGTAATCAAGAACATCTCCTACTTCTACAGAATGTCTAAGAAATATTTTAATTGAATCCGGCCTTAGTGGACTGATTGGCCGACACCTTGACCGTTTTACTCATTCTTACGTGAATTCTTCCGATCTTAAAACATTACATTTTTTCATTGATTAACAATCAAAATAATGCACATTGTATTATAAGTACATTTTATTGCGAAAACATATTATGAAACTTTTATTTAATTGTTGTTAATGAGCACATTAAAAGAATAAATTCGATGCATGTCATTGAAAATAAAATTGAATAATATGATTTATGATACCAATTCATCTTTATTTTTATAAGAATTAAAAATGTCAATGTTACATCAAAAAATCCATTTGAATATTTTATTTTATGTACTGAGTTTGTGCAAGGGTACTATTTTATATTTAATTAATCACACAAGATTAAACAATGTGTTTTCTTGTGTCTTCCATTACTGTTAGTGCTGAAGTCTCCACATTTTTTAAATACGAGATGTTCAATGGAATGCGTGTCTCATTTGTCTCGTAAAAAATACTCTTTATCGCGCGCGGAGTAGCGATATGCACGCGACTTGGCATCGTGGATCGTGGCATTTTGTTTATTTATATACGACATGCTACGCTTGGTATGCATCTTCATTCTGTGTTGCAATAACTAAAAAGGTTTAGTCAAGTGCTAATAACTTGTAACGAATAAAATCTACATACTATCTATATTTTATAATTTATAAGTGACTATCAAACATTTTTTATTACAATAAAAACAAACTATATAAGAGATCTACTCTTTTATAGTGTATTAAATATGCACAAAAATAAAATAAAAATATAGACGACTTTCGACTATACGTTTGAGGAATAATTTAAAAAAGTTAAATTTAGTTAGTTAATAATAACGTAATAATCAAATTAAGATCAAGATATCACATAATCTTTTTGCCAAAATATACATAATATATTAAAAACAATGAAATTAATTAATATTAGCCTTGGAAATTAAAAATTAAATATAAAATAAATTGACGACTTAATAGCTACTCAAGTGGTATACTATCACTATTGCTACTACCACTGAAGAGATCTAATGAAGGAGTATCAGGTGTACACTATTCATCTGGTGCTCTTTCGTTAAACCAACTCGATAGTATCAAATGATGTATTGCATAGTTATTTTGAATTACATTTTCAAATATACAAATCAATGCGATAATTGCAGCTATCGTGTTGAAATCGACTCCTTGAAGTATCTTGCGGAGGCTAAGACAGCTTGTAGTGTTTCATGCCTTGATGAAGCCTTTTCCTCAAATACAGGTTATCAAAGACTAGACAGGAGTCACTTCTGTCCCAGTGTACCTCGGATGAGAATTATCGTTTGTGTGATGGTATGGGATGATACTTACTTAGACACGCTGATCTTCACACACTTGTCCAGAGCACATCCCCTAAAGCCAGTACAGCCGCTCAAGCGCTACAATACTTATATCTTTATACACTTTTATTTAATGACTATAAAATTGCGGGGCTGGATTTTAAAACATAAGGTTGATAGTAAAAAAATATTAAAATACCTTTCTAAGAAACTATTTCACACTTCTGGTGACCCTCGACCATGCGCTTACTTAGCTCAATGACTCAGCCTTGCAGTTCAGAGAGGTAATAGTGCTAGTATCCTGGGTACAATGCCACAGGACAATCTTTGGGGCGTTCTTTTTTTTTAAATTTATTATATTATTTCTGTATAGTTTTATTTGATGTAGTTTTGTTTATTTTTATTATTATTAATTTATTTACATAATCTTTATTTTTTTGTTTTGGTTTAGTTTAAACTTCTTAATGAATAATAACATATTTATGTTACTTTTAGTAATTAAATTGTTTTAATAATACAATAAAAACGGCTCTTGCCACCACCGACTTTCCTGTTCGAATTAGTCGTGATGATGGAAAAGGACATATGGACTGACACTGGTTCCCTGGGTACGAGGATAGGCCCTAATATAGGACGATACATGCGTTAACACGCTGGCCCCATCTCATATCAGGAAAACATTGTTATGAGCCAAAGCTATCGCGGAAAAAATGAAGCGAATGAACAATCCACATATTTGTCTATTATTCCAAATTATGTTTTTGTCCTATTTGCAGGTGAAATACTTGGACCTTGGACAGAAATCTTCATTAAAACACCTCGCCTTATTGCCTCCACTTATGACAGGAAGGCTGGTTAATTTTTTTACCGAGAGAATCGGAGTTACCATTCAAAACGGGGAATGCTGACTGCGTGGAATAGTCATCATTTGTATAGTAGGTAACAATTTTCAGTTTTAATGTGTTTTAGGGCTAGAATTAGGGCTTAAAACTATGATTTTCTTGTTTAAATTATACAAAATCATTTTATAATACTAAAGAAATAAAAAATATCAACATATGTAATACATAACCACATCTACTGATATATATTTTGTCACAAATACCTTAACAGTAATTAATTATTTATTTATTGTTTCTGTGGGTAATAAGGATTACCCAAAGACATTAAAGAAAACTAAAACCTATTTAAAATATCAAACATACTTACAAACTTTAACAAATTGCTTATTCGTAAAATTGACTTTCATGTAAGTCATTAATTTTGGAATCAGGAATCCTTAAAAATGGCTATAATAGGTAAAAGGATTTTTTATTTTTAATAGTAATTATTTTTGTCCATGAATATAAATATTGTACAACTGTAAAAGTACAAATACTTTTTTCCCAGATACGATTGGACCAAACGAGCAATTTGACTGTAATAAGTGTCTGACAACTTCTGTTTAAACTTTAAAAAATTAGTTCTAAATTTTGGAAGTTATGTCACGCCACACATTTGTTAGGAATAAATAAATTAGTAAAATGTAGTAACATTGTATATCTTGATTAATTAGTATATATTACTTGACAGTACGCTTAAAGACTATGATTTTAAGGGGTCGCAGCCTCTCGGATCCGTGCCGAAAACGGACATCGCTGTGGTTTTAGTGGGAATCCCACATAAAAAGGCCCCCCCTCCCCCGGATTCAGTACCTTTCTAGAGGATTTTACTCAACATAAATAAATAATGGTCTCTACTGAAGTACTCTTTAATATTACGTTATAAGTGACAACATTCATTAGAAGTTCTTGGTATAAAATGTCTATACTACAATCATTTCTATAGACATATTTTGAGAACCCAAGTGTTTCAGGGAATTCCAATTTTATAAAGCAATCTATCGAGGAGGGTTTTGCCATATAACATTATATAATACGTAAGTATTCATTGCAGGTAATTGCAGGTCTTTCTGTAATTTATTAAAAAAAATGATTTCTTTTAATATTTTGTAATCAGGATTTTCGACAAGAAAATGAAGTATGTTTCGTTCTGTAGTTTTATTTACTGTGATTTATGTTTTTTATATTAACATGACATACATGTACAGAAAGCTAACGCTACTATCTTATATAGAACTATATTTTTAATAAGTTATTAAAGTAACAATAAATAAAAAACAGACCATGTGAATTTAGTTAGTTCTCAATGCCATTAGGGTGACCATACTTAATAAACATAAAATTAGGGAAAAGTTAAATTTAACGAATAAAAAATATAACATTTTAAAATAAAGGAATTTAAACGTGGTATTGTACTTGCTTGTATAAAATATAATTTCAAGCGAACTTTTTGTTAAATAAAAACTTTTCAGTTGTAATTTATCTAATAATGTTATTATTACCGGCGACTACGTTTGTAGCGAGGCGTTACGGCACAGCACCGCCATTGTTCCGTGTCGAGCAAGGCCGGCTGATGTAATTTTAGCGCCGCTTGCACCAGACACAACGGTCAACGACCTTGTATGCAGCCACGGACTATCGATAAGTGGAAAAGGGACGTACATCACTAGTGACCTCGTGAATATGCGTATAACTGTACGACAACAAATTTTTAATGTCGTACGCACTAAGAATTTGTTTTCTTTTGCATTCTTTATTTGAAATTAAAGTAAAGTGCCTGAATGTTGTCTATCGTTGTTGTGAATTATAAAATATATTATTAGTTACACGTATATTATTAGTAGTTTAACATTGTTTGATTTTTTATTACTTACTTTAAGCCCATACGAGTCGTACAATAATCTTTATCTTTTTTAATCATTCTTTAAATTTTGTATGTTTAAAATCAAAAATGACTGCTATTGAAATGTGTTGGTGTATATTAAGTTTACCTCTTAGATAAAGACTGTCTGTTTTAAAATCTTAATAGTCAAATATTTTGCATTCATTTCGTTCTTCTTTGCATTTTTTAAACGAGGTAAGAAATTTAAGAAACAGCACCTAATGAGTTGTATATACCGAATTTTCATTCATTTATTAAAAAAATTCCATTGTTATTTATAATTTCCATAAGTGATAACTTATCATAATAGACTTAAGATTGTTAAGATCTCAATTCTTTAACAAGTATTAATGCATGACATACTGTAAAGAAGGTCACAATTTTAATTTGCTATTCTGTTATATTCATTCTTTGGAAATTAAAGTATGACAGCCTATCTTTGAAAATGCATTATTTAATAGGTGTACATTAAATTACCTAAGATTCTTGTATAATTTGATGGAAATATTTCACAGATCATTTTCAATGAAACAATACAGAGTTGAAATATTTTTTTTATCATTTATTTTCGAGAGGGTTTTTTTTTTCAAGAAAGGCCACCCTCAGAACATTAAACTAAGTACATTGCTTAATTACATATATTCTTAAAAAGGCCATAATTTAAGAATTGAAAGTTATATCAGAGTGTTTTACATTTCAGACTACAATTTGGTTTTACCTTCTAATTGACCGTGCAACTGAACGAGGTTCGAAACATCAACGCCAAATATTCCGATATTAGCTGTAACAGCAATATGAATGTTCTCAAATCGTGGAGATACAACAAATGATGATTTTTAGCGGTTAAAGTGCAAACTTGTGTCTTTTTGGGGTTGAATTGGACTAGATTTAGCCGGCATGAAGACTCGATTTCAGACACAAGTTTCTATTCCTTAACGTGTTCCCGATAAATATTAGCACGTCCGGTGTATAAGGTACCTACGGTACTGCCTTCTGCATAGCAGTGAATGTTGCTGATTTGCAACAAGAACACAAGAATTAACGAATTCGAAGTCAGAGCACGCACCGTCGATAACGACCTTGATCAAAAAGAGGGTGATCAGTTGTATTATTTCCTGGGAAGCACATAGGAAGGAAGCTTCGAAAGAAGCACTTCGTGCCTTCGCTATGTTCAAACTGGCTGTTAATGTCCTCCCCCTTGGACTTAAGATGTTTTAATTACTACGAACGCTGTACAACCGAATTCAATTCAACGACAAACTCTTTTTTGAAGTTCGCCTTATCCAAGCAGATTACTAACAACAACTGCTATTATTGTTTCGTCGTCAGACCTACCCGTTGTGAGGAACTGTTCAAGTCTTATAACGAATAACTGTTATCCAGTGATTCCATCTTTTGGATACCTTTTGTGTCATAATAATTATAATAAACTGGACTTGGCTTGGTCTGTGGTATGTAAATTTGATCGATCACACAACAATCTTTATTCGCAAAGATCTTCCGTTTTAACGATATAGCTCTTAACTTGAGATCAAAACATTGGTTCTTAAATTCTTGACGTTTAGTTTATATCCCAATTTAAATATTTTTAATCTTACAAGGAAATAACTTTATACAGTTTATTTAAAGAAAATATTTATACTCAATTATTTTAATTACTAGTTTATTGATAAAAATATATACTTTTAATTACTTAAATAACATAAAATTTGATACCATACTATGCTATAATCGCTACTAATTGTCAAGCTATTACACTTTTTACATTTTTTGTAACGTTCTTATCTGTGACAATATCTGCGCAGAAAATTCAATGTACAAGGCAACATAACCGGAAAAAAAACTAACTACGAAGTAACTTACTAAGCATTCCGAGAATAAACCGTCCTTAGTGTTTGTTAGAAATAATTGAAAGTGTTGAACTACTGACGTAATAAATTAACCTGTTACAGCAGACATTTGAACATTAATTTACTAAGGTCAATTGTGACAAAACAGTAAGCTTAGAAAACAAATGAAGGCATTAACAATTGATCGAAAGATTGATTTAGAAAGTACTACAGTTTTGGAATAAAAACACTTTTTATTTTATATTAAAGGCTGCAACTTCCGTTCATTTAGAACATTGATAAGCTCTAAACAATTACAGTAGAAAAACGGATAACTCTACTTTCTTTTTGGAATAATTTCGCAAAAGTAAAGTAACATTTAATATATTCTTGGTATACTTTTAATACATCTGGCTTATCAGCGTTCCATAGCCCATTGCTAGATATAGGCCTTTCTCATCTAATCGTGACCTTAAAAAGGTTATACAGCTGAAGGGCAACCTACACTGCACCAGCTGATCTGTAGTATCTTTTGGACTGTTTACTTCAGCATTTTAATGCTTCTAATAAATTTAGATTAAATGTTTTACTTTATGATTAACTTTTTTTATAGAAAACTTACAGCCACAAACAAATGTAAAAGAGGATATATACGATTATTCTGAGCCTTAAAAATATATCAAAAAAAAGTTCATGTACAAAGTTCATCTTAATGTACAAAGATGCCAAGAAGAATATATAACATTAAAGATGCCACTTTATGGCCACTGCAAGTACACTAAGGAAGTAATTGTTGAATTTGAGCAGCATATTGTAGATAATAAAGAATTGGGGATTGATATATGTAGCTTTACATTTTTAATTCCAATTTTTACACCTTTATATTTCCGCGGCCCACCAGTAGTACCTATATGTAATGTAGTTATGATATATTAAAAACAAAACCTACATGCAATATTTAATGATACCAGTCAGAGTTCCTAATTGTTTTTTGACGAAAATATTAACAAATAATATATTTCATGAAATCTGGGAGGTTTCAAATTTTATATTGCTAAATCATTGATCAAAGTAAGATAGTGAGTATATTGGTCTAGCTATTGAGGCCTTTGACCCCAGTGTTTTAGGTTCAAACCCCTGGATGAGCCGATGAAAAGTTGCTGGAGTTTTCAGTCGAGAAATTTTCTGAGTCGTATCAAGTGTGTTGTAATGACTAAGAGAATATTTTGAACGTACTACCATAGTGGAGGAATAGACCACAAGTAAATCCATTCTTAGCGTCATCAAGGTGGCCGAATGTAAGTCTGTGAAATTATTTTTATCATTTATACAAACAGAGGACTGCGAAAAATAAATGTCTATGTAATAAAAACAAGCGAATGGTGAGATAAATTATAGAAAACATCATTTAAAATACACTAACAAGTCCAAGATTTAAGATAAAACTAATTACTTATAGCATAATATAATGAAACAAATAATATGCTTAAGGTTTAATAAAAAAAAAATCGCGTTAAAAACTTTACTTCAATAATAAAAATAAAAGTTAATTTCGCGTGACTAAATTTTGTACTAAATTATAATCTTCTATTTATTTTAACATAACTGCTATGTGGAGTATTTTTAAACTATAAAAGTCATCGTGATATAAAATGAGATACCAGCTTTACTATTACTCAGTACCTCAAAGTTCCTTCAATAATGAAGCGATATTGCTCTGTGGATAATTGTTTCCTTGGTGGATATTATAGTAATAATAATAAATAATACAACGCCGATGGCTATGACATTGGTGCACAAGTTTACTCGATCGATATTATTTAACACCTGTCATATGTTATTGTCATGTATGTAGGTTGACTGTTGTGTTATGATTCTTGTTATTTGTACCAGTAATAAATGCATTATTTAGGTAGTCAAATTTCGTATTTCTCATATCCATTATAATTTATTTATTTACGCATAAAGGTTTACAACACAAAATACTTATAAAATACAATTAGTTATAATTAACATACATTACAATATCGGTAAAACGTATATAAAATCTATCTTTGTGGAGCACCCGTTTTGGAACAGCTTAATATTCAAGCTTATATAATACATTACGTTTGAAATACTTAAGGTAAATCCCAGAATACACGAATAATCAAATCCTGTGATTTGTCCTACAAACTCGGTAAAGTATCGAAAAATTTACTACATTTCTAGCATTGCTTTTAATTCCGGTTTTAAAAATTGGTTAAATTAATTTACATTTTAATAAATCAGGAAATGAATCACTCACCAAATAGCTGTCAAAAATTACGCATATCATTAGTACATTTAATGCTTTAGAACGTAGATACTTGGGTCAACTTATCGTCTGAATAATTGTCATTTTAATAATATTTTATTAGTTTTACAGTCGCGATGTGTTTAATACGTTAGACACAGACTAACAGTCAAATATTTAATTTGCTTTCTAGTTTTTAGTTTTGCTATACTGTAAGCTATTGCGCAGGTACTAAAGGTTTTTACAATACGCATTAGTGACTAACAAAAATAAAAATACAAAGCTGTTTTTAGAAAATTGTTCTTTAACAATACATCTGTCTGTCATGACTTTATTGCACTAGGTATTGACTCTGTAGATAATGAGCGCCGCCATAGCCGAAATCTGGGAGGAGAACTTTAATATTTTTTTATGTTAAAGATACTTTTTGACATATTACTAGTAATTGTGATTTTCCTCTTGAATGGAAGTAATAAAAAAATCCCTTGTATATAAAACAGTCCTAATATAATACAGTAATAAAAATAATATAATCTACTTTCAAGGCCTACCTGCATTCATAAAAAAATACGAAAAATTATCATTTCAAATAGTTGTAATGGGTTGATGGATATATTAATACCATATGGGTGGTAAAATTTTGCTATATTTTATACTAGTTGAAGGCAGACTTAATTTTATCTGACTTCAAACAAGAAGGAGGTTATCAATTCGGTGTCTTGGTATGTACATCTCTATATTCTCACAGATTGTGAGTATTTTTTTTATTGTTTAAAAATATTGTTACAAGCCTGTCAATTGTCGTCTGGGTCTGAGCGCACTTTATTTTTGGGGAATATATATAACGACACATTGCCATTATCATTATTTTCCGTATCCATCTGTGGCTGCCGAGCGATCGTGAGTTGGCGGGCGAGGAGAATTAAAACCACGTGTTTGAAGGTTTTACAATATAATAGTAATACAATCAGCACTTTCGATATTACAATAAAGTAACGACGCTCCACCAGGCACGTCTTGCTTACACGATATGCAAATGCATTACACAAAAGAGCCTGAAGTTGCGTCAGAGTGAAGAAACGTCCAACCGCAATATTCCTAATGTTTCTGTCAAAAATGTCATTATTACTTTATTCGTTTCTTGACACTCTTAAAACACAGTGGCCCGTCACGGCCGGACTGACATTCGCACGTCCTCGTGCGATAGCCCATACCTAGGGTTACCTGAAAAAAAACAAAATACACCTGTAGTGTACGACTAGGCCTGCTCGCCCATCCCTGACAAGTTACCCATTTATATCACCTGATTAAAGAGATATGGGCTTTCATCCCCCCATTAACTACCTATGCACTGGGCGGACAATTGACCTCAGGCGCCCCTTCGACCAGCTCACCAAGTCACATGGTGAGATGGACCGGACAACCGTCAACGCCCCTTCCACCAGTCACGAAAACCACACATAGCTGCTGCAATCAACTGATTCGAAACGTCGACCCACATAGGCCAGTTCCAGACCAATTCAATGCCACTCAGCTCACACACAACAATTCATAGTCTGACCCTAGGCATCGACCCAGCTTAGGCCGGCCCAGTAGATCAACTACATCACACACCACATAGGAAAATATAGTCTGACCATGGACATCGACCCGATTAAAGCCAGCCCAATTAACCAACTACATCCTAACCACTGTTTAAACAATATCGCTCTAGATAAAAGTAGTCACAAGAACTGGGTTTACACATAATTAACTCACCAATAACTATTCTTCATGTTCAGAGGCAGAGAGGGTGTTAGAGCTGGCGGTCAAAGTGTGTGAACTAGATACCGACACCGTATCACTATCATCATCAGATATTGCCATTCCATTCTCATGACTATGGACTGCCGCCATCTCGGCCTCCTCTACATTATTAATTAAGGAAGTAGCTACTTCAACCAACCCGTCATGGCCCCCGGGTACTGCACGTAGGTTTTCATGGGCGTATTTATAGGTTCGGCTAGATCCTTCAATGTCTCTCAGCTCATACCTATCGTGGTCTAATTTCCGGACTATAGTAAAAGGACCTTTGAACTTTCGCTGTAATTTGGTTTGGTTACGCTCACTACTTTTTATAAAGACAAAGTCACCTACACTAAATGGTCTCACTTTTGCTTTACCCCGGTTAAAGCGTATTTCTTCCGATGAAACCGTTTTTTTTATATTTTCAGAGGCATTATGCCGAATAGTGTCTAGATCTAAACGAGGCTCAGGTTCCGCGTGCGCTGATAAGGTTGATATTCCTAATGACTGTGCTCGTATGCCGAACATTAGTTCCGTGGGTGAGTATCCCGTTACTCTGGATCTGGTGCTATTCAATGCCAGCTGAACTTCGGGGAGTTCGTCTCGCCAAGTTTTGTTTGGGTCGTTTTCTACAATTGTGAGCAGGCACTTTAAGGTGCGCATTATCCGCTCGACTTGGAAACGTAAAATGTCATCGAAATAATCTTGTGGCATCATAGGCTTGGCAAACTTCGCGAGCAATAGTTCTTTTATTTGAGGCCATGTCAGTTGCGATGCCTGCAGCCGAGTTAAACAGGTAGAAGCTCGGCCTTTAAGTGCACGTGTGAGTAACAACAGCAGGTCCGCACCTCCTAACTTGCGGTCGTTGATTACAATTTCGGTCACGTTGCACCAACCTTCTATATCCGCTTCGTTGTCGTCAGGGTCGAACTCAATTAATTGGATAGACGCGCTGCTTACAGGTTGCGGCTGTGATAAAGCCATCATTCGAGACAAAAACAACTCCATTTGTTGCGGCAGGCTTTGATCCGGTGCCGGTGCTGACGATCTGGTACGAGTATTCTCCTCAGAAGTAAGCCCTTCACATCCCACTTCTGATAACGACACATTGCCATTATCATTATTTTCCGTATCCATCTGTGGCTGCCGAGCGATCGTGAGTTGGCGGGCGAGGAGAATTAAAACCACGTGTTTGAAGGTTTTACAATATAATAGTAATACAATCAGCACTTTCGATATTACAATAAAGTAACGACGCTCCACCAGGCACGTCTTGCTTACACGATATGCAAATGCATTACACAAAAGAGCCTGAAGTTGCGTCAGAGTGAAGAAACGTCCAACCGCAATATTCCTAATGTTTCTGTCAAAAATGTCATTATTACTTTTTTCGTTTCTTGACACTCTTAAAACACAGTGGCCCGTCATATATATATATTTTTATTTAAAAATTTTAGATTCGATTGTTTATTAATTTCGGTTGTTTGTTGCGAATTTCAAATAAGCTCTTAGTTCGATTTTTAATAGTCTGGTCTGGAACGTAACTTGTATTTATCGATATGGCTCGTGAAAACGGTAACAGTGGAGGTACAGCACATCGGTATATAAGAAAGATTTTTGAAGCTAACATTGTACCTTACATTGGATTATGGACCTCACGCTGTTGCTCAAGTACTACATCATAGCGAAGAGGTCGGGAAACATACCTACCCACCTGCCATGTACAATTTGCGGTACTTTTTCATAATAATTAATGACGCGACCTCAAAATTTTAACTATATTTAATTATGAAATTAATATAATCTTAAAATGCACATATTAATTCATTTAAAACGATATCAATTATCGCAAGACTATAGCAATCGCTTACAAACGTAAGTCTACAGGAAAAACGGGCTAAGGAAAACATTATAATATATTTATATGATATACAGGATAGGAAGCTTTGACTAATAACATTATTAATTTACTCTATATAAAAATGTATGAAAGTTAATTGGGCGCGGTTTTCCCAATAGCTTGGTATGTTATTGCGGCGCCATTCGCCAGACGAGTTCCTAATAAATATTGCTATGTATGGGGTACATGCGCTTAAGTGTCCGCCTCTTGCAATAAGGACAGAAAATCAATAAGCATTTAATTAATCATGTCATGTCTACGCTTATGGTAGAATTTTAATAAATTAACATATACTGCATAACTCGTATTGAAAGTATCTGATAGTAATCAGAAATTAAATGTAAGCAACTACTTTTCACAAAAAGTATGAATGGTTGTTTTTCTAATGAACTCGCTTTTTATTTATTTGCTTTAAACGGCCGCTTATGTTTGCTAAGCATTCCTTTTAAGTATTCATTTGTATTAGTGTAGTGATAATCTATAATTCGTGCATCTTTAAATATCGTTATTTAAAATCCTCCTAACCTCGTTGGTACCTATAATGTATAGCTTATAAGACTGCAGATTTTGAAACCCTGGTTTAAAATATTGATTTCGAAGAAAACATTTTATTAGACGGTCCAGAAAATGTCGGAAGTAGCTGTAGGTTATCAAGTTGGCAATGGTAATACTCCAATGCCTTGAAAAGCCTCTTGGCCCTGCACTTTATTTCTGGTTGGTTTTTCTGCAAATCGAATTATGCAAGGGAACAGAGGTTGAATAGAGGGTGACTGCTCACTTATTTATCTAGAGTGTTTTAACAGATATCTCTCACAATGTAGTGTAGTCCTTGAGATTGGCCACCGTGGCCGAAATCTGGCCACGGCGTCATCGAGGTGGAGTGGATCATACAGGTATTCAAGTAACACGAACTCTTTTTTTGTCGTCGCTAAGCAAATGTTCTAAGCTAAGTTCTCCGTGCAGGATTTTGTGCACAGTGGTTCCCGAAATGCCCACGGATGCCTCTATTTCACGCTATGTAACGATCTTCGAGGATTAGTTGCCGCACGGCTTCGATATTCTCTTGCGTCATGGTGGTTTTTGGACGATCTTCACGTGGTTTGTCACTGAGGCTAGTGTGCCCACGTTGAAATTTTAAATACCAGCGTTCTACAGTCCTAAGACATAGTGCTGCATCACTAAACTCAGAAGATCACCTCGAAGCACTGAAGTCGCGATAATCCCCTTTGAAAGTTGTAGAAAATTATCGCACGCAAATTTTCCTTAGATATTTCCATTTTTAAAATCGATTTGTGACCTTTGAGTAGAAGATACAATAAAACTAAACTAAATCTGAAAACATTCTTTTGTTTTCGAATTCTAAATTCAAAAAGATGAAAATATAAATAATATAAATCGAATACATTCCGAACCGGTGGTAGCTTTCCTTTAAATAGTTTGTTAAATCATGATTCAAAAGTGCTTGTAAAACCTTTCTTGAATAAAGTATATTTTGATTTCGAATTTAAATCAAAAAGACGTATAAATATAATAAATATTTATTTTATCAAGAAAATTAAAAGTGAAATAGAAAAAAGCTCGACAGATAATTAAAAAAGAACATATGTATATAGCAAGCAATTCCAAATAAAACCACATTATAAGTCATCATTATCATTTAATGAATCTGTTATTTACAAAACATTCGGTGGACAACATTAGCAACAGCTAGGACTTGTACCGTGTGCAAAGCGCTGAGCCATTCTCTTACAAGCATTATTATTTCAAAGCCGAACTAAGTTGTTTACAAATTAATCTTGCATTATGATTTATTCAAAATCAGCACTCAAAATAAACAACGTATTTAACAAAAAGTATTTTCTTTTTTTTATATTGGGTTTGGATTTTGAAGTGATTAATTAAATAGTTTTTTTTTTCATGTAATTCATGCAAGACGTAAATGTGAACATCTTAAGATCGCAAAAAAATATTTTGAGCCAATACTGAACGGAATATAATAAAAATTCAATATTTTGAGCCAATTACGCTAACGGCAGAGCTAGCGTTTAAAACAAAATTGTACCATTTTATATTATAACAATTATTTATAATTGGTGTTTCAGAACGAAATACTTCAAATCAATTCAATACATACATTTTATTTTATTTACTATTTTATATCCATACAGTTCCATCTGTAACAATTATATATCCTTATTTAAAAAACGCCATTTCATTACTACCACTTCCCTAAATAGTTTGTCACTCTTAAAAACATAATAACACTTTTGGTTTTTTACATAAAGCTATAACAACAGTTAACGTTACTCAATAACTTTTTGAATATTTAATACAATTTATACAATTACATGGTTCACTTTAAAACTTATTCATTAAAAATCATTACATATCATTAATTATCTACATAATATTACAGGCTCGTTATAAAAGAAATATATATTTTTCGTTTCATTAAGCATTTTTATCACATAATTTGTTATCCTATATAAATCTAGTGCCTAGTTTTCTTCTCTAATTCTAATAAGACTTAACGGCTAAATTATGCAATATATTGACATAAAAATATGTTTAACAAAATATATAAATATGTATATCGGTACTGGGTACAAGAAAATTGATAACGAATAAAAATAAAATTAAAATTGTTTATACAAATAAATGTATATAATTTATATATAGGTTTTTTTCTAATACCCAGTACAAGGTTAGGTATACGATCCACTGAGGCGTGCCTTCAATGCCTTTTTACACTCGCCAGTAACGACGACGTACAATATATTATATTTGCCTGCCGCTTTTGGAACTTTTTATACAATTCTTTACATATTTTATTAAGTAAACTACAGTTTAGCAAGACAATACATAATAGTCAAGCTTATAAACTGACAAATACATACTTAAAATATATTTAACACTGAAAGATATTTGGTATCGAATGGTTATAAAAAATTGACTGCGTTACATTCACTCATGTATAATATTTATGTATGTATAATCTATAGTTACAATGCGTGTATGTACATGAATTGTTCTTAGCAATGGCACACGATAAATTGAAAAATTCCTAATTCGTAATTGAGTAAAACCTTTAGGACGAATAGCGTATTATATAATATATGTTAGAATACACGCAATAAAACACTATGTATATAATATGGCAATTCATTATTCCTAGTTACCATTGACAGTGCTGTTAGTTCTTGAGAGTGGCCAAGAATCTCAGTTCCAAGTGACCTCTCTCGTTAGTAAGAAAGCCAAGCTCGAAGTTCATTAACCTATGTTAAATAATAGTCTGATAATTTATACATATATCACCATAGCGGGATAAATAACACATATTTTCGAATAAGATTTACTATAATTTTGTTAGTGAAAACTCGAAAGAGCAAAAAAATTTGAAACAAACACTAAACGGCAATGTTTACATTTACACAATTTTCACAGCACTATTGAAGGCAACGAGTGTGCGTACTCACGCACTGCCATGGAAGTTGGAAGCATTGAGAGTAAACATTGTATACAGTTAATGGCTTATATAGTTTGTCGATACGAATAAAATTGCGAGCTCAATTCGCAACAAAAATAAAATACAAGATATGAGCACTGCTTTGTAAAGCGAAGTAATTAGTTACTAATAGATTTTAAGTCTCCATTTTGATTCTACGTTAATTTTTAGGTGCTACATATTAAAGTTCAATTTTGAATACTACAAGAAGTTAAAATATTAAGGACTCAAAATATGAGCTAAATTTAAGTATTTTGCGACACTAGGGGAAATATCGACAGATTAGGAAACAGATTTTAAATATATATTTAATTTTCCATCTACCTGTGTTTATTTACAATTGTGCATTACAAGTATAATATTTACAATGTATTAAAGATTTCGTATTCTTTCTAATTTTATAATATTTTTTGAACCAATTATATCAAAATTTTGAAAAAAATAAATAAAAAAAATTGAAATTTTATCTTCTAAGTACAGACTATAAGTACTATTGTTATTGCTTCTTGAGTACGAACCGCTGATATTACCTAACATCTAATAATTTTTATTTTACTACATTTTTATTACGAATGGAGACTCACAAACTACTTTATTTTTCTTTACTATATTAGCTTTATACAGAGTTGACCTTTCATCAAAACGAGGTATCAAATAAGGTTTTCTGTTGCGTATTTCGTAACGAAGAAACTAATGTACATTTTACAAATCTATGTGTAATCCTTTCGCAACGAAAAGTTATCTTATATTTAAAACCTATATATTTTAAAGATGATGTGCGATGTTTATTGTTTAAATATATGGCACACTGGATTTAAGAATGTTTATTCGGGATTTGGGGCTTGGTGATATTTTTTTGCTCTCGAGTATTTAGCCTATAACTTAAACCGTGTGATGTAATATCGTACGATATTACATCACATTTTGTAGTACTATAAAATTATTATAATTAAAAAATATACTCATCTTTGAAAACATCGCACAACTCATAAGCAAACATAAAAAGCACTTAACACTCAAATATTTTGTCACTATAATAATAATTATTATTGTAAAATATTTTAATTTAATTTGTATTGTAGCGGAGACTGATGATTGCCGTACTTTCTCAATTTATAAACACTCGAAACAAACGATCAAACTTATAATCTCTATTTCTAACACACTGTATATATTAACATTTAGTACCTTATATCTTAATATACTATACATTATATTACTACATTGCTATATTTTATTGTATAATAATAGCCATTTTGATTATCTTGCTTTTCCAGAAATAATACTTTACAAGACTTTAACTGTATGTTTTTTGGTGTTGAATTATACCCTAATAGTTGATATTATTTTTATTGAACATTTGAACGATTAATCAAATGAATTAAATAACTTATTTATAAATATTTAAATTTTTAGTAATGGCAGTTCAAATATTCATTTATTGCAATTTTAATAATAAGAAATCCTGAAACTGTCTTTATTATGAGATCGTATTTTATTTATTTCAAGACAATTTTGAGACTTCTTAATTTTTTTTTTAATTTTTTAGATAGTTTTTTTTTTTCACTAAATGTAAATTATTAAAGTATAGCAACATAATACGAACTTAATTATTTAAACATTACCTGCCTGTAGACTTAAAACATTGACAAGATATATATTAAGTGCCTATTATCAATAGACATTGCACCAAAGCTTGATAGGTGCTCAATTTCAGTTTGTATTTACTATTCATTTAAAAACTTTTTGGCAACTGTGGTGAGACAATTTTTGTCGTGTGTGACACAAAGTTCATATAACTCCAGCATAAATTGAGCCGTTCGACAGCGACAATTCGATAAATTTTCAACATGTTAAATATTGTAAATCTCGATCGTCATTAAAATTATGAAGAACTTTAGTTCAGCACACGTTTTGCTTTTGCTAGCTGTATATTTAAATAATTATACGCTATCTCCTAGGTTTATTTTTGACGACGTCTTATCGCAAGCGCAAAAAATCATATAACATTCTATATATTTTTTATATACCCTACAGTTTCAGCTGTCGACCGACAGAGACGAATGGGAAAAAATCGGTTTCAGGACCAGTCTTCTTTTAAATATAGCTAAGGTTTCGGACGTACACGTACGGAAGATTATTACAAATGTACATTTACTGAGATTAATTAATTATCTTCGCAAACTGTATAGGGTAAAATTTTGCATAGTCGAAGAACGAATGAGGTATACCGTACGGAATTAAACAATTGATAATGTCGACCGGGGTCGAGTTCATAAATTTCGGGACTCCGATCAAACAGGAATGGAGAGCTCAGAGCACGCTCTCACGCTGCGGCTGCGCGGGAGCGGGCGCTGGCGCGGACGCGGGCGGCTCGTCGGGCGAGGCGGCGGTGCGCGTGATGGCGGGCGGGCGCGACGCGAGGTGCGCGCCCATGGTGATGGGCGTGTCGTCGGGGTCCTCCTCCTCGCCCTCCTCCAGGTCCTCGTCGATCGGCGTCAGCACGTCCAGCGGCTGTTGAATCTCCTCGGGTTTCCTACGGGAATGTCGTAAACGGTTATTACTGACTGAACGCATTGTTAATAGGTAAAGGAGCCTAAACAGTCATACACGTCAACAGCTGGGTTGCGGCTGTACTATGTTAAACGTATCCAAGCTATTGGCCGTATAATTATATGATTTTTTCGATTCGAGTTATGGAAACATCGGTTTTGGCCTTATTGGGTTTCTTGGACTCGTTTCAGTTCCGGCGGGGTAGGCTAGCGGGGTACCTGCGGAAGGCGGGCGCGGCGAAGGAGGTGAGCGTGGCGGCGAGGAAGAAGGCGGCGGCCATGTAGAAGGAGGCGTCGTAGTTGTGCGTGGCGTCGTACACGGCGCCCGCCAGCGGGGAGCCCACGATGGCCGCCGCGCCGCGGAACAGGATCAGCAGCCCGAACGCGTTCGTCAGCTTGTCCAGCCCCAGCAGGTCCACCAGGATGATGGACGTGAGCGAGATGTAGCCGGCTGGAATGATTTACTATGTGTAGTGGTCTATCATACAAAAGTAATTTGAATGATGTAGTCAGTACATTATTACACTACTTTTGAAAATGGACAATGTATTTTGTATTTAAACATCCAACAAACAACGTATTATTAGGTAAAGCAATGTCTGTATAGAAATTTGTATAGAAAATGACCACAATATACTCACATATAGCTATTCCAAAGGCGATTGCGACCGCAACGTATGACGCGTATGAAGAACAGAATGGTGTTAACGCCACTGAAATCTGTATAATTTAAAAGTTAAAAAAGAAACATTTCTCTATGACTCACACTCTTTATATAGAACAAACACTAAGTCACAGGTATGTCGAACTTAGTTTTGTATCTTTATATAAAAAAATATATTCGATAGTAAAGTTTGACAGTTCAATTAAAATTAAAAGAAACAACAGCGTATTAAACAATTGTAAAAATTGCAATTTTTCTTGCTTTCGGTATCTGTAAATGTCAATAAAATATCTTTAAAATAAATAATCTCTTATCGTTTTCTTGTAGCCATAGACGTTGACGTAGTAACTCATGCCTCAACTCAATTTTTTATTCTCTATATTATATCATAAAGCAGAGATTATCGATACTCACAGTAGCAATAACTAAACATATGTTGTTAAGTAGCAGCGAGTCCATCCAAGGGAAATCGGCGACCCAACCACACGCGATACGACCGATGGTGTTGGTGATACCAATAATTGACAACAGGAACGATGCCTGCGACTGCTCCACTCCCTAGAAATAAATGTGACATTAGAACAACTCAATTCTTTAATATAAAGGAAAAGCAGAGCGAGCGTTCGTTTATACTATTAATATAACTATATTTTAAAAGTTATCAATCCTGTTGAGGGTAATGTTTAAAGTCTATTACACAAGGTTGATACATTTATAATTGGTTGATATTGTAAAATTACAGCGAACGCATACAGGTTTCCTAACCGAAACACGAATTAAGAACATTGGTTAAGATTATCTTCGTGAGATATTCCGTATGCCATATCGACTACATATTTAAAATAAATAAATTTAAATAAGATTATGGCTGGTGGGTATTTCAACGCTGCAGTGACATAAATCAATTAATGACGTCACTGTTCGTGTACGTGTGGTATGTGAGTGTGTGTTGCGTGTTTATGTGTGCTCACGTTGAGGTGCGCGGCGTCGACGATGTACACGAAGGGCACGTAGAGGCCGGCCATGCCGAACACGTTGGACACGCCGATGAGCATGAAGGCGGGGTCGCGCAGCAGGCTCACGTCCAGCATGGACGACAGCGCCGACTTGAACGAGCTGGGCAGCGACAGGCACGGGCACAGGTCGTACTCTGGAATTGGGTTTGTTCGTTTTAGGCAGGACCCTCCGTAGTCATGGACATTCGCGCTTCAAAGTATCTCGTCGACGGTACTCACGTTCTTGTCTGTCCAGATCGCCGGTTTGTCTACTCTGCGGCAAACTCAGAACAGAATTTCTGTAGCCCTGTAGGGACTTTTGACTTTGATACTGCGGTAGGTTGATGACTGATCCAGAGTAGAAGATGTCTTTCCGCGAGAGAGGTCGGACTATTCTAGAAGGTTCCCGTGGAGCCGCTACCGACAACTTGGAATTATACACTCCGCTTTCCGCATCCATCTGTAAGAGCAAGATTTATTTTTACTACTGATTGTTTTATGCAGTATTAATAATTAAATTGAATTCTTTGTAAACTTTAAAATATTTTTTTCAATTAAGAACGTACATCATTCCGATGACTGCTAACCGAAGTTTTGGACGTGGCTTTAATTGCAGCTAAGGACGGTTTAAATCTGAAAATGTGTTCAAATTAATTTAATTAAACAGCAGAATCAAAACAAGGAAAATACACTAACTATAGTAAGAATTATTCACACACATATGATTATATAAAATTGTATATAATAAAAATTATAAGTAAGAGGAAATTTAATAACATGTCAAAGAATTAGTTTTTTTATTTTCTTAATGCAATAATGTTTAAAGAATATGTTTTAGTACAATATTTTCATTTGACATGCTATTAATAAAAGCAAATATCATAATGCACTAAGCTGATTTACGATATAAACATTAAGCCAGACAGTTTGAATAATATAAACATAATAAAACATTCTCAAGGAAACATAGAAACATTAAACCCAACGCACAAATATATAAACATGCATAAACCATCTTCCAAAGTCCACTTGCTATACCGGATTATCATATATAAATAGGAATCCACTGAAACACGAAACCGTATATAAGAGTTAAGCGACGAATTAAAGGAAGCTTTAACAGTTGTATCGCTGAACTAGTGACGCGTTTCCACTAAGGAGTTTGCAACTTTTACAAATCTTTAGAAAGTCACCAACAAGCACAACATAACATTGTATTGTTGATTTGCGTTGATATAAACTACAACCAGATGACAACACAAAGATTTAAAGGCTGCCTGCCTTTAAGAAGTTTTTTTATATGTCATAAATAGGAACAATATTTAGAGTATCTGAGAGGTAGTGCGCAAAAAAAAGGGGCCCTCGAAACTACGATTTATTTCGAGATATCCTTTTAATATTACACTTAAGTATTGAAGTTTGAAAATACGCCCTGACAATTTGAGCTCACTATACACTATCGTTTCACTATCGGCGAATGCATGCTCACCGTAACCATTCCGAAACCCACCAAAAGTTCGATCCGCCACCGCTCCACCGTCACCGGACCATCGTAAGTAAAACCGTACCTATCCGCGGGCTTGTCGCTCTTATCTGCGGACTTGTCGCTCTTATCGGTGGCTGACCTGTCGGCGGAGCTGTGCTTGCGCTGGCGGTCGAAGAAGGGCACGGAGCCGTTCTTGGGCAGGCCGGGCGCCTGCGCGCTGAAGGCGGGCGACGACACGTTGCGCGACATGGCCGCCTGCATCTGCGCCGTCGCCGAGCCGTTCTCGCTCTGGAACGTTCGCGCTATTTGTTTATTTGTTTTAGATCATTTCGAATATATTAAAAAAACAATTATTTAGGCAGTATAACCACAGCGTAAAGAAAAACTATCAGTGGTGGTATAAATAAAAAAATAAAAATTGTTAAAACAAAACATTTAAAGAGCACATTAATGAGCTCGTCTCGTTAATTTAGATTCCTACACTCCTGAACGTCCCAAGCGAGTATGGCAGCATGAACTCGCTACTGCCCCTCTGGTCCCGCGGACCTCACACGACATGTGCCATGGCTCATCCGTTGGCCCACTGGTAGTTCTTTGCGCTATGGTATTTGTGTGAAATCCATTTGCGATATCACTTCTACAGCTTGATATTAGATCGAGACAATCTTTTGAATATACAGAAAAATATAATAAATATTTAAACAAAACTTTCAACATTTCTTGAAGCTAAATGACCAGTCCACCTAGCTCTCAAACAGAAACTTGTAGATATTAAAATTTCAACTGATACGTGTTTATATTTGGAACTGCAACAGTTCCAAATATGAACAAAAGTTATTTATATGTCCATTTAAACATGATATTGAGATTGTTAATACAATACAAACATGTATTATCGTGATTTAGCACGATTCAATTTTTTTTTGTAAAAGTATGATCACGGTTATAGTCCAAAAAGAACATAAATATAAATTATATTAAATGAGTGGGTTTATTTATTAAAAAAAGGGCCAAAGGGTCTTTAAGCTTTACTAAGCTAATACGTATATGTATAATTATTTCTTTGTAGGCTTCTCCAATGCATTTACCTTGATAGACCCTTTGTTTCAATATTTGAGCTGGTTTAATAAACTGGTTTAAAATGTTTAATTAGTATAGAATTTATTAATTTCTATTCCTTAAGAATGTGGCGAAAATATTGCATGTCGCGTATATATGTATATATGTATGTATATCGTGTAAGGGCTTGTAAGAAATACATAAACTTATGAGCCAATAATTCCGTAATTCATACATATTACCTTTACCCATTATATATATTACCTTCTTCTTTTCTCCATTGTCATCTGTGACCCTAGCTTCAGTTATGGTGGGGAGAGTGGGTACCGTGGGTACGCCTGGCATGTTAGGGATGGTGGGTACCCTTGCCAAAGCTTCTAAGTTTAGGGACGAATGTACACCAGGATCTATGTTTAAAGGCGCCTGAAACAGTATTGTATTGTATAATTAAATGTGAATTTAAAGATACGAAGACAATAAAGAAGAAAACAGTAGAATAAAAAGTTCACTTTATAGTAATATCACCACTACCCAAAGACATAAGGGCTTATATGAATTATTTTCTATATCTTAAAATCTCTCTCTCATAAATTCACTGTCTCTCGTAGAAACATTATTATACATTATTTTTTAATGTCATGTAGGTAGATTACTAACAGTATTTAAAACGGGATATTTACCATGTTTTTTAATTTAAAATAAAAATAAAAAACATGGTAAATATCCCCGTTTTAAATACTGTTAGTAATAAAAATAACCATGTGAATTTAAAAACTTATGTCGGTAGATGTCTGTCAAATGTACAAGTGGTGATTACTGCCCATAGACATTGGTTCTTTAAGAAATATTTATTATTCCTCGTATCACAAATGCGCCAGCGACCTTGAAAATTGTCGGTATAGTTATTTTTTGTGAATGCTACATATTCAAACATAGCCGAGCCATCATTAATGAACTACTTTTTTAAATAATTATACCTTTAATCTCTTCTCCATAGTACCATCAGGTAACTGCACCACGAAGTATGAGCCTCCTATTGAGCCTCTTTCCATTTGCAGTCTCTTTTCTTCTGCCATTCTTTGTAACAATGGTTTTTCGCCAGATGTCTGAAAGTAAAAAACATTTATCTCATTATTTTGTGGTAATTAAAATCTAAATCGACTATTTTATTTTTGTTTATTACATCAATTCGAATTTATAATAAATATCAAGATGCATTTTCAATATTAATTGCATTATACACATAAGAAAGTTAAGTTCTTATAAAGAATTGTAGAAGATGAATACTGTGGGGATGTTGTATTGATTTATGCTAAAATGCATAGCGTATTTTCAAAGGTGAAAGTTGGTTTTAATTAGTTTCCACCTTTACCGCTAGATTCATTAAAGCCTCGCATAATTAAGTGAAATCAGCCATACAAAAGCCTATTCCCACTAAACCTCTAATTAGACCAAATGAAATTCATTCTGAATCGAATGCAGCGATGAACGAATGCTAAATTAAAGCTTCTATTTTTAGTTTACGGTTTGTCATTCCTGACACTGCGGTGAATTCAGATTAAAACCCAGACCCAGGCGAACCAAGGTTTAACGCAATTATTTATAAAGTACCTGTATATATGCTCAATTTTTTTTTTAACATCGCAAACATTTTTCCTTTATTTTATGTGGATGTGTTTTTAGTTATACAGATTCTTATTTGCAATCGATAGACTTTGTCACCTACAACAATGAAGCATGACATCAAGATCTTGTATAACTTTCGCATCTTGGCACGTATGCCAATATTTCTCAACAATACAAGCCAATCAATTTTTTTTTTTATATTCCCATAATATTGACACTTAGAAACAATGTTTTGTATAGTTACTATGATGGTTAGAGATCAAATACATATTTTTTCGTGAATCGATCGTATTATATATGATTTGAGGCATTGTTCGTCAGATTAATTTGAAGTTTTGTATACTAATTGGGATTAATGTAAAGGGTTTAGCATAGCTCCAACGTTAGGCAATTCATATAGTATTCATGTTTGCAAAACAAATATTGAACAGCAATCTAGTTTATGGATATAGCAACATTAACAAGATTAAAAAGGTCTTCGTAGACCAATGGAATTTGCACGGATTATAAAATGAATGAATTCGAAAGATACAAGGATATATAAGCTGAGAGATTAGATAAAAATTGATTAAGCACGAATTTATCTACTTAATTCATTATATTAACATTTCAATCTGATCTATATATGCGTATGTGTTTCATGTGTGATGAGGTTTAACAGTAACCACTGAGAAGTTCGACTATCAACCTCGATTGTAATACATTATTGCATTTTCATCCGAATTACAAATAATAGCAAGGTTTCAAATAGAATTATAATAAGGAGTAGGCTAATATCGACTCCTTAGATTTCTTTACATACTGATAGTCTTAGTTAAATACAAGATACTAAGACAACTAATGCAAAGCGTGTAATAATTAATTATCTTTACTATAAAAGACACGACAAGCTTATGAAAACATAATTACGATGTTCAGCAACAAATTGTTAAAAGTCAAAATGATAAGAATATTATGAATCGTCATTTTATAAAACAAATTAATTGTTAAACCGAAAAGAAATGTAGTGTCATACTCGTACCTTTTTCGTTAATAACAAACATTGCAATACAATAACGAAATCAAAAGTTCATCTTCTCGTATAATCTTATACGCCTTTTTTACGTTTTTTTATAACGCGAGCTTGAAATTTAATAATTGGGGAGAGTGTAATTTAAATTGATCAATTGTGATCAAAATCACACAAATAAGACGTCATAAATTTTCTTGTCAGTAGTATCTCGTCGTAGATTTTCTTTTTTTTAAAAAAGAGACACTCAAGAGTAAGCTATTTTAATTTTAGACAATTATGTCTCTACTTGAATAAATTACAACTTGACATCGACAAGGCACACATGACAAGTAATCCTATTTAGTATCTATTAGGTTTAATAGTATACATACTTCCCAGCCACGTGCACAAACATACGGACTATTTTTAAACCTTACGCGAGTGTATGAGCCCGGTAGGATTACGATTATATTTTGTTTATTTGAGTTAATAAAACATCGATAGCAAAGATAACTGTGCGTATTGGGATCGTAATATTATTTTTGTTTAAAGTAATAAATGCAAATTTTCATGAGACGATAAAAAATATTTTTAATTTTTACGTAGTAACTTATTAAATTACCATATTTTGTATTCCAAATACGGTTTGCTAGATTGGTAAACATTTATGGTAACTATTCCGTCACTTAGATCATGAGGTACTCACAAGAACTAGTTCCCGTAATTTTTATTTTGTAATTTTGCGCAGCAAGTATATATTCTGTATTTCTATGAAGGTACTTACTTTTGGATACACGAGTGGTCTCATCAGAGCTCCGAATACAGCACAGTTGAGAATCAATCCAGCAAGTAGCAGATTTGCATTCTGCCACGAACCAAACTCATTTAGCAGTATAGCAGCTAGAGGAGCAAAACTAAACGTTCCGACTCCTGAACCGCACACCGCTATACCCGTAGCTAAGGAGCGACGAGTTTCGAAGTAATAGCCTACCGCTACTACAGATGGTAGGTAGATCATACCAAAGCCCATACCTGAAAGTAAAAAATATTGTTATTTTATATAATTACTTGGAATATTCTAATATCTTAGTATTGACTTGGTTTGAATGCAAAAAATCCAAGAAAGGCCTAGGTGGCGATGTGTTCGTGAGTGTAATGAAAAAAAATTTAATTTTAGGTTTGAATCTAGCCAGCGCACAATTTCTTTCAAATTTCAATTGTTAATCCAAGAGAAGTGAATAAGCTTTAAATTTTACTTAGACGTAGAAAGTTAATGTTAACTATGATTATTTTTTTTTGGATAACTATAGATAAAAATCAGTGAAAGGTGAAGGTAATCTTTACTTCGTTATTCTGTATTAATAATATACACATTTTTGATGCAGACTAATAGTGTCGTTGTAAGATCTGTTCCAACAATATTAATGTTTCTAAATGATATCAATGTCACCCATTGACTCAGGCAATATTTGTCATCGAGTAATTTGGTCAAATGTTTCGATGAAACAATACTATGAAATATAAAGTGATAAATGAAAAAAAACAAAAATGTTTCATATCCGCAATACGTCGTGGCTTACTGCAAATAAATAAAAAAAAATGTTTCCCGATAAGTAGCACTGTATGAAGAAAGAAACTGCAATACATCGCTAGTATGTTAATAACGTATAATTAAAACAAATATTAACAAATGTAAAATATTCGTAAGCAACAATATTGGTAGTCATATATTTAAATAATTTACTTAATGAAATATTTGTTATTCCAATTTAAACAGATGCATTCGTCCAAACAGCGAGTATCTGGAGTACGATAACGTGTGAGTCAGTGTTTGCGGCCCACAAATCGCAGCCAATCGAAACCAAACAAAGGACTCGCGAGTGTTGCAGAGGGGTCATCAGCATTAATCTAATATGCGTCACTTTCCGGGAAGCAATACGAAAACACGTACTGTGTATGAAACCTGACCTGAAAATTTAATGTACTTTGTTTCAAGGAGTTTCGCTCGTGACTTTCGATTTCCATTTGTTTTGTTTCGCGATAAAGTCATTCAAATAAATAAACTCTTTTGTGTTTCTTTTTTTCCAATAACAAGAAGGATTTTTTTTAGTATGAATATTTGTACCGAAATAAACATTTAATGAAGGTGAAGAGCATACGAATCTCAAAAGGCAAAATGTAAATATTAAATTCCTTTGTATAGTTTTGAAGACTGAGCTTGGTAAGCAAATAATATTTAGATAAAGATAAAACAAATATGTTATACACTATATTTGGCTCAGTATTTTAAGGATAACATTGTATATGATACAATTTCGCTACTGGAAACTCATTATTAAATCCAATAATTTGACGAAAATTATTATTGATCTTTGAATTGACATTGACGATGATCTCACTGATGGTATCATCGAGAATTAAAGCTAATATGATTAAACTGTACTCATAAACAAACATACCCAGTCGATACTTTAGTTTCGTATACGACAAATGTTAAAATCACGAACAGTTCAATTAGTAAGGTTACTAAATGTTTATATCAATATAACAAGTCCCAAAATCAAGACGAATATGTTATCGTTACCGAATTTTATATTTTAAATGAGAATAAAGTAAATGAAGCCCTTCTGAGCAAAACTCAACTTTCCTCTTAAACTGAAGGATTAAAGGTTAGTACCTATATATATTTGTATAGGTGGTGAAATTAAATCCGACGCGTGTCATTTGCCTAACGATATTTTCTTTCACCACAAAGATGATCTGTGTGACCTGATGCTAAAAGGACCATTGTCAATAATTCCTACTTTTGGTAATCAGATAGATGCAATAAACATACATTGATTTTTTTAAGTAATATTATTGGTACTAATATTAAGCTTATGCCGTTTTAGCTGACATCATAAATCCAAACGAAGCACATTTTGCTTTCCCAGAACAAATCGTCGGTTAAGGTGTTCATATTCTTAGCAATAGGCCGTTTCAACCATCGAAAGAAAAAAAAATAGAGAGTAAATATTTTTATATATGTTTGATGTATATTATGAATCAATTTTGCTATGGTCGATGATTTAATTGTAGAACGTTTTAATCCAAAAGTCGTTAACATACGAGCGGATTTAGGTCACACCGCACAATTTGCGCGTCAATAACGGTACGTTATAGTTTTCTACCTATCTATGTACACCTGTACATGTTACACTGTAGGTAGAAAAAATAAATAATATATACATTTTAAAAATTTAATTATAAAATTATACAAATAGGTTAATAAAAATAGCTCTTATCCGTGTTATGTACATTTATCTAAAACATTACTATATATAGCTAGTTAGTATATTGAATAATAGATGCCATTAATGACATTATTATGTTACATATAATATTTCATTAGAAAGTGACATTACAATTTTGTTGGCATTTTCATTTAAAGAATAAAGCAACAATCCTACTTTTAAATTCCTACGGAAATCGTAGACATTTAAAAATAAGATTATTGTTTATGTTTTCCTTTAAACATAGAGTAAAGCATTATCTATCTATTCGTTAAGCCTTATAAATATACGGTTAATATATCTAATAACGCATATTTTTTTTGAGTCGAGATGGCCCAGTGGTTAGAACGCGTGCATCTTAACCGATGATTTCGGGTTCAAACCCAGGCAGGCACCACTGAAATTTCATGTGCTTAATTTGTGTTTATAATTCATCTCGTGCTCGGCGGTGAAGGAAAACATCGTGAGGAAACCTGCATGTGTCTAATTTCAACGAAATTCTGCCACATGTGTATTCCGCCAACCCGCATTGGAGCAGCGTGGTGGAATATGCTCCAAACCTTCTCCTCAAAGGAGAGGAGGCCTTTATCCCAGCAGTGGGACATTTACAGGCTGCTAATGCTAAAAATGCTAATTTTTTTTTTTTGGTCCCAGTTTACCGAGATCAGGATTCGAATAACTTTTCTTTAATATTTTTATATATACTATTATTCCTTTTTATTTAGTTCATTGATACCAATCATTTTATACAGAGGTCTAAACATTTTATATCACGTGATGAACATATTTGAAAATGTAATTCGTCTATTTCCGCTATACGTATATGTATGTATGTGCGATTGCGTTTGATATAATTTTAATTATATTTATTTGGTATTCCAGGTTCGGAAACGGGTGTGACAGATGGACAGACAGAAGTTTCTTTACGAGGTGTACATTTTTTTATTAATTATTACAAGGAAAAATCACATAAAAATGTTTGGTAATGAAAATAATTATAGCGTGCTCATGCGAATTAACTTTTAATACAGGCTGTGTTAAAAGTTAAAATTTACTAATGGATTTAGTCTGTAAATACATACCTGAATATTATCTTTTTTAATAGCAAATAAAGTTGGACTTTTTCACGTTGCACTACATGCAGGTTGGTGGAATACATCATCACATCACACATGACAGAGTTGCATCCGAAGATGCAGGTTTCCTCACGATGTTTCCCTTCATCACACTTTATAATTATTCTCCTGTTTAGTGCTTAAATAAAATGAAAATATTGCGGTTCTTGCTTGATTTTTAACCCGCTGTTTTCGGTTAAGATTCAGGTGTTCTAACCACTGAACCATTAATAGTATGGCAATAAAATGCATAAAACCAAAAAATATATTTTAATAATCTATATATAAAAACAAATTAAAAAGAATGTGACAAGGTCGGTTTACAGTTCGGTTAAGGGTTGTTATCAGATAACAGAATAACACCATGCTCGGCAAGGCGCCGTATCGTCTACAATCTCTGGCACTGGGCCAAGTTTCTACGACCTTCGAACAAACGTGTAAAGACACAAAATTGGACTAGACAATAAGTGCGGGGAGTTAGTCATTCGTCTTCAAGGTGCCCTCTTTTTCAGTGACTACGTAAATTATCTGCACTCGTCAGTTGCAAACTAACGATCGATTCGATTTGGTTTTAAAAATCTGTAGTGCATTAACTAATGCCATTAGCGTCAATTCCTAGGAATTCCACTACATAAGTTTTTGTTCATAATTTATATTCGGAAAATCCAAAGTACACAATTGCATGTGAATGCATTATTAATTCACAAAGAGAGGGGTGGGATTGGAAAACCCGTTGTTTTTAACTCATCGCTAATTCTCAAAGGGCTTATGAAAAGTCGCATATGTAGTGTTTATATCGCTTTGTTTGCTGGTTGCCTGGCAAATGTCCAATTTTCACACGTCGGTCTGTTGCTACCAATTTCAGGGAATTCATAACAAGAACTTTTAAACAATTCAATTAACGACTCGTTTTATTATAGTATAATTTCAGTCAGCATCTAAGAAAAAATAACTGGTTTTATTTTTGGTTTCGTCTGATAAGTACATAATATTATTGTTTGTTTAAATTTTTTTTGTCGCAAACGAATTAATAATACAATTTAGAATTTAAGTTATGATCATTAAGTTTAAAACAATACATTACAAAATAAGAAAAATGGAACAACTGAATGTTTTAAATGTAGGTCTTTCAAATTTTATTACTAAATTTAGTACCGTAAAGCATTTTAATAGCTGTATTTGTTCTATAAAACATAGCCAAAAGCTCTTGGAAGGACGTCTCCGATGTGTCGTCTACATATGTGCCAATGTGCCAAGGCCGAGCCAACGGACATTTATATAAACGATCACGTTCGCTCACACAAGCCCTTCTTCTATTTCTGAACACAAGTTGAAATCGTTTATGGATTCTGTCCGCAGTTTGGATTTTATTAAATCGACGAACGTTGAATTCTTATTTGCTGGAATTCAATTGTTACAGATAAATGGACTATTCAATTATGTATCCAAGGTTCACTACAGTTACAACGTTACCTAAACGAGTATTCCCACGTCGTAAATAACATATATATATATACATATGGTATAGCACATTTTGTGGATTTTAATATTTTTATCCATAAAAGTTTCTAGAAACATTTGTCATTGCTTTTTGGGGTTCCGTACCCAAAGGGTAAACCCAAAGGGTATTACTAAGACTTCGCTCTCTGTCCGTCTGTCAGAGGCTGTATCTCATGAATCATGCTAGTTAGACAGTTGAAATTTTCACAGATGACGTAATTCTGTTGACGCCTCGTGCGCGAGTCCGAGTCAAAAATGACCGATTTTATTTATGAAATGTAATTTACGTAGCAACGATATCCGAAATCCCAATAAAAATGATAATATTTTTGAGTTTTAAATCTATATATCCTATACTAAATTCGGCGTAAAAGAGCAACCAACTGACTTACTATTGCATTTATAATATTCGTTAAAATACAAAGTCCCATTCAATAAGTCTTTACAAGACTGTTCAGTTTCAAGTTAGAAACTTACTTCATACGTATGTACCGAGACAATACCGTACTTTCGTATGTTGAATGGAGTTCTAGTATTGTTATTTTTATATGAAATATAAAAGACATTCAATATGTGCAGTTAAACAAGAAATCCATCACAGCGAATTAACATATTATAAGTAATGTTTATCCTTCCCTTGACCATCTATAATAACGATTCCATTAAGTTTTGTACTTGAATATTTTATCGCCTCCGTTTTATGAATACTTAATCTGTTTACATAGCCCCTAAATTATTCAAGAATAAGGACCTGCTATTATGGAAACTTTATGTAGTAGTGAACTTCTAATGTATTGTAATTGCTTTGGCTAAATTCTCTGTGTGTCGTTATGTTTTCTCCGCCTTCATGTTGCCTTTGTTATAAAACTGTCTGAAGTTTATTTTGCTTATATATTGCCCTCTAACTGTCCGCTAGCGATATTATAAGTTAAACAGAAATAATTTTAGTTGTTATTTATACTTTCTTTTTAAGATTTTTAAAATATATACGCACAAGAATTATAAACGAAGGTAGCGGTTTATTGCCCATGAACGTGAACTTAATTTCTTATATAAGTTCCAATCCAAACCATGTCCTTATGGTCAGTCATTGTCCGGCAGTTATACGTATTCGCTTATACTTGAAATAGTTTATCCTGATGGTAAGTGCCCAACATTCGCTATAGAAAATGACGCCATAAAAAAATCATTCCTTAGATTGCTAATGCGCAACTAACCTTAGCAACTGATATTATGTCCCTTGTGCCTGTGATTACACTGGCTGGCGATAGAATATATAATGGCGTACCTACCTAAACGGGCTTGCACAAAGCCCTGCCACCAATTAAGAAGGTATGTTATATTATAAATTAATTTAAAAAATATAACACAATATACAATATGAGATATTTCAACAAGAATAACCTTTGCTTGACATATTTTAGGAATGAAGTGAATAAAATATTAAAATATTATGAAAATGATAATTACTTTACTCTTCTTAAACTACGAATTAAGTTCATTTTGAATGTTAACTAGTTAAGTTACTAATTAAACTCGAGCATATTTTGTTAGATTCCGAATGATACGAAATTAAACCGCATTCCTACATCGTTCATAATTCTTACCTAATACCAACATTGTGACGCAAGAATATCTTGAATTGATTTAAATATTAAGTAAAAATTATGATGTATTCTATCATTCATCACAATAATAGGTACATAATTAATATCAACATATAAACCTGACGGTTATTACAGAGCCAAGGTGACTGAGAACTGATTGGTGCATTGCAGTCATTTACTCAAATCTACATGTTTTCCTACAAGCTAACATTATTTAAAATTTACTTTAAATGTCGAATGGGCAAAAGGAAGCAAATATCGCATCCATTATTAAAAATAAAATAACTGACTGATCGTTAAATTTATTTTCTACCAAATACTTAGTAACTCTGCTTTGTCTTAATATTAAACAGTAAGAAAACAAAAACAAAAAGCAGTTAGTACTTAGAAAAGACTATACTTCCATACTAATATATTTTTTATAGAAATATAAGCTTACCTCCAATAAGACCGTATGTAATCATCATCATGGTGACGCTTTTGCTCAAGGTGGAAAGCACAAAGGCCGTTGCTGCCACCAGCGAGCCGGCAACGCATACCGCTCGGCATCCGTATTTGTTGCATAGCGCCGATACCACAGGCCCTGAAATGTGGAAAAGGTATTTAGTCAGGATTTTAACTATTGCTATGGTACATGGGTACAACTATTATAGTGTATGTTTTCCAAAAGCTCGCAATTTCGAGTTAAACTTAACACGGGAGAGGTAGAGGTAGAGGAGAGTTAATTTCTGTTTCCTAATAGGTTTAGTTTACACTAAAGTTACATGTGTTGCTTAGTGTATTAAATTTATTAAAATAATTATCATAATATTACTTATATCATACTGTGGCGACAGTATTATAGTAATTGTAAACCTACTTTGCTAATGGTTACGAGTATTTCATACCCGCGATTTTTATCATGTGTCATTAAAATATATGCATCATAATTATATAACTTATGTTATGTACAAGGAGATAAGTAATAATAAAAGTTAAACTATGGTCATATTATTTTAAGTGAAAATCATCATACTGTAACCAACTCCATAAATATACAATATTCCCTGATATTTAGTACAATATCGTTATAAACCGTATTTTATTACAATGAAAATATCAGAGAAATAAAATTCCCGTATTTATTATATGTGTCCAAATGCTTGCGTAATGCATCGGTAACGTTTTATTATGACACTTAATATGTTTATTTTGTATATAAATGAATTACTTTTATGGTATGTAAGACTATAACAAGGTGGACTTTATCCTTAAGCAAAACATGTCAACCACCTTTATACACTTAAACAGAACTTCAGTGATATGTATAAAGATGGGGCGCGATATTTACAACGCTTAGTAAAAAGTGAAGAGTTTACATAGCATTTCTGAGCTGGGTTATAATATATCTAAATAAACATATAGGCAAAATATAACTATATATGTCAATTGTCTGATTTTAATGAATAAATTCTAAACTATAACAGTGAATATAAAAATAATGTGGTTAATATGTGGATTGCACCCACCCTTTGCTGGTTTTAATAATTATTGTACCTACAACAGGTTCCCGTGAAAAGAAATAACTGCCGAATTTATAAGTACGGAATTTTGTTATGAATACTTACACATATTTTTAAATATAAACCAATCCTTACATTATTGTACTGAGATGCTATGTCTCTCATCCTCCTTTAAGATGATTTGATGATTTTAATGTTTATTAACACTTCCACTAAGCCCCACCAGTTAATATAATAAATTAATATTAAATAGTTTATTCTGAGATGAATACAGACACATATAATTATTATGAAACTAAACGATTAAAATCTAGGAATAAGCTATAGGTATTATAAATATATTTAATAAATGATCATCATTACCTAGCCGCCCTTGTACTAAAACCTAAATAACCAACTACATATAAAACATTTAAATACTTGCTATCCAGTCCAAGGAGTGAATTTTATTTAGCTAATTGAAATTATACGGTTAATTAGAATCTACATATTGATAAATAACAGTAATTTTACGAATATTTTTCCCCGATGATAATAATTAATAGCAATATCGAACGCTTATTGATTTTTTAAAAAAAATCTGCCACGGATAGATAAAATATAAGCTAGATATGATTTTAAACAAATATTATTATTGAATTTTATATATTCAATAAGATTTATGTTGTCGAGAATCGTCTATTATACAAATAAACGAGTGCTAAAATCAGCCTTTTATAATGTAGGTCGATGACCACTTGAAATATGTATCAAAGAAACGTTCGTAAGTATAAAATTCCTATAGTATGTGACTTAAGAACAGTTATAAGAGGGAGATTAATAGGCCACCAATCAATAATTCTCACAAAACTGAAATGACGATCGTTTTTATAATGCAAATAAACATATATTAGGGGTTAAAAAACCTTTTAACAAGCGAATAGAAAATATAAAATGTAAAATTCTGTATGTGTTGCAAATCGTTGTTGAGTAGGTATATGATGGCCATGAAAATACGTTACTCATTGTGTTAATAAACGTGGCTGATTGAATTGTGTTTAAAGCAATAATATAGACGCAATTACATAACAAATATCGACGGCAAAGTGTACTAACCCTCTTTAGGTTACATTTTAGAAGATCATATGTCTAATAATAGCAGGTTTAATGAGTCTCATATTAAATTATTATTTAATAGAAATTTATTGGAGCTACTATCGACTTTAATTTAACCTAAACTAGGGTATGTATGTATGTGTGTGATAATACTCACTGTAATCGAAAATTTACTTTTGTATTTTAATAATTAGTTTATCACTGTACATAATTATGTAGAGTACAATGATAAACTAATTATACGATTTATTGTATTAGTTTAAAATTTAAAATGATTTAGTGTGTTTTTATAACTTTCACATTAATTAAAAACAAATAATTTTGGGTCTGATAGGCTAAGAGCAACAATTACAACTCAAATCGGGTCAATAACAAAAACAGATAAAGAAAACAGAACAGCTATCGTGATGATAATGATAAAAGTATTGTTCCACAATACTTCGATAACTGCAATCAAGATAAAGTGTTAAAACTCAGCGTAAGAAATATCATTATAGATATAATTTTACAATAAAATATTTTACAACTAAACGTTTACACATATCAGACAAGACAATTTGTAAAAAATACTATTGACAATATTGCCTCCAGTGGTGGTGACAGAAGGTTAATTTTTTTGCTAAAATACTCCTAGCAATGACTCGTGTATTTTTTTTTAAATTTAATGTTGTATGTACTTATTATATTATAGATATCTGAAAATAGTTCTTAAACTAACCCCTGACTATCTTCAATTTAAATCCAAGCATCGGTTGATCGTAATTACAACAGCGACATAGTCGATACTACAAATAATACAATTTCAAATCAGCTTGAGGAATGAGAGAAGCAAATACTAGTTAAATGCTTGCATGCGTATTATATATTATTTGAATCATCAATTACCACCACACACAAATATATATTTCTGTGAAAATATCGTATCAAAACATAGTTATTAATTTATACAGTAAAATTATAATATTAATAACAACCATAACATCTCTAGAATAATATTATTACATAATAGTTACGCCTAATTGATTAGCCCTTGAAACAGGTATCACTCTAGTTTGAAACATTATATAGGTAGCATATATGTAAGCTTTGTGATTACATTCGAGTGTTGGCAGTTGAGTCGAAGGAGGCCGTCTCAGTAAAAAACCATATAATATTTTTTAATGACATAAGAAGTGTCAATTAATTTAAAATATTCATTTTAAACTTAGTGATAAACGTTTTTTTTTATTAATTAGTATTTTAGTTCGGTTAAGAGTGGAAAGGACAATTCCAGTTCTCTTTAAGGAAGAAATAAAGCATGAACATTGCAATTGTCGATTCTCTATTTTTTAGGTTTGTATTTTAGTTAGCCATTTGTATTGTAAAATTTATTTGTTATTAACAAAATTAAACTCTATTTTTTAGATGAATCAAATTGTTTAATGCTTGAAAAACCCATGACCTTATAAATCGACAATTTCTTCTTTTAAAACAAATTCAACACAATGGCGAAGAAAAACCGGTAGCATATTTTTCTAAAAAAATAAATGAATCACAAAGAAATAAAAAAGCTATATTTTTGGAATGCTTAGCCATAAAAGAGAGTATAAAATTTTGGCAACATTGGTTGATTGGAAACTATTTTACTGTCTATACAGATCACAAACCCTTAGAGAAGTTAAATGTAAGAAACAGACCTGATGATGAATTAGGCGATATGTCATATTATCTGTCACAATATAATTGTGAAATAAAATATTTCCCAGGAAAAAATAATACAGAAGCAGATTGTCTCAGCAGAAACCCAGTGTTGGACATAGATGCTAATAATGAAGATAATTTAAGGACGGTTAATATTATTGATATTCATGACATAAAATGTGATCAAGCACAAAATTTGCAAATAAAAGAACATGAAAAGAACATTGTGTTAGAAGATGGAATTTACTATAAAAAAAGTGGTAAAAGTAATAAAAAAATACTTCTAAGTGAAAATTACAGTAAAATTATAATAAAAAAAACCCATGAAAAATATTGTCATACTGGAATAAATCAAACAGAATCTAAAATAAAACGCTTTTATACTGCACCGAATCTATCAGAAAATATCAAATATATATGCAAAAACTGTGAGACTTGTATAAAAAATAAAACAAGGTTAAATAAAAAGTATGGCTTTATATCGCAATTGGGCCCAGCTAATAAACCCTTTCAAATAATGTCACTGGACACAATAGGAGGATTTGGTGGGCAAAGATCAACAAAAAAGTATTTACATCTACTAGTTGACCACTTTACTAGATATGCATATACTCTATGTTCTAAGAATCAACACGCTCGAGACTTCATTAAACTCATAGAAAAAATTCCTAAAGAAGAAACAATAGACATCTTACTTTCTGATCAATATCCAGCTTTTAATTCGATTGAATTCAAAAATTATCTTAAGAACCGAAACATTCAATTAATATTTACTGCGGTAGATGCACCGTTCTCAAATGGTTTAAACGAAAGGCTAAATCAGACTATTGTAAACAAAATAAGATGCAAAATGAATGAATCAAAAGGAAAAAGAAATTGGTCAAAAATAGCTGAAGAATGTAGAAACAGATATAATGAAACAGACCATTCTGTAACAGGATTTTCTCCTAAATATTTGTTATCTGGGGAATCTACAGACTTGTTACCACATGAATTAAAAGAAAAACAGTTATTAACAAAAAGTTTGGAAGAAGACAGGAAAATAGCACTCCAAAGGTCAATAAATCGCATGACTATAATAAAACTTTATTTGCCAAGAATAGATTACAATATGATTTTAAAAAAGGAGATATGGTATATGTTGACTATGGGAACAAATTAAACAAAAAAAAGATGGATGAAATTAGAATTGGCCCATTTGAAATAGAAGAAAAAATATCGGATTCAGTTTTTAAAATAAATACTGGTCGTGGAACAAGATCAACTGGACTATATCATGTCACAAAGCTTATCCCTATGCATACTGATTTTTAGTTTTCACAGCTAAATATTACTTAAGAGGAAATATAAATTTTCTCATTTATATTTCGAAGGGGGGAGATGTAAGCTTTGTGATTACATTCGAGTGTTGGCAGTTGAGTCGAAGGAGGCCGTCTCAGTAAAAAACCATATAATATTTTTTAATGACATAAGAAGTGTCAATTAATTTAAAATATTCATTTTAAACTTAGTGATAAACGTTTTTTTTTATTAATTAGTATTTTAGTTCGGTTAAGAGTGGAAAGGACAATTCCAGTTCTCTTTAAGGAAGAAATAAAGCATGAACATTGCAATTGTCGATTCTCTATTTTTTAGGTTTGTATTTTAGTTAGCCATTTGTATTGTAAAATTTATTTGTTATTAACAAAATTAAACTCTATTTTTTAGATGAATCAAATTGTTTAATGCTTGAAAAACCCATGACCTTATATATATATCAAAATCCGTTTAGTTTTATCATGTAATTAATATGATGACATAATAAATAGGTATTTTATGATTAAAATCAACAAAACTAAAGATCATCATATATATCATTGTTGCCAGGGGTTTTATCGCAAATATTGATAACATAATGCACAGCAAATTTTTGTAAGGATTAAATTACATATCTGTATATCGCATCGTAGCAGAGATATCAATAAAATATAAAGTGAAGTAATAGCCTGTAAATATCCCAATGGTCTGAGGATCCTGATTTTGAGGGTAATGTTATTCCACAACGCTGCTCCAATGCGTGCTACAGATATGGCAGAATTTAATTCAAATCGGAAACATGCAGGTTTCCTAACGATGTTTTCCTTCACGGCCAAGCATGAGATGAATTATAAACGCTGATTAAGAACGTGAAAATTTTGCCTCTTAAAATATGAGTTCAGTAAATCAAGTACAAAATTAAAGTAATGTAAAAACTAACGAGTATTTGTAAATTGCTTCTAACTTTTATAATGTGAAGTGTGCTTCTAAGAAAAACAAGCCATTAATCTCGTACTATTAGCTACATAGGTATAAAATCGGTAGTTTAATAGTGGACGATCAATGCAGTCGCATAATGTACAACGTGACTAGAATTGATAGGAAATAGACAACCGGATTCAATTGATGAGCCTGGAAATGATGGCCATTGAATTATCAGAAGACGTTCGTTAAACTGACAAAGACAGATAATCAAACAAAATTTATGGTTTTCTTTAAATATTAAAAATAAATAAAATATGTCCTTAAATATTTTATAAAGTACAATTCAAAACCAATCAAGTAGTCATAGAAATTCCACGTTACGTAAGCGACTACGTCAGTTGCCATATCTCTATATCTAAAGCTATGTATATCTATCTTCGTGATTAATGACTTCAGTTAACCCACAGGTTTGTTTACTCTAACCTATGTTTATGTACTGTCACTGCTATTATTAGAAGTTTAAACTTAGTTTCAACGTGTGTAGATTCGCTAAAAGCTGACAAATATATTTTATTTCCATGAATATTAATAAAATAAATCTTCGCCCATTTTATCAGTTCCTGAAACCTTCTTTATGCGAAATTTAAAAAACCGGATAAAGAAATTTGTACTTACCGGCCGCTAAATACACTCCAGAAAGTAAACTGCCAACCCACGCGACTGTTCCCTTGCCTTCTCCGAAGTACGTGACTAATTCAGGAAGAAAGATTCCAAAGGTGTATGCAATGCCGTCTACTACGAGGTTACACATGAAGGAAGCAAACACGACCACCCAGCCATATCCACCATCCGGCGGTGGTGGTAGCTCTCCATAGTCGTAGGCCTCATCATCATCATCAGCACCCTCTGCGGTTAGCCGCGCCGCTTCTTCACAAGATGTTTCGCTTTCCGTCTGAAACAATAAAAAAAAATTAAATATTGAATATTACCAATGAAAAATTTATCATCAAACCAAACATTCACGATGATAATAAAACATACAATAAATAATGATCAATCAAAATACTAAAGACATCTTTCAAATCCAATTTTGGTATTTCCGTACAAAAATAACAAACTAAATTCTGAATATGCAGCAAAAATGATAAACGTCTTATATACTTATATACATACTTATATTTGATGGATTTTAATCACCACTCAATTTTTTAATTTCCAATGACAAATTAATCTCTTACAACTAATGAGGGAAATGATCTATTCATTACGTATATTGTACGTTTAAAGTATATCGATATTCACAGTTTCAATGTAACTTTTTCCTCTCTTATTTTTCCAGAAGCTAAATGAAATATAAATATTAACAGATTTATGTACACAGCCATCAATTTCGCGGTCATTGTCAAAGACTGCGTGTGGTTTGAATACCGGTTTCTAAGGTCGTATAGAGCACGTGGTTTGTATGATAATTTTGCTTTGTATTTACAGCTATTATAAATATACTTATTGTTATTACTTAGGGTTCCCTGCACATAGGGTTGAACCTATTAACTAAGTTTAAAATTATCCGTCTATATGAATGTGAGTAGCAGGGCACTATCTTTAGAACTTTCTTTTCTATATTTTAATTGGTGATAGGATTTTGTCAAGTCAAGCCTGGTTGGATACCACCATCGTATATTCTACCACCGAACAGCTATACTTTGTATTGTTTTATTCCGGTTTGAAAAGTGATTGAACTCGTGTAAGTACCTACATGCACAAGGAACATATTCGTTGTAGCAATGTCGATGTGAAAAATAATTTAAATTTATTACGGCGCCAATGTCTGTAGGTAGTAGTGAGTAGTGACCACTTACTATCAGGTAGCCTATTTGCCCGTCCGCCAACTAATGATGTATTAAAGCTGTAATGATTTGCCACACTAAATTCGTACATATTAAAAATAAAATTTATTGTCTATTTTGTAATATTGTATCATAATATATTATCCGATAAATAAAGTGAAATTAATCATGCAAACAAATTGTTATTTGACCTAAATCTCCAACTCAGGGTCCCTTTAATAAAAAACAAAATATGTACCGTCTAAAGCAGTCTAGCCATTTTTGAGTAATCCGTTAACATACATAACACAAAACAAAGTCGAACATATACTTCCGCCTTTTTATTTATGTACTCAAACGTTTCAAATTAGATAATTAAAAAAACCCGTTCACTTAAATAATATCAATATTAAACATAATTTTCATTGTTCTATGAAACAACGTACACTTAACATGTCATGTTCAGGCGTCTTTAGAACAAAGCATAGATATATACAACAGCTGTTTGTTTTAACACGCCAGATAACATCGCCGCTAGTAATGACTGAGTCCAAAGTGATAGATTCTGTATTGTTAATGTTACCACAGTGTATCTGTTCTTTGTATAGCGCAATACAACGGCGTGTCGCAATACAAGTATATCATAATTTTGTCGCAACATACATACATATGCATATGCGAAGAATTCGAGTCTATATGTGTTCTTGTTAATCTCGAAAAATACTATTTAGTATTGATATAATTTTTATAAGTGAAATAATTTTAACGCCGAAACCGCACTTAAAATAATTAGTAATTTTATTTGTTCACTTGTTTATCGAAACAAGTGAATAAAAGTGCACTGAATTTCGAAACGAATGTGTAATTCTGATAAACTAAAACAGTTGTTGGATTATGATAATGGAGAGTCGTGAAAAGCACTCTAAAGCTAGTATCACTGAAATCCAAAGTAATATGAAAAGTTTTACTATTTTAAAACGGAGTTATTATGAAATGTTTCTCGGGTATTCATTTAGTGAGAAATAATCAAATATAAACAGAATATCGTAATCATAAGATAGCCGTCCCGCCTTCTCACGAAGTAAAGTAATACAATCAGTATCACAATTCACAACTGATTGTATTAATCTTCAAGCGATATCTCTGTAGGTACTCACACATATAAATGCTAAACTAGTGCTAAACGTTTTATTTTTTTAATATTAATAGACACCGTCGCGAACTATTGTAGAAATTTTCAAGCTATCGAACATACGAAGTATTATTTTGTTCGTTATATTTTTGGCAGAGTTCACTTTAAAAGAGCTAGGATCGATTTCCATATACTACGTCGATATATACTTAGTAAAACAGACGCTTTTCGAGTCTCTTCTTTTATTTAATTATTTATTGTGAACTATTATATTCAAATATTTAGATAAGTTAAGTTTCTGGAAGATTTTACATGTGAGATACATCATAGTTAATGCACAGCTGCTGGTAAAATATATGATGATCTAATGTCCTCCTGACCGATTTCGGCCAAATCGGGCCCTTTCAATGGTGACCAGCCAAATGCGCAATATATTTAATATTGCATGTATCTGAAACATATTCACTCTTTCCCGACTCAATCTCTAACTCTCATAATTCAACAATCCGAAACCTCCTCAGTAGGTTCAAGCGCAGCTATCGGGCTTTCGTATCGATTATAATAATCATTATCAAATTAAAAACCTCAGTGGGCAAGCATCATTTAGATTTCGTTAATTTGAGCAATAATTTATCTCCTATTCCAAGGAGAATTATATAACTAAACTCGCTTATGTTGAATTTCACTGAAATTCTGCTGCGTGTTTATAACCACCGTGCATTACAGCAGAATGGTGTATAAAAAACAAGATTACGTTAGAGGAGAGACTTTTATCTAGCAATAGGATATTAACTTTTCTTTTAATTTTGTATATTTATCTAAAATAAATAAGTCGCAATAAAATTACTGTGTAAAAATTGAGAATAATGAACTTTTGGTTCAATATATTTGTCACAAACTCAAACTCAAATACTTTGCACTTTGTAAAATCGAACATAATGATTTTGGTACATATTACAAGATATTTGAATTTAATAGGCAACTTATATGCATACTTAATAGTGATATTGGTTCTGAAAAACGGAAAAAAAACGGAACACTTATTGATAGATCCCATCTACATCCGATAGTAGTTTTTGAGGAAAAAAAAACAATTGCCCACGTTCATTATTATTATTTACTATGTTAGATTTTGTATATGAAAAGGTGTTTTTAGTTTAATATGACATAGCATATACAAAAACATAAGCAAACACAAATCACTTGCCGGTTGTTTGTAAGTCGCGTCATTGCGAGAGGAAAATTTAGCTCGAGGAAGGATTTTCAAAGTATTTACCTAATTCTATAGTTTGTCAACAATTATAAAGTAACAAATACAGTATTATTATATTTAATACATACAGTAACTATTTTAATTCATATTAGTATATATAATTACAGGACTTAATGTTAATAATTCTAATGTAAATAAAAAACAATGCTTAAAATATATAAATACATAAAGGACTATTTTTTCACTCATTAAATACAATAAATTATATTCCACAAAACAAGATGTAAAATAAAAGATAAAACAATTTATTTATGAATTGATATATTTAACTGAAGCATAAACACAGATAAAGGTTACAAGACTTTTTTCGTACCTATTGGACCTAGATCTACAATCATGATTAATTATTCTTGAGACTAACATGGTTATTTAAAATTCGAGTATGTAACAGTGACATCAAATTAATAATTTAATAAGCAGCTCTAAAATTACCGTGGTACCGTCGTTACTTATGATTTTCCATAACACAAGTGCTTTAGCTACTTACATTGGGATCAGAGTAATGTATATGATGTTGTCCAATGTTTAAAAAAATATATATTTTATAAACCTAATATTAACAGACATCACCTGTAAAATAAGGTAAAGGACTAAAAGTCAAAAGTAATGAGTATAATGTCATTAGCACTTTCAATAATCTCTCAGTTAAATATTGATACAAAAAAAAATAGATTGGTAAATAGTTCAACCACATTGGTCAATCTCAGAGTCTAACCATCTGCGCCCGAGATATTAGAGTGCAAAAAATTGTGTGTTTATACATACCGATAAGAATTCAGATTGAGAATCAATGAACTATAAAGACTTACTTCCTAAGTCCGTTCTAGTCCTGAAAATATCTTAACGGAAAAATACAATACTTTAATTATCCCGTATTGGGGTTTAATTCCAGAGCCTCGGATTATCTACCCTTATAGGCTAGATATAAATCTCCAGAGTTTAAGTAGCTGATCTCTTCGTCATTAAAATGAATTATTTTAATATAGGCTATAAAGCATACTTAGTAACAATGTACTGAATTAATACCAAGATAAGAGCGTTCATAAAAAGATTATACGAAAAAAACACCTCGATTAAAATTATCTAGGCATCAGGATCAACCAGACAACATACAATTCTTAATGAAATAACTGTTATGCTTAAATTAAAAAAATATATAATTGGAAAAAGTTGGATACCAAATGATATAAAACAATGGTAGATAGTGGCAATGATATTCATTTCATGCGTTAGGAAATGATTTAATAAAGTGAAATTGAACAAGATTTTGTATAAAAAAAAGTAATTACCCTTGAATTCATAGACGGGCCTTCGACTTATTTGTACTCTTAAAATGTTTTGTGTACAGAAACTGTAATTTTCACAATGTTATTATGGTGTAGATAAACCATCAATCTTAATATTTCAGGATAAAGGCCAAGTTCTCTACCTTGATATTGTTTGAAAACGTATCAGATATAGTGATTTATATTCCTAACATTGCGTTGAATTATGCTCACCTGCGCTCGGTACGGAGAAACTTGATATCATCGTATGTACGCGAAATAATTATACATAGTATATAATATGCGGATAAACAATAACTGGAGGTATTAGATTACATATATGGCATTCCTTAAGGGCATTAAAATAAAAACCGCAACAACGAACTCACGTAGAGAGAAATAGTGAAGAATTTTTAAGGTCAGAATTCAGAAGTCGAATAATTAAAAACATTATGCCATGGTACAGTAACAAAGCCCTTCCTCCATTCCAATGCTGAGAAACTAAGTAAAGGAAGCTGTAGCACTGGCCTTCAGAGCGTTTGAATTTTTCATAATATGCAGTCACTTCGAAACGTCGCAATAGCTGAGAAAGTTAATCATAAAATATCTTCTGGTATTTTCATTACTACTGGCGCCACTACTAGTGTGTTCCTCGTTCTAACAACTTGCGATTAACAATGCACATATATTATTTAGTATATTTTTGTTTAATTTTAATACTTATTATTTCCAAGAGCTGATGATAACAATGGTTTTACTTTTATTTCCTTTTTTAAGTTCATTTATTTTTTTTAAAAGTTCTTCTGAAGCATGACGATATTATTATTTAAATTAAAATAAACGAACAAAGAAACGGTGTAGTTTATTGAACCTTTGGCATCGGTTTGTCGTACAAAATTAAATAAAAAATACTTTGAACCGTTACAAAAGACTCACTTTTAATTTCGGCCAATTAAAATCGATGAATGAATATGTGTCAAATAAATAGTTAGGAAACATTATAATGTGCCTACTTTAAAACATGTGGTATGTATTTTAATTGGAAGACATATTTATCCATCCGTTCACATACAATAGTGATGAATGTGATCTCGTCTTGAAACGTATCGCACGTGATGTAGATTGCTATTAATTGATTAGTGCCGTCACCACTCACTTCCTTCGAATCTAACATGTTACCTTCTTAGGATGTTCGTAATTATGTAACGGAAAATGGCTTTTAGTGTTTACTAATTAACCCAATACTCCTGACCTACAAAACCGACGGGTTTTAAAGACCTAGTTCTCGATCGAGTGGTTAATTGATATAACACAACTTACAAGTTATCTTGCACGTGTCTTATGGTAATTCTAGAATATATTATAATGTACCTGTTATTGCGTTTAAATAATTTATACGTACCATTCTAGCGTGGTTTTAACACTTAAGATTTGGCAAAAAAACACTCCACTCAAATTAGTTGCAAATTCAACTAGCAATGATAACACTTGTATCAAGACCTATATAGAATAATTCGATAAATTATATCCTAATCAACACGGCTTGATAAAAACCAACATATATCGTATCTACTCGATTTTCTATTGTGATATTTAAAAGTATTTTTATTACAGGATAACGATCTTTATACACTTCTGTCGCGAAACGCATACTGATAATGAGTAAACTTCAATACGATAATACAAGAAGATAATTACCAGCTAATGGTTTGGGGACTTATCTAAAGGGTTACAATTATAGAGCAGTTTAAATACAGTCATTAATGCTGTTAACAGCAATGACATTTATTTTACAAGTTTTTTTTTTTTAATTTTCTCTGTTACTATGTACAGTTCAAATCTTGGAACTGAAATTTTAACTTATTTTAAAGCCAGTGACAATCTGCTCTATTTACAAATTTTAACATTTCTTAGTATATAAATAAAATAATTTATTTAATTATTTCACATTCATTGATTATCGCCTGAAAGGTTTTATGGCATAATTCAGCACTAAATATTAGTATTCTAATTGGTCAAGCATTACAAAAATAAAAAAATTAAGATGAAAAACTTTTGACATGTTTCCTACCATTTTTAAAATCTTGCCAAAATCATAATTTTAGGTATATATTAAATCTAAATTAAGAATATCATTTTTTTTTTTAATAACGTGGTTCTTATTTCTTTCAAACATAGTAATTAAACGATCGAAAAATTGTATAACTTATTTTTAAAATGAGTTTTTTTTACCAATTTAACGAGCGAGTCTCACAACTTTAGCTATTAATTAAAAAATCTAAAAAAGTAGGATCTATTATAGATTAATTGTCAAACTTAATTTTTTCTGATTTTTTATTAATTTGAAATTTCCATGTATGTATATAATTTGAAATATTGACCACATAAAAATTGCTGTACAGGTAGTGTCTCACAGGCACTCAAAATATATTTTCAAGGAAGGTATAATACGAGTATATCCGTGAGACTTGGTTTGATGCATATTTGAAACGAAATTCCCCTGCAATTCATTGCACACTTGCAATCTTAATTCTGGCTCTGAGCCCAAAATTACACAATTGATTGCCGTTTCTATCCGGAATATAGAGTGAGTAGGAATTATATGGTTTATTTTCATCTATTTATCAGTCGACACGAGTGTAAAACCATTAATTATACGAAGCTAATTATTGCTATTCTTATTCTTTTAAAAGATGTTGATACGGTTACCCCTCAAAACTGATACGAATAACATAACCATAATAATTCATGTAATATTGACTACAATTTCGTTGATCCAACAAAAATAGCAATCGCTCTAATGTATGTCACTTAATTAACAAAAATGTACTACATAACATTGTAAGCAATTAACCATTTAACTACGGCTAGTAAGGTAAATTATAACGACCCACTTTTTTTAAGGAACTGACATTGGAAATAATTTCTAAATTTCATTATTACTGGAACGACGACGACCCCACTTATTTTCAACTGAAGCAATCTTTTGTAAATATTTTCAATCGTCCTTAGGTCATACATTTGGCATCGGAGTATTTTTACCTTGCATTCATCCCATCTCCAACCTTATTTTGTCTGTTTTAAAAATCATCCTTCATAATCTGCTCTTGCCTGACAGTCATTGCATCTTACATATCATTAATATAATAATCTTTTCGTTTTAGGTTTTCTGTTATGGTATTTACTTTGAAAATAAGTATTCATTTAAATTTTACCCATTCTGGCTATACACATCCATGTAAACATACTCATATCGGCAGAAGGCTTCTCGCCAAATTAGTAATGGAACTCTTCGAACAAAACATAAATCTTTCTTAAGTCTAAGAGGAACTCGAGGGTCGCAAGTAATCTCTGCGACCTGAGATCAACACACTCATCCGATCGATTAACATGTTGCTCTTATATGTAGGCATTAAATTCACACTATTAAAGGTTTTTTTTAAAATATTTTTAGCATTTATTGATGCTCCGTAGAAGATTTTTGTTTCAGAAAAATGTACTTGTCAAGTAGCCTAATCTCATGGATAAAATAATTGTATTGCGGGAAATCGTAAATTTCAAATAGGTCTATCGAAATGACCATTTTAAAATATTTCAATAAAACACATTACCGATTTTAACTGAACACATTGGGGTGCGGAATTTTTCTCTATATATCGGTTAAGATGTAAGGTTTTAAACGCGATATGTTTACGGTTAAAACTTAACCTTTTTTGACCAGTGTTTCGATATAATTGAATTTCAGGGTCGCAGGATAGCAGGTCGAATAAAAATTGTGTAAAAATAGTTACTAAATTATTGTTGAGTAGTAATATTTATAATGGTTTTAATAGCTTTTTCCAAATGTGACGTGACATTTCCTGTATACATTTTAGATTTTTGTCATCTTTTAGGAGCAAACGTTTTACGTAAATAAGGTAAGGTTAGGTTAGGTTACCTTAGCCTATGAACACTAGCACTTCAGAATATCAATGAATTTCTAATCACGAAAAATAATGTTAAATATTCACCTAACACAATAATAAGCCAGCATACAACAATACACGCTGTATTGATGTTTCGTGGTAGTAAATTAATGGGGCGATGGAATATGCCCTGGGGCATGCACAAAGTCCTAGACAAAAGCAGGTACCTAAATGATCAAATTTACAAGATTTGAAAATTTAAGTGTTTCTAGATGATGATGATGTTCATTTGTTATTATATAACTTATAATTTGTTATTTCACTTAATTACAACAAGTCACATTTAGCACATTTAATGGTCGTACATAACTTTACGTTTATCTGCGCTGAGTCACAAAAAGTAAAATATAGTATTTTTGTAAGTAGGTAAAATTATTTCTAAAGGACTTAATAAACACTCAATTAGCTTAGATATCAGGACCAAAGTATTCTGTAAACACGAGGACAGTGCAATAACATTCTTATCAAATTATACTATTATTTAATGTTGTCTTAGATTTTCGCGATTATTACACATTGAAATAAAACTAGTTTTTAACGGATTTAATCGCGTATATTAATTATTTTAACATCCCGACGTTTCGAGCACTTTGCAGTCTGCCCGTGACCACGAACACTGCAAAGTGCTCGAAACGTCGGGATGTTAAAATAATTAATATACGCGATTAAATCCGTTAAAAACTAGTTTTATTTCAATATACTATTATTTGCAACATTCGTGACATAATAAGATACAATCTATCAAACGTTTGGTCAATACAAACGAGCGACGTATCTTTTATTATTTATAATATTTTTTATCAAAGTAAACCTTGATGTACTTTTTGTTTTTGTAGGTCACAAACACAGCTTCAAAACTGAAGGTGTTGATATCGAATCCTGGAATCATATCAATAACTTAATGAGTGTTTCTATCTGCACCCAAATTGAGGAAATTGACAGTATTACAATCCCGTGCCTCGGAAAACAAGTAAAACAATCGTCAAGTACCTCTTCGATCATGTCGAATTGCAGTCTGCTGTAATAGTGAAGCAATAGAGATTACACATGTATTTGTGCACTTGCCCATGTAAGATTAGTATAGGGAAAATCATTTACATTGCGAACTATAATATATCCGAGCGAAGTTAATCGGTCTCTAATAATGACTGTTTCTGCCGAATTTCAGTCAAGAGAGTCTGTTTTCTGTTTTCAATTACATATATATGTATATCAGATAATATCAGATGAAAATAAAAATGTATTTAAATCTTGTGCATATATATTTTGAAGAAAATACTGGTAATATTGGTATAATACTTATAGTACATACATACAGTACATAGTACTATATTGATATACACTAACTTAAATAATTTAGTCTTTAAAAAGGATATTTTTGGAATAAATAAAATAATGGGGGCTAGCTATAAAATAAATATTATTTCTTATTGTACTGATTCTTTAAACTATTGAAATAAATACTTACATCTTGAAAAAAATAGTGATCGTCAATATAAAATAATAGGCCCTTGAAAATCAATCAACTCGCCTAGTAATTTGGAACAATAAAAGAAATTTAATTCAAGGTCAAATCCACTACACAAATCATTCTTGTGATGAGTGAGAATTTTAATGTTGGATGGAGGTTACATTATATTTAAATATAGTTAAGTTAGTGATAAACAAAGGTATGAGATGATTTTTTACTCTTTCAGGCCTGTTGCAAAATTTAATCGACACAACACACTGACAATAAATAAAAGTTTATAAGAAAAACAAATGGTTCAAAAACTAAAAACCATTACTTATACAATATACAACACAATTCCTCCCTTGTAGCCCAATGAAACTTAAACAAAGAAAACCAACAAGGAAGAAGAACAAGAGAAGTCCTAATTGCTTAGGCTGAGACTTCCATCTAGTCAACTAAACTACTTGTATGTATACACATTAATTTTACTTTCAAAGTTTCTATAACAGCTTTGTCGATATTCAAAATGCCTTTTTTTTAAATCTATAATTGATTTCATAGATTACTCAAGCTCTAACAATGGTCGATTGGAAGTCAAATGTTGTTTATTTCGCTTTAGTCCTATTGCGGTTGGAATGGGCTATAGAGGTGTACATGGCATAGATTCATATTACATGTGTCTATTTTACTGACATTGAAACATTATATTCCAAAATATCAAATAAAACATAAATTTCATTCTTATGTTAATTGGTCAATTGAGTGTCATATTACATTATATATAGTTTCGAATGCTAACAGTTAATTTTAATTTACTTTTATAGTAACTCTTAATGTTTTTTTTGTTCTTGGATTAACAAGGTAATTGCTACTACTATACTTGTCCTCAAAATTTAATTGACTTAGTTATCTTAACCGTACCGATAAATCTCATTGATGTCTTCTCCAACCTGCGTGACATTCGGCACAATGAAAAGCCATTAAACTAAGAATTGATTGATAACATAAGTTCTAGTTCTCTTTAAATGGAATGAGTCTTCTGTTTTTTCTTTACCTTACATTAAGATAATGCATATTTGAATTCAACAATTAAAAGTGAACTGATATTGATTGATGGACAAACCTCTTAGTTTTATTTGATAATAATTTCTTAGTCTTATTTCATAATAATAACCATAAAATAATTGTTAAAGCTTATAAGTAGTAATACTCAGGGCATCTATAAAATCTCAACTATAAATCAAACTGACGGTGAAACTTTTAAAGTAAATATGCAAGATATTAATGATGTAATCAAATTATTCATTTTATTAATTTTAGGAATATTTGATTATTTGTAAATTTTTTGAATTGAATTGTGTATATATCCACCAAAATTAGTATCTTTGTTTTGTAACATCATCCTTATGAATTACATCTAATCAAAAGTAAAGCATAAGTTGTTATAGATCTATAGTTAATAACTCATAAAATATTAAATACTTAATAAAAGCAATCAATTTTTAATAAAATATTTGTGGTTATAAAAATGTATGCATCATTTGCAATTCATTATGATGATGAACTTGTGGCCACAAAATTATCTAAACCAAACACTATTTTATTAAAACGATTACTTTATTTAAACATTAATAAAGCTATGGAATATAACCATCACACTAATAACTACATTTAGCAAAAACATTTGTCATCACAAACAACAAAGGATGGATTGGATTAGAGTATTTAAGGCATTGATACAATTGTTTGTAAATTATTGAATCATGTGAATAACCATAAAGGTATTTTAAATTTTACTTTTAATTAACCATTACAAACAATTCATTAGATTCAATTTGAACATAATAAAGCTTTATTAAAAAATGTAACCTCAAATATTAAATTGTTAAATTAAAATTGAAAAATAAATCATTGTTTGTTCTTACCCTTGAAAATGTTCGTAGACGATTTATACGGGGATTTGAAGGAATATTATTGAGGGACACTTTAGACATCTTCGAATTTGTTAGTCTTCTCTCAATAACTGAATGAAAAATACTGCACTGCAGCAAAACGCTTCAATTTGAGAGATTAATATTTAATTCACTGTTAGAATTACAAACATCTGAACATCTAACACTGAAGTTTATTATTTTAATTTTGACAGCACTTATATCAAATGCACCACCCTATAACGTCAACTTTCAACTACAAATTAACAATTTTTATTGGTATAATCGTAACACTCTCTGATTAAATTTTAATTTATCGATATTACTTATACATTGAAATTAAACCCTACTCTTATTAGAACAGTTTGCGCATAAGGATTGACAGACTACAAGCTTACGAGCGCTGTGATACGTTTCGTTTTACATTTACACACGGACGGCACGCATGACGCGAGTTATAAAGTACCATTCCTTGCGCCGTCAGATCGACAACTGTCAAACCGATAAACACGTTACAGCTGAATCGCGCCAAGTGCGTATGTATGATTCAAAGGCGCGAAAATCTTATATTTCACAATTTTATTTACAAAAAACAACAATTCAGAATCAATTCTTTCATAATTACAACTTACATTAGAGAGGTAATCCTACTTCAAGTTTTACTTTAATGATTCTGGTATGGTAAACTATTTTTTTTTTTAATCCATAAATTTATTTACATTTTGTTTACTACATAATTAAATATAATATAATAGTATTAAAACTTTTCGATTTTTATTAAAACAAATATTATTGATGATCATATTAAATATTTATGATGATTGAAGATAAAATTGCCTTTTTATGGAGTACCAAATGTAATTACATTTTTATTGTCAAAAAATCTTCGGCCTTAGTCCAGCAGTGGGATATTTTCAAGCTGTTCCTTTGTATATTATACATACGTCTATATTTTTATAATGGTATAGCAATATTACACCTCTCACTAATAATAAATATTTGCTAATACTTTTTAAAAGGCGTTTTAATATATTGTATATAAGTATGAGGGTAATTAAAAATATGATAACAAAGATTATTACGTATATATTTCAAACATTAACATTTTCCAGAATATTTTATAAATATTAAGTTACTTCTTGCTAAGTTTAATATTTTATTATCTGTTTCTAAAACAGCTTACCAGTGAACGCTCTGTGGGATTGGCGTGGATGCGGGGTTCTTCTTCGTCATCGTCAGGTGAACATTCAGCTCCAACCATCTGACCCATGGTTGATTACTTTTTTAGTGTTGACGTAACGCGGCGCGTGGCCGCAAGGAGCCACCGCGCGTCCTTCGCGCGACTGACGCCGCGCCGTTGTGCTTGCTTACACGAGTCTTTTAGGAACTAGGGATTAACTTCTATAACATCGATAAAATCCTTAAAAAGTTTTTTTTAACTTGTAAGAAAACCGTATAAATGTTTACACATTTTAGCAAAAGTTCTTAAGTTGCGCTAGCTACTGCTTCTCGTAGAGTACGTACTACGCGAATCAGTAGCACGTTTGCTCGATATAGATATGTTATGGATATTGACTTTATAATGTATATTAATCAAGTATTTTCTAATTGGAAATATATTTAAAGTCACATTTTAAAGTACCGATTTTTTTTTAATAAGTAACAACAAAAACCACATTTTTTAAACAAACAGAATACTTATTTTCAAGTGCATAGTTCTATCGCAAATGTTGAATTGAATTATGTGCTGTGGGAGAGTACACCTATCCATATTCATTGTTTTTCTTTTGGTGATATGAAAATGCAATACATTCTTTAAAAAAATTATCGAATATCGACATGTTACAAGAACGTGTCTAATACGAAATCGGTCGATACAGCAGGCGCAAGTCCGCGCTCAGCTGAAGCCTGGGCCTTTGCGGCTTGAAAGCTATTTTACGTGTCTCCGTGTACGCTTTTTCGATTTCTAAATTACTTTCACTGACTTATGATAGTATAGTAAGTTCATGAAACTTTAGTTTATAAATTAGTTCAAAAATGTTTTTGTGAAACAGTCCATAATTAAACATTAATTGCCTCAAAAATTATTGCCTCAAAGGTTAGAGAGAAAATATATGAATTACATAATATAATATTATTCACCATATAACTCGATTAAATATTTACATGATATATATATTTATGACCATCATTGAGGTACGGTAATTTGATTTCTTCATAGTTGAATTGTTATGTTAGATATTACCACCGACTTGAAATTAAACGTAAGCTGAAGAGAGTAATTAAATAAAAAAAGAGGTTACAACTGGCGCAAAAAGAGTAATTTCATTGTGTCTGCTTGTGGAATCGTAGCTTGTAGAACCACTTCAGCTTGCCTACATTAGTTTAACTTTTATTTACAAAAATAAGTTAATAATTTATAGATACCTATTATTTATTAAGTTTAGATCAAGCTCAAATAAATATATGTGTATATATGTATGTATATTTATTAATTATATTATATTTAAAATATATTTGTAAATAAAAAAAAAAACTACAAGCAAATGAGCAATTTATTTTTATCTAAAACTCATTGGACAAGAAGAACTGTGTAATCCAAGAGAGTCCTTAAAAACAGATATCTGTGCTCAAACTTCAAAGAACAGTAATCTAGCAAGCGGCATTCTCAGTCGAGACCTGTCGAATCGTTATATGAGAACTTTCATCATCTAAAAGTGTTCAAAAGTTTTAGCGGGTATTACATGCAACCAGTGACCTGACCCTTTAGTCGCTAAGGCAGAAATGGTCGAACAGCTTTCATCACTTGATACATTTCGTATTAAACTATATTATGTAACGTGGATTAATGGCGTATTCGATTTTTTTTTGTTAATCAGGGACATTTCTAGTTTTCTATACCATTTTAGAGAATCAATTATAAGATTTGTGAAAGTTTCTGTTAAAACAAATTCAAAGGGGATAGTAGGTGGTGGTAATTTTTTTCTACTCACCGATGCGAACATATCATATATCTTAATATTATTATATATATTATTTTTTTCCATATCATATGGAAAAAAAATAATATATATAATAATATTAAGAATATTTGGTGCGAAGTATTAATCTATGTGAAAATTAAGAATTTTCAATAATTAATGTTAAGACATGACTTATCGAAAATTATAAACTCTAAGGAGTGGCATCTATTACATAAGGTAATGAAGTGAGGCTTGCGTATTGGTAGCTGTGGTAGATAATATTGGACAAAAACTATTTCTAAAGATACTAAATCTAAATCCCATCAAAAACATAAATGTAAAAATGAGAGCCAAGACCAATATTATGATATATACCTTGGTTGTTGACTTCAACGACAAAAGAAGTGAGATCTAAATGGGTGCCAAGTACAATGGTCCTTCCTGAAATTTATTTATAACTACATAAAATATCATTTCTTCTTATAACTTAGGATAATATATTGTTGCCTAAGGTCTGACATGGCTAGTTCTTATATGTTCATAAACAGAAATTGTAGTTTGTGTTTATAATAACAAATTATAATTCAGAACATCTAAGAAGAATGGAGGACAGCTCAGTATTGCTTAGTTAGTATTAACGTACATTGGCTATATGCCTTCGCAACAATGTTAACCACCACTGAAACAAAACGTTTCTTAATGAAGCTTACTACAATTTTATGAAGCAATAGCAACATAATAAGTTTATTTTAGATTTGAATTAAAAATATATCGAAAAGAATGTGTGAAAAATCCTATTCTATACCTAATATAGAATAGGATTCAATGGGTCTAGTTGAGTTTAAGCAACTTCAGGTATATCAGGCGAATAATGGTATTTCCAACAAAAATAATTTCGATGGTGAACTACATTATTGCCAAGCATAATTTTCCCGGCTTTGATGTATTTGAACAGCAGTAGTTTAATTTATTGCAGCACTTTTCTAAGTAATTTTATCAAAAAAATAAAAATTATCCTAACAGTAAAGCCGAGGGAATTTCTATGTATAATGAATAACTTGTTTATTTTTCTTTTACACAAACATCATATATAAAAAAAACAATTAATAGCAATTAGTATCACCAATACCATTTACTTTCCTTAATGGGACACGTAGGTACCTACTCCTGACAACGTCTTTAAAACTTAAAACTATTAGATACTACCGACTTAATTAATAATCTCGTAATGGAAATTCAATTAAATTACTCACTTTAAAAGGTTAATAGGTTAGTTGATAGAAATTTAAGATTACACTTAGCCATTCTCTAATCAACAGTTAAGGCAGTTAAATACTGGTGCCCTCTACACTAGTTACACGTTGGTTTCTTTGATATAAAGCTGATTTTCTCAAGAAAAAAAAAATGAACAATAATGAAAATAAGGAAATTGATTCAATTCTGTACATGTTAAAGCCTCTGATAGTGATTGAAAATTGGTTTGGAAAGTTTAGATACCGAAAAGTAAATGGTCAAATAACAATATTGAGTAGACGAATGAAATTGTATGGAATTTTCGTTGTGCTTATTTTAATAGTACCATATATTGTATACTTCGTTAACCTTTTACTGAACACTGATTTGTCTATAACACGAAATGTTATAGAACTGGTGGATGAGCTTGTCACAGTGATTATGATCGTGCAACATATTATCTCAATGGCAATTTTTTTAAGTTATAGCAAAAATAACATACGGATTATCAAAGAAATTGCTCATATTGATGAGATTTTAAACAAATCAACCGATAAAAAGGGCTACAAAAAATTTCGGACGCGACTCCAATTTCAAATATTTATATTTGTGTCGGTTTTGTTAATGATGTGTATCTTCACCATGATTAACCGAGATGATCAAGTGACCACCAAGCTTTTAATGTTAATTATCGATTTTGAAAGACACCTTGAGGTGTTCGCCTTCTGTGTGTTCATTGCAGTTCTAATCGATAGATTAAGTATTATTAATACATATCTAGAGCAATATATTTTTAATAAAAAAAATAAAACCTTTTTAAATGTAATAACTAGACCAAAGTATATGAGCATGCAAAAAAATTACGTCTATATAAATTATACTCCACAGGATATTAAAATAACATTACTAGCAAAAGCATATGTTGTAATTGGTGAAACCAATGAACTAATCAATAAAGTTTTCCAATTTCATATTTTCAAAAGTCTAACGTCAACGTTCATCTATATTATAATTATAATATGGACATCGATTTATTATTTGCGTATATCAAATAATACCGAATTCCTTATTCGCATTATTTTATTTTGTATTTTTGAAATAATGTCAATCGGTATAATGTCTTATGCCTGTGAATCAATACATTTGAAACGCAACTCTATTAAAATTTTGGTAAATGAACTCATTATGGATTACGACCTTTCACCAGCATTGAGAATTGAAGCTAAAGCTTTTACAGAAGTGATACAAGTCTGGCCATTGCACATATTCGTATACGATATGTTTTCTATAGACATAAAACTCATTGTAAAGTTTATAAGTGTTTCAACTACATATCTTATTATTATAGTCCAACTATCTCACTTTTTCTAAACAATCATAGGTAAGATCTTAATGATCTGTTTATAGCACCTTGATAACATAAAAAAGAGAGTAAAAAATAAGGTGAATGTATTTTTTAAGTACTTTAGATATAATGTTTACATTATTTTTACCATTTTCATTATACTCGTATTAGTTATACTTATATGTATAGTTGTATGTATGTATAGTTTTTTAGTTACATTAAAAGTGAAAAATGTAAACAAACAAAAAGAAAATGAATATTCAAGAAGCTATTTAAGAGAAAGAGTATTTTAATCACACAAAAATATTAAAGATTACATACACAGATACCATTACTAATACCATACTTAAGTATGGATATGTCGTGTTTTATAAAGTTTTCATTTGTTTAAGTGCATATGCTATCATTTTAATATCACTACAATAGTAGGGTAGTTAATAAAAGTAATGGATTACAGAATGTACCTTGAAAATGTAAGTAATTGTAGCAGTAAATCCTTCTGCATTACGGAGGGTATTGTTGCCAGTAGCAGGACAAGCTGTAACAAGTACAAGCTGTAACATTTGCTATAAAACATGTATAAAAAGACACCAATAAACATCGATTATAAGTTAAAAAATAGTGATGAAATACAAATGATTGTCAATGTAATTAATCCACTGATTAAAATTGAAAATTGTTATGGTATATTCCGATTTCGTTTAGTTAAAGGTCAAGTAAAAAACATGGGATCAACTATGATGATTTACAGCATTTTTATAATATGCTTTATTGTTATTTCATATGGTGTACTCCTAAGTGATCTTGTGTTATGGAAAGATTTGGCAGGAATCGAACAAATTATGAAAATAATGGATGAAATACCAGTTGTGGTTATGATTGTTCAACATATCATTTTTATGACGTACTTTTATAACACGAGAGGAAGAAATATATGCTTCATTAAGGCTATTGCACGAATAGATTGTTATTTTAAATTATCAAGAAACAAGGATTTCAACACGAGGTGTAGGAAACACATTCAAGTATCTTTGGTTATATTTATAGTTATTTTCTTAATAACATGTATCGAAGATTTCTTAAAGGAAGACTCAATGATCTATTACAAGTTGTTGATAACGTTTATTGATTTTGAACGTCACCTCGAAGCATTCGCTTTTTACGTGTTCATAAAATTAATAACTGATAGACTAGATATAGTAAACAAATATTTAGCAAATCACAGTCATATGAAGAAAAATTGTATTAATGTCAATAATAAATATAAAGCAAATAACAAAAACATATTTTATATTGGAACCTTTTCTGGTAAAAATACTAAAATTATAATGCTAGCTAATGTATATAATGTTATCAGTGATGCAGTCTGTTTGATAAACCAAATTTTTGAAATCCAAATATTTTTGACTATAGTTTCCACGTATATATTTATCATTATTACATTATGGGAGTCCGTTTATTTATCCCACACAAAGAAACTGTCGAAGTCGTTGATAACTACAATTTTGCAATGTGCAGCCGAACTAATTTCAATAGGGCTCATGTCCTATATCTGTGAAACAATGACTTTAAAACGAAACTCAACTAGGAAATTCATCAATGAGCTGATAATGGATTATGACCTGCCGCAATCTATAAGATACCAAGCCAAATCATTTATGGAATTAATGGCAGTACAGCCACTAGAGATAAATGCATTTGAAATGTTTACATTAAATACAAAATTAATGCTTAAGTTCATAAGTGTTATAACAACGTATCTAATTGTTATATTACAAATATCAAACTTTTTGTAAATTTTAAGTCACTTTTATAAATTAGAAGGATTAATTACGGAACTACTGTTTTAATAAAAAAAAAGTATAAAAGTATCTAATAAGTCTTTTAATTTAGATGAATGTTTTGTCATCTTTGTCATATATTAAAATATATTTTTAAATATTATTTTTCTTCATATGTTAATCGTATAATGTTAATTTGTAATTAGAATAATAATATTAATGTCTTTATTTCCTACAATTATAAAAGTATGTATGTATGCATATTTAATTATTTTTATTCTTGCATAATATAATACCCAAGTGTAATAAGTATAACGAGGTAAATTGAAATTTGAGAACAAATTATTCGGTGTAAATACTTTGAGTGTATTAGTTTTTATTAAATATTTTTTGAATAATTATTACCATACATTTGTATAAATTAATAATATAAAAAATAATTATAAATTAAAAATATTTACTGTATAAATCTTGACCGCGTGAAATGATGGCAATAATGCTAGCAGCATTTCCCCGTTGAATCAAAATTCCGATCGTCTGGGCAAAAAACGAACCAGCCTTCCTGTCACCTGTGGAGGCAAAAAAGCGAGGTGTATACTTTAAATGAAGGTTTCTGCACTACTACTCCAACTGCCTAGTGTTTCAACAGCAAATGGTACAAAACAATAATTTGACATAAGACACGAATATTTGAATCGTTTTTTCGCTTCAGCTTTTTCAAGTAATTTTTTATGTCATTACAAATAAGTAATAAATAGTATTGTGCTTGATTAGTTATGTAATAATAATAACAATTTATTTTTATTGAATTATATACGTTTGTGTTGTTTTAGGTTATGAGTTTACAAATATTTACTGCTATTATACCTTCAAAATTCAATTAAACGTGTAACCTCGACCGCACCGATCCACTTTTGTTTCTTCTCCATCGCACACATTGGCGAAATAATTTGTGCCCTTTTGACATAACTATTTAAACATCACTAAGTAAATATTCAAAGCACAGTAGGTATAATTAAATTTCCTTTTTAAATATTTTTTTATTGGTATTTTACACGTACGAAATTGAAAATATTAAATCAATCCCGTTTGAAGATTTCATCGATTTCAGTGAAATGCGTTAGAATAGGTCATTAGGTCGTAGGAAATAACATAATATAGATTTTTATTAACTAACAATTTATACATAGATAAATTAACGAAAACAAGTAGAAGATACATAGAAAAACTGTTCGCCCCGACTCCTTCCTCATCAAACTTTTATAAAACTTGTGTTCTTGGCTTTCTCTCAGGGTAGCTCTATGCCAAATTCCATTACTCATTGCCATCTAATCGATGGTTAAGTCGCGATGAGTAAACAGCCGGACAGAGTTAATTCTGCTTTTATAATATTGTTATAAATAAATATAGTACAGTTATAAATAACATAACATAGAGAGAAATAGTCTCCGTGGTTTTAATAACTTAACATATTTATTAATAAGTAGTGAACTTAAAACAAGATACATTGTTTTTATAGATTATCACTCATGCAACCAAGCTTCATAAAATATTTGTGGTTATATTAATAAATGTCAATTATGAGTATACTTCTAACGGTAAAGTGTTATGTTAAAATTGCTATTACTCTAATTTAATGTATTTCAACATTCCTTTAGATTGATAAATATATTTTAATAAATAATTATAACTACGCATTTTTATTATAACTTTTTACGTAAATACTTATTAGACCAGATAGCAATAGGTACAGCTGTCAGTCCTGCACCTGACCTCTCAACGATCGTACTATAAGTATACATATTAGTACGTGTGACGTGATCTGTTTTCTCATTCATTCATCAGCATTACAATTATTAACGTTTTACAAATAAATTTCAGATATAGCGGCTCTGATTATAAATCTACCGATCTTGATAAGTTTTAACCACACTTTCGTCGATTAATACTTTAAATGGCACTGATTATAACATGTTTACTTGGTGGTAGGGCTCCATGCAAGCCCTTCTGGACCACCCTTTCCTTATATACATAGGCCAAGTGAGTGAGTGTGAGTGAGAGGTGAGTGAGCCAGTGTAACTACAGACACAAAGACATAACATCTTAGCTCCCAAGGTTGAAGGCGCTTTGGCGGTGTTCGGAATATGTAATATTTCTTGCAACGACATTTTCTATTGGCGGTGGTTACCTGTTGCCATCAGGTGGTCTGTTTGCCAGTACGCCTATCAAAAATATTTAAAAAACTTACCAGGTATTCATTTTTTGAACTGGGTATAATTTTATTTTATAATATCGATAAGAAAGTGAATGTTTCTATATTTCCTAGATAAGTTTGAATTATACATATGAACACAACTCTAAACAAAATCATTAATAAAATTAAAAAATAGCGTACACTCAATGAGCCGAAAGTCTAGGTATGTTTTATATTCATACGATAAAGGACTTTTATTTAATATTAAATGAAATGTATTAGATTTTATTGTGTCAGCCCGGGCACAAATATGATTTGAGAACCCTGTTTTATATTGATTTTATTTTTTATGGTATCGTATTACAAACACAAATATATTTACCCACTTGATAATCCAATACATCTTTATAAAGAATAGTATAAATTTTAATCATCTAACATTTACTAAATGCTTTCCACTACATTAACAAATTTAATCAATATGCTTATAACTTATGTATAGATCTTCTACGGTACGACGTAGCAATTACAAAAATGAAAAAGGTGATAGAAAAAAACAAGAAAGTAATAACGTTGACAAATCAACAATTAAATATATGTATTAGATATGTTATTTGTTTTGTATTTAAGTTGATCACTTAGTTGATGTATTATAATTGCGTATATTATTATTTTACATTTTTTCTACAATTCAATACGTGATGGAAATAGTTTTACCGGAAAAAGAAAGCCTTGCATTAATATATGAGTATAACAATTTTATCATTAAGCTACAAGGGGAATTGTTATATTTGTAACTTCATACATTGATTCCAAAAATAATGATACTCTAATAATATTACAAAAATTACACATGAGATATTAAAAATAAAGGAGTGAACAACACCAAAAATACCACCATAGACCACACATGACAAATGTTCCTTAATCTTCATTATTTGATTATAGAACATTTTTCATGGGTGGTCTTACTACTCAGTATTCATTTTTTTACGTTACGTATAATTAACTACTATATTAATAAATTATAGATATTATATATATTAAACTTGCAAGGTAGTTTAAATTAGTTTGTGTTTATGTTTGATATAAGCGAAAATGCAAAAAAGCGCTGCGGATGGTGTGTGTCTGTGTGTGTGTTCATGAAAGTGTGCTGAAATGTAATTTTCAGATCATCAAACACAAGCTAGACCTAGATAGAACTAAAAGTTAGGTAGTTTCTTCGTCATTTTTATAAAGTAGAAAGTGTGTTATTTTTTTTCCTATGTATCTTGCATCTTCTAAATAAATACATATATCTCTATTAATGTTGTCGTATAAATAAGGATCCTAATAGATAAAAATGTGTTCGATGAATTTAAATTTTGGAAAAAGCACGTGACAAGTGACATCATTACGGCGCTTTAATCTGTTATTTATGTAAGGGGTATTTCTGTGCTGACGAAAAATACCTTAACATAAGAAATTAAAAACTGACAGAAAGCGAAATATATATTACGTATTATAAAATTATTAGCAAAGTGCCGAAGATCAACATAAGCTTTAAAATTTGTCTAATATCAGACCAAGATATTTGATATTATTTGATTATAAAAGAATACGGCTTAAGGATAAAAGAAAGGAGTCGATGATGTAATTTGACGGTAAACTTAATAGTTATCAGGCTTAATAAACTGATACAGATTATTAAAGTCCAATACCTCGTAAGTAAAACAATAATACGACTTTATATAAGCAATCACCCCGTCACTTGGTTTATGTGTTATTTTTTTTATTGTTAGTTGCGAGCCAGTTTTCAGACAGGACTAGAAGGTCAAAATAGATAATTACAGTTAATTGATCTGAACTAATGATTCTGAGTTAAGAGGACTACAAGAGATAAGTGCCCTTGAGAATCGCACGCACACACTTACAAAATCGACAAAAACGGCAAGCCCGTGTACTAAGGGTTAAGCGAGGTAACGAGATTACGCCCAAATATTCTAATAGATGGCGCCAAACCGAGCGACGTAAGATCAATCATAAATCTCATAAAAAATAGATAGGACAACAGAATTATTTTTATTTCTTTCGATGTTAGTTAACAAATGATTATAAAATAAAACTAATTCAATTAAACTTACAATATTTTTATTTATATTTTGTATACAATAAAATAGACAGTTAGTTTTAACCTTTTTTTTCTATTATTTGTATTATTATACCACAATTAGTTCTTATACTAAATATTGAAACATACCAATTTTTAACATCTTATAAAAGTTTAATGATCTATTTATATAATAAAATCGTAAGTGTTCGAAATCTGTAGTGTAGTGACCGTTGGGTAACATATAGCGTAGTATTTGTTCGTTTTATTAATATTGGTTCATAAAGAAAAAATATATATTCAATTTAAAAAAAAAAATCTAAATATTTACTAGAAAAAAATGTTGTCAATTCGATTTGGTTGAATCATTGATGAATGAAAGGTTAATCATAATAGGTTTAATCATAAATCTCATAAAAATAGATAGGATATTAGAATTATTTGTATTGCTTTTGACTGTTATTCGAAAATGATTAAAAAATAAAACTGATTTAATTAAACTTAAAATATTTTTATTTATATTTAGTACTACAAAAAAAAAAATTTAGTGTTAATTTTTTTTTTAATTTTTTTTATTTTATTTCACTTGTATGTATTAATGTTATTACATATGTCCTGGAATCTTGGAATAAATATTACACCCACTTTCAGCTGAAAGTTGGCACACATATTTAATCTCGATGACAATGCACGATTCATGAATTGCTGCAATCCAATATGGCGGACATTACAAAAAAATTTAAATTTATGAATTACATACAAATGTAAAAATAAATCCCCTTTATGTCACTGAACGTGTCGACAAAGGTTATACTTAAACGCAAATATTTAGCTGACAATGACTATATTTCTTGAAATACAATACAGTAACTTTTAAAATATCGCTTCCCGCGCTTGGTAACCAACCGCCATCTTGTTTAGATGCCCCGCTCCTCCGAGCGGCCACCAGTGTGCCCAGTTCATAAAAAAAATACATTTTCCCGGTAAAGCTACTTTAAATTTAGGATAATTTTTTAAATAAACCTTACACTCGACCATCCTGATAACATGCATGTCCTCATGCATGCACCAGGTGGAACCATATAAAACCTTACACTTGGCAGAACGAGGCATTCAAATAATATACTATACACTATTCGATTTTATAGTACTCATTATAATAATAACAGTATTTTTTTTTTGTATTTGCAAATATATAATAATAAACTAACCGTTAATTAAAATTTATTCATCATCAATAAATTAGCAAGAGACATAATGCAAGTAAATGAACTAACGGTAACGATAATTTCGCTATATAATTTAACAAAAGCTTATTTTCATCTTTTTAACCAAATATAAACTTATAACTTTACTATCCTTGTAACCTTATAACCACTTATAACTATCCTTGTAACCTTGTAACCTTATAACCACTTATAACTATCCTTGTAACCTTGTAACCTTATAACTAGTTATAACTATCCTTGTAACCTTGTAACCTTGTAACCTTATAACTACTTATAACTATCCTTGTAACCTTGTAACCACTTATAACAATCCTTGAAACCTTGTAACCATTTATAACTAACTTTATAATCGTAAAATCATCTTAAAATCGGAAAGATTTATTGTAATCACTATATATAGCATAAATATTTATATATAAATAATAGCATAAATTATTTACCAAAACTCGAAGTAATATTTACACAATTTATCTCAAATTCATGAATATGTTTTTAGACAACAGTTAGACAGGGCTAAATCACAATAGCGTGCTATCTAATTTCTAAATATAAATTCTGGCGATTGTTTTGTGCGGCATCAGGCCAGGCGCGAATGTGTCTGTAGCTCGCGCCCGACCTGAAACACCACAAAACAACATCCTCGCATAACATTTCATTTAAATCACAACGTACATACATAAAACTAAAATTGTATTTATGCTCTGGGTAGTTTGAAACTGGTCGGAAGGAACTTGAAGACATGAGAGCATAATCATTCAATTGATTCAGTATCACTTTGTTCGTTGTCTGTTTCATCTAAACTTAACGAAGCTACATGAATCCATGGTTTCATTCTGTCGGCGGCAACCGTGGTCTTGCGTTTCCCTTTCATACCCACAAAACCCGCGATTGGAGCAACCCTGTAACGATCGTTCCCTATAACCTTAATGACCCTAAAAGGCCCCTCGTAAGAAGGCATTAGCTTTGTGCTTTGACCTTTACCTTGAAACGCAACCTTTGTTATTTTAACTAGATCACCCTTTCTATATGTACGAGCAGCATGCCTATTCCGATCGTACTGCTCCTTTTGCACAGTTTGGGCTTCATCGATCTTTTCCTTGACTTCAGCGCGGAGATCAGATAAGTTAGTGATATCGCGAGTATCATTCACGACTGCGTTTAAGGCTGGCTTGACTTCACTATACATTGCCGTACCGAACATGATTTCAGCTGGTGTCTTTCCTGTAGTTTTTTGTATGGTGTTGTTCAAGCCCCATTGTATTTTCCCAATTTTATTGTCCCAATCCTTCTCATTGTCGCGTAAATTTTGGGCTGTCAAGCAGTCAAGTATGGTCCTGTTGTAGCGCTCTACTTGACCGTTGGCCCTAGGACTTGCCACTGCGTTCAACACGTGTCTTATGCCTCGCTCAAGACAGAACCTTCGGAATGCATGAGCAGTGAAGCAAGTACCTCGATCGCTAATCAATCTATCAGGTGCTCGAAATATGTTGAAAATGTCTTGCAACGCTTTTATAACATTTGCAGTACTAGTACTCCGTACAGGCTTGATAAACAAGAACTTAGTGAAGAAGTCCACGACATTTAGCGTATGTGTAAACCCCCTTTTCGATTTCACAAAGGGTCCAAGGTGGTCGACGTGCAACGTATGAAATGGAATCGCAACTTTTTCTATGGGGTGTAACAATCCCTCTCGCCCATTGGCAGCCTTCTTAGCATAGGCACAATCTATACATGCACTGACATACTTTTTCGTAAACCGTTTCATTTTTGAAAACCAATAACTTTTCTTCATGCGTTCCAGGGTTTTTTCATAACCGACGTGACCTATATCATCGTGATTCATCTTACACAGCTGCCACCTAGCACCCTTCGGAACCACCCATCTGACGTTCTCTTTATCGCTCCCAAGGCACCTAAATAACTTGTTATCCTTTAACACATAGTTGTCTCTTATGTAAGCTAGTCCTTTAGGATCTAGTTTACTACTGACAATATCCCTAATCCTACACAATTCAGGGTCCCCTAGTTGTAAAGTCAGTAGCCAATCCTCGTCGGAAATTGCCAGTACTGGTGGATATCTTACGTGGTCTGTAGTGTCCGTATCGTATGTAGGATTCCGGGAAAGGGCGTCCACATGACCCATTCTTGTACCTGGTCTATACTCGATATGACAGTCAAACTCCTGCAAGGCAATCCACCAGCGGGCAATCCGGGGTATCAGGTCACGTTTTTCAAAAGTAGAGCGCAGTGCGCTGCAATCAGTAACCACTTTGAATGGCTTCCCTAAGAGGTAAACCCGGAACTTCTTCAATGCGCATATAACTGCAAGAGTTTCTAACTCATACGAGTGGAAGTTCCTTTCTTCTGGGGTCGTCTGGCGGCTGTAATACGCCACGGGATGAAATGCGTCTTGACTTCCCATTGGACGCTGGAGCAATATCCCTCCAACTCCTACTTTGCTCGCATCCGTGTGGAGTTCTGTTTCGGCTGTAGGATCATACAATGCCAAGACAGGCCTTTCTATCAGTTTGGACTTCAGGACATCGAATGAGTCTTTCTGCTCAGTCGTCCACTCCCACGTTGCATTTTTCTTTAACAACTTAGTGAGTGGGTGTGCTATCTGGGCAAATGACTGTATAAATTTCCGGAAATAACTCACAAGTCCTAAAAACTGGCGCACGTTGTGCACATTTTGTGGCAAGGGAAAATCCGCTACGCTCTGAATTTTGGCAGAACCTGGGCGCATGCCAGCCGCACTAATTTCGTACCCCAAGTAGTCGATTTTGGTTTGCAAGAAGCTGCATTTAGATAAATTAAGTTTCAACTGCGCCTTTTCTAACAATATTAAGACTTCTTCTAAACGAGTTATACATTCAAACGGAGTTTCACCAAAAATCAATAAGTCATCTAAATACACTGTGGCTTTATTAAACCGAGCCTGTCCCAGAACGTGGTTCATCATCCTTTGGAAAACAGCTGGAGCATTTGCCAGTCCGAACGGCATACGATTATATTCGTAGTGACCGTCGGGGGTCACAAAAGCAGTCAAATGCTTGCTGTCCTCCGATATCGGTACTTGATAATAACCTGACATGAGATCAAGAGTAATGAACCACGCCTGTCCCGATAGCCTCGCCACTTCGTCCTCTATTATCGGGATGGGGTATCTCTCTTTTATGGTCAGGGAATTGAGCAGTCTATAATCTACGCATAGTCGTACGCCACCGTTCTTTTTCCGCACGAGTATTATTGGGCTAGCGTAGTTAGAAGTTGACTCTCGAATGATACCCGCTTCTAACATCTCGTCGACCATTTCACGAACCTTCTCTCTCTCGTAGTGAGACAGGCGATACGGCCTATAAACTACAGGGCGCTGGCTGCTCAATTCTATTTTCATTTCTACCATGTTAGTACATCCAAGGTCTGCCAAGCTATGCGCAAAACACTGTTCATGGCGCCGCAGCACGTCTAGAAGCTTGGTCCTGGCTTCATCAGAAACCATCTCGTCTACTTGTACTAGACTTTCATCGAATTTCTTAGCTGAGGTAGACTCGGTGCGAGTGCCCATAGCTGTAGAAATCTCCTCGCTCGCAAGTCTATAAACCAATTCTATTCTTTCGGCCCTGGCAACCACCAAGTTTTCCTGAAGCTTACATGGGACGGCGCAGGGTTGCACTGTGACGTAGAATGAACCGTTCCTGACTTTGTAAACTCCGCCGTGAATAATGTATTGCTCACCTAGTTTGCCCACTACCTTCGTATCAACTATCATACTGCCGGTAAATAGCGTTCCAGTTCTGACCTTGACGCTAGCAATTCCTTGGAGGTTACAGCGTGCTACAATACTGACCTTCTGAAGCCGTTCATTGTCATCATTTTGAATAAAGTTAGGTAGTACTGAGTCAACATGTATAAATTGTAGTCTATTCACGTCTTTAAAAACAACTACTTGAGGTTGTTCAGTGAAAGTTTGTCCTATAAGCAAGTCCTTCTCTAAGAACTGGTCCTCTACTACGCGGCAACAAACTGTCGCTCCCACACCGTCTATAGACACGTTTAGATTTACAGAGCCCAATGAATTCACAAGGTTATTGCCGAAACCCTTCATAGTGGATGGAATCTGGTCGTGAGACAACCCGAGTTTTGCCAAACACGACTGTGCGATTAAGGTCACCTCACTGCCCAGATCAATGTACGCTTGGTATGGAATGTCTTCTACAATTACTTCCTTCGTAAATTTATTGTTAGACTTTGAACTACTTATGATCATGGTTTTCGCCACCCCGTCGGTTTCCCTCGATCCCGTCTCTTGTTTGGAACGACAAAGTTCAGCTTTATGTCCCACTTTGTCACAACGACTACATTTCACTAGAGGTTTTGGGCATCTTGAAAACGGGTGCCCTTTCTCTTTGCAATTGTAGCAAAATAACCCAGGATTGGTTTTCATATTAGAACGGTTATATACTTTATCGTCATTCGTATTGAAATTACGATCCTTCAAAAACAATGGTTGAGGAGTGTAAGAATCTCTATTATTGCTAATTAGGAACTTCAATAGATCGTCAGGTTCATCGCACCGTAGCGCTAATGCGCTGGACCTTGTGGTCCTATCGCTGATGCCGTGGATAACGCAGTCGACTGCACGCCTGCCGCTTATATCGCATTGGTTAAGTAGTGAAAGTTTTTCGTAAAAATAGTTTTGGATAGGTTCGTTAATCTTACTTTTGCGCTTTAACATGTCTTCGAGTAATTGCCCATAATTTTGTTCGCAAGGGAAGGCGTTTAATAATTTTGTTTGCCATTCCGACCAGCTGTACAAAATCGAGCTCTGACTTTCGTACCATATTTTAGCTAACCCGGACAATTTTTGCATAGCAAAATGTACTGTGCTCTTCTCGTCCCAGCCATAGACCATCGCACATTCGTTAACTTTTTTTAGCCAAATATCCATACGCTGGTTTTTCTCCGAAGGGTTAAACTCCGGTATGATGTTTTTGCTATCTCTATTCGAAATTTGTGTGCTATGGCTCGGCTGTGACGGAAAGATATCTTTAATAGACTTAATTATTTGAGTTACGTCTTTAGAAGAAAAGGATGGGCTACGTGACCTTTTAGAATCTCCTCGGTAGTCTCGCTCGGGTACGCGACTGCTGCTGCGGTGTTGGCCGCGTTCGTGGCCACTTCTGCGACCACGACTGCGGCTAAGGCTACAGCTGCGGCTACGGCTACGGCTACGGCTTCGGTTGCGGCTGCGGCTCTCCCGCGTCGCCCTTTGTGGCGACCCGCGGCGTACGCTCCGCTGACGACGTTGCTCCACGTCTAGTTCTCGTTGCAGCTCGAGCTCCAGTTGGCGAACCCGCTTCTGTTCTTTCCTCAGCGCCTCTTCGCGATCCTGCAGCCGGCGGCAGTAACTACGGCTGCGCCGATCACGCCCGAGAGTAAGGCTGCGCCTGGAGCGCGATCGGCCGCGTCGGGGAGTTTCTGCCGTCCGGCCAACATCGTTTGATTCCATCATCTGAAACTCGTAGCCGGAAATTGTGTGCATTAGATATAAAATCGGGCAACGTGATTTTTATTGAAAGGACAAAATCCTTAATACATTGAAAAGTATGCGTCCTACGCAAAAATAACGAAATTTTGATCCACCTTATAAATTATATATAATACCTTTATTTTTTTATATTTAATACCCATTATTATGTAAGTTTTTTTTTTTTTTTTACTTTCAATTTAAACTTTTCTTAGTTTATACGATAAAACTTTTTAGAATTAGATGGGAAGTATAACATCAGCTTGAACTTCGAAGGTAAGTGGCATTTCGTGAATATCATGCGTTCAATGTAGGTAGTCTATTTAACAAGACGGTTTCAACATGCTTTGGCTTTTGGTTCGGATCATATATATCACTATAATATACTTCTAATCGTGAAAACAAACTACAAAGATTAACAATCGGACTTTATAAGTCATAATTAAGTTGTAGGCGTGTACTTACATTTTTATTGGTTTATCCCACTTCTGAGATGTAAAAATAAATCCCCTTTATGTCACTGAACGTGTCGACAAAGGTTATAGTTAAACGCAAATATTTAGCTGACAATGACTATATTTCTTGAAATACAATACAGTAACTTTTAAAATATCGCTTCCCGCGCTTGGTAACCAACCGCCATCTTGTTTAGATGCCCCGCTCCTCCGAGCGGCCACCAGTGTGCCCAGTTCATAAAAAAAATACATTTTCCCGGTAAAGCTACTTTAAATTTAGGATAATTTTTTAAATAAACCTTACACAAATGACACTTCTAAATATTCTAGTTCTCTGGTTCACAACAATTACATTTTTTTTGTTAAGACTTTACTTTTTTTTATTATTATTAAAATTAGTTCATACATAACTTTAATTCTTATTATAAACAATCGATAAAATTAAACTCTTACGCAATATAAATAGCTTCCGTGTTATTGTTTTCGACTTTCTTTATTCTGTAAAAAATAAATATATGTTAGTAATTACATTTTTATTAATTATAAAATTATGTATTTAAAAAATATGTATCTTAATATGTCATAGTAGTTATAATGAAAAAAGATGCTTCGAGTTCATGGGGATCGAATGTAGTCATTTGATCCCCATGAAAGTTAATTGATGTTTTCCTTCCTTTGACCAAATACTCTATCGTAATTTTTAAGAATGGTTCGAAAAATCTGATTATATGCGAACTGGTTGCACTTTTTTCTAATAGATGTTTTCAATATTCATAATTTATAAAAAAAAAAAAATGTTTACTAATTAAATACTCTTACCTTTTAATATCGTTCATATGTATGTTCGGCGCTTGATTTATATAAACGTTTTTTAGTTTTCCTCACGCGTTTCACTTTATTTCCCATATTTACACAATTAAAATTTATAACAAATAATATAATAAAAAATCAAATGCCTAATTACTACTACACTATTTTAACTTAATATATTTATTTACAAGAAAGAATAAAATTATTATAAGAAAACATGAAACAATAAATTTACAATTAAAATTACAAAAAAATATCTCGTAACGTAATGAATGATGCGGCGAAAAGATCGACACGTCTGTATAGCATCAGGCCTCGGCCGGCAATCGGCATTGTCTGTACAGGGCGTTTACGCACACATGCGTACGCATTTTGTTCGAAAATAAGAATATCGGATTTAAAAAAAATCTATTGATTTTACTAAAAAAGTGACACCCAGGTTAAATAGTATATTGCTTGTAGAATAATCTGACAAAAAACCAGAATTATGGAACGTATATAAGTATAGTTATTATTGATTAAAAGATCTTTTTAGAGGTAACTTTGTGATTTTTTTCTATCGTACCAAATTAATTACATCATGTTTTCAAAATAACAAATACTTAGCATGTATCCTGAAGATTATCATATATTTTTTTCATTTGGTTTACTGCATTGGATCATATACTTTTTTGCATTATAAAACTTGCATTTAGCTCATGTAGTCCCCTTAAAATTAAAAAATAGTTACCAGGGTTCTGCAGAAACATTTTTGAAGTCTCTGACAGTTATAAGCATGCGAAATAGTAAAATTATCAATGTAATGCGAAATAGTAAAATACTTTTTACTATTTCGTGGATAAGCTTGAAATAATTATGGGTTGAAATAAAAGGCTGCAAGCTTAACATAACATTCGACAAAACGATGAATGCGGGTAAGCGGAAATCATTACTTTAATTAATTAATAATTGTATCTGTACAACTTACAGTATTCAACTTGTAACTTGAGAACATATACTTTACTAAAGTAAAAGTATTGAAAATATTAATAATATTAACTATTAACATCCATATGTAAGTAGTAAGATTGTGTGATAATGTTCTTTAAAATAAGATGTATGTAGTGCTTGTAAAAGTTGAGATGAATATATTATAACTTAATTTAGTAATAATATGAAAATAAATAAAAATAAAATTAACAACATTACAAAAGTATAAACAATTAAAAAACCTAGTCGTATTTTCAATTAGGGACTGGTACTGTCTTTCCTCATTGAAATACGTTCGTTCGAAATCCTATAATACGCATTATAATCAAATTAAAATACACAAATTTCATGGTATTACAAGTTACATGATCGTAAGGTGTTCTTGAATAATATATTAAAATCGACTAATTTATTTAAGTGTCATTTCACTTCCCCTTGTCCAATAATCTTAAAAACTTGTTTTAATAATGGAATTAATTTGAATTATCGATATGACATTAATTGTGACCTTTCTTCGTATACGATGTGCAGGCAAGCTGTGTAACAGTCCCAAACAAACAAAAGAACGAGGAGTAGAGATCGTAAAATAAAAACAAATATGGATAGCAAGAATGCAAAAAACAATGAAGTACTAATGCTTCTTAAATCCATCGATCCATTATTGAAGTTAGAGAGGTGCTATGGCATATTCAGATTTCATATCTTTGACGACCACCTGGGACCAATAAGCAGAATGATGAAAGTTTATGGAATCTGTATTATGTTTGCATTTACTATCCCGTATTGTGTTTTGTGTTTTTATTCTTATTCCAAAATAGAGGATTTTGATACTGTGGCAATTGTGGATACACTAGAAAATTTTCCCCTGTTAATAATGGCACTGCAGTATTTTATATTTATCATTATATCGTTACAGTTAAGTGATAAAAACATACTTCTTATAAAAAAACTTGCTCAAGTCGATCGTATATTAAATGTATCGATGAAAAAAGATTTTTTCGAGAATTTCCATAAAGATATAAAAATTTTGTTATTTTTATTTCTAATTAGTTACACTTTTTCGCTTATTCCTGATTTTTTTGATATCTTTAATGAAAGAAATTATTATCAAATAATTTCCGTTGGAATTGATTTTCCACGTCACCTCGAATCATTGTCTTTTTATATATTTATCAAAATACTGACTGTAAGATTAAATATCCTTAACAACCATTTAATAGATTTCATTAAATTAAAAAATGCTTCTCCTTTCATCGATAGTAATATATCAAATGAGAATTTATACTATACTTCAAACGATAGTAGAGCTTCTCATACAAATAATAAGACTATTCGTCTTGGCGAAGCTTATAAAATTATCGGTGAAGCAAATTACTTGATTAATGATATTTTCGAATTTCAGAACTTCATGTCACTCGTATCCACGTTTGCTTATATCATTATCACCCTTTGGAGTTCAATATATTTCTATCGTACTTTAAAGCAATTAAATTTGCTGCTAGCATTCACAGTGCAGTGCGTTTATGAAATTTTTATAATAAGCCTAATGTCTTATATTTGTGATGTGTTGAATTCGGAACGCAACACTACTAAAATATTAGTGAACGAGTTAATTGTTGACTATAAATTACCTAAAGCGATAAGAATTCAAGCTAAAGCTTTCATGGAATTAATCGAAGTGTGGCCATTGAAGATATTTGCTTACGACATGTTCACTATAGATATTAAGTTAATTCTTAAGTTTGTCAGTGTCTCAACGACGTTCCTTATAGTCATCATACAAATTTCGCACTTTATATGAATATGCGTAAAATTACAAAAATAAGGTAAATGTAAAATTTACACTATCTAATGTTAGTAACTTAAGTGATTACAAGTACCAGTAGTGACAATTCGAATCATATTTTTATTGTAAAGTAAAGATATTTCTTATTAAAATTGTAGTTTATTTATTGCATTCAAATGTTTTTAAAACTGTTATTATAGAATATCTGTAACGATAAAACAGGTATTTTTATAAATAATACTTATAATGGAGAATACGAGTGAAACATAATGTTCGAAACTTGCAAACTTTTATATGTTTTGGTCGAAATTCGTCAACCCTTGGCGAAAATTGCTATAGTAAAAATACTTTGTCTAAATATGGTACGGTGGGTGTATAATTTTTAAACATTTATTTGGTTTTTTTATATGTATCAATAGATATCGTTCGTTTTATTCTTTTTCTGAATCACGCTATCCTTTGTCAAAGGTAATACTAATATTAGATTAGTGATACAATTATTAAACTATCTTTGTCTTGTGAACGAACGGTGTTTTATTTATGGTCCTTCGACCTGGATGAAATATCAGGATGAAAATGGCAGTTAAGTTAATGTGAGTGTGTCATATAAGAATAAACTGTTAGTAGTTACGAGTACTAAACTAGTAAATATACAAGCAAGCAAAGTGAGTTGGGACTTAGAAAATGTTGGCTTATCGTCATCAATATTATGATTAAGAAACACATCGTAAATTAATATTACAAAACTACTACTAAATGCATATTCAATTTAGATAATTATTATATTTGTATAACTTCATAAACTTATTCTTAAAACCAAATAGAATCATGAATCAACAATGACAATATATTTACCAACTTTGTACCATAATATAAGTGTATTATAAATTTGTTAAGTTCTGATCATTGTGAACAAATGGCTTAATTTTATTATCAAGTAAAAAAAAAGAATAACGCGTTAAAATAAACATTTGTATCCAATGAAGAAGTTCATGGCAAAACTCTCATATTTAAAATTAAATGAAAATTCAAATATGCTTTATAACGATTTCTTTAAATTAATTAAAAAATATTTTTATGTAATATTTAGTTCTAAGACAGTTAATTCTAGGAACTTGTGAAGATCAGAAAAATGAAAGACCATACAACAGGTCTTTTTTCATTCATTAGCTATGTTAGTGCCTACTCATAACTATTCAAGCGATTATGCCATACAGCCAAGTCATTGTACATAAGACAAAAAAGATTTGATGCACCAGATAAAATTAAAATGATCTGGAAAATTATTAATTGCGACCTGGAAGAGTCAAAAATACCATCTTCGACTACAGGGAAGACGCAACTGTTTTTGAATTTTTTTTGCTGACATTTCAATTTCGACTTCTAAATCACTTATTTTCTCGTTGCTAATTTAAAGTTAACTTTTTAAATGAAATAGATCAAAATAAAAGAACACGACTTAAATTTTATTAGAAAATGGATACACAAATGTAAATGTTTGTTTAATGACTTATCGAAATTGATTGATTTGTTTAAGTGCTATTGTTTTGTGCCCTATTCCTACAAACTCGTTACAGTAATGGAAATTAACTTTATTTAACTTTGTAAGCGATGGAATGCCGCTTATTAGAAAAGTATTTTTTCCAAGTGTAGAGCACATATACGTATGTATATAATAGGCAAGCTCAGTAATTCATAATATAACGAAAAACAAATATGGATAACCAGAAAATAAAAAACGATGAAGTACTTACATTTCTTAGCTCAATTGATCCATTACTGAAGTTGGAAAATTGTTATGGAATATTTCGATTTCACTTAAAAGGGGATCGCCTGGTACCTATTAACAAAATGATGAAAATTTATGGAATCTGCCTGATGTCTACTTTTTTTACTGTTTATTGTGTATTCTCCTTATATAATTGGACAAATGTTGAGGTTTTTGATGTGGAAACAATTGTGAATCTACTAGAAGAATTTCCGATGTTGATAGTTGCAATTCAATATGTTATATATACTTTTATACTCATAAATTTAAGTGATAAAAACATAGTTCTAATTAAAGCAATTGTCAAAATCGATTGCTTATTGGATTTATCGAGAAACAAAGAGTTTTTTAAGAAGTTTCAAAATCATTTAAAAGTATTGATATTTGTTTTATTTATTGTTTATGTATTATCGCTTAGTCCTTTCTTACTAGAATCATTTGGTTATTTTAATATTATTTTTACTATATCTATTATCAGTATGGATTTTCACCGTCATGTCCTATTGTTTTCTTTTTACATATTATTAAAAATACTGACTATAAGATTAAAAATCCTTAATAAATATTTAATCGATTGTATAAACTTACAAAATGAAAATAATACAAAAGTAGTTATATATAATATAAATAAAGACATTTATTATCATAACAAAGGGCGAGCAACGAAAAATAAGAAGATAATTCGCCTTGCTGAAGCATATAAAATCATCGGCGAAGGGAATAACTTAATCAATGAAATTTTCGAATTTCCGAATTTAATGATCGTCGTGTTCACGTTCTCTTATATTATAATTACCCTTTGGAGTTCAATATATTACTACCGTACTTTGAAAAAGTTACATTCATTTATAGCATTATCATTACAGAGTATACTCGAATTTTTTACAATGGGCCTAATGACCTACGCTTGTGATATGATGAGTTCGGAACGTAATGCTACTAAAATATTGGTCAACGAGTTAGTTATGGACTATGACTTGCCGAAAGCAATGAGAATTCAAGCTAAAGCTTTTATGGAAATAATCGAATTGTGGCCAATGAAGGCATCTGCTTACGACATGTTCCCTATAAATATTCAGTTAATTCTTAAGTTTGTCAGTGTATCAACGACGTACCTTATAGTAATCATTCAAGTATCGCACTTTCTGTAGTTATTTGTTTATTAATTGTTAATAAAACCATACTTTACATACATGACCGTATCGTTTTTACTAAAAAACACTCATTTATAAATTACCCGAGATTTTGGTATCAAAACACATTTTATATTATGTAAAATTTCCAACCGTAATAATTGTTTTGGATATTTAAGTTTTTTTTTCCAATACAAAATGAAATCTACACCGGAAGACCTGTTGCACGTTTTGGAGAAGGTTTTAGAATATATACATTTAATATTATTATATAAAATATAATACCCGCTTTAGATTTAGAATTATCGTGACGAGCCTAAAAATCTGTCATAAAATGTTCATGAGTTTATTAAATAATGTGAAATTAAACTGTGGTTTTATTTATCAGTGATACCTTATTTAGTGTTTAATCGCAATACGAATAATATATTTAGATTAATATATATTACATAACACAGCTGATACAAAATATAAGACACAAAAGCTTGTATATATTCCAAAACCACGAATATCTTTAATACCTTCAGAATACCTTTTTATTTTATTTTATTTTCATGAAGACAACCAACAGTAGATAAAATATCACATCCAAAAAAAAATTACATTTAAAAATTATCAAGGCAAAAGTTCTATTACTTACAGGTAATTTCACCATGCATTACCATATTAAATAATGTAATTATTGAAAATATAAATTAAACATAAGACACACACACATATTTTTAAGCTCAAAAGAGTACAGTTCGCGCTTATAGTCTGTTTTGCCATGACACATGATAACAGAAGACTGTTTTTCGCATGGAAATTTTTAAAAATGCCTGTTCGAGAATGAGTTTTACGAGCAGTCTGATAGATCTAGCCCAGGAAAGTTAAACCTATGTGTTGTTTTTTAAATTTATATCATGTAATTTTTAAACAATATATAATTTGCAGACGACCAAAGCCACGGGCAGCAGCTAATTTTAGTATGAAATAAAAATAAAAATGTTAAATAATACGTGTTAATTATAAAATATAAAAAACATATATTAGGTTTCACTATTTTTTATATTTATACATTGTTAAATATAAAAAATAGTGAAACCTAATGGCGTCCTTGCAAAATACCAAATGAATTAATATTAATTGTAATTGTAGCCTCTCGACTCGACAAGAGCGCCTTTATTTTGAACTAAGATAAACACAAATATTTATGAAGAAAAACAATAACAATAACAGCTGACAATATTTTATTTATATTTCAACTTGGTTAATACTATATTAAGGCTCACGTAACAAGAAGGTTACATAGTGGAACCGCATTGAATAACTTTGTTAGGTTATCCATTATAGAATTGATACAATATTCGATTATTGGGCTTCCAAACTCTTCTGCTACTATTTGCCAATTCTGATTCATGAAATCCAGAACTGTTCTACCTGAAAATCAAGAACGTATAGGATTGTAAATAAACAGATTCATAGAAAAAATGCGCTGACTTTTTCATAGCAAAAGAGCAAGATGTACACGTAATAATTCTTATACTTACTCATTTCAGGGTTTCCTTTGATAAGGTTTGTCATGTTGTAAAAAACGCGACCTCCAAAAGTATGTGTCGTTTTTATGTTTTTAATTTGCACGTAATTTTTACCGTCTGCTTTTGTCACAGATGACAAGTGTAAAACGCAGCGTATCTTCAAACTTCCTAAAATATTTTAATACGTTAATGACACGGCGAATTAAACGATATGGAATTCTTTTGCATTTCTGTATTGCGCAGGGTAGATCAAGTCAAGATCTTTTACAAAATAATTTTGGACAATTTTATATTTATTGATATTTTCTATTGAATATTCGACAAACCCTTTTGTCGAACTGAAAAGCACCATCTGTTCTGTTTTTACAAATTTTCCGTGAGTAGTTCACCTTCTATCTAAAATATAATCATCGTTTTTCGGAGTATAAATGTAAAGAGGAAAATTTCAAAATATTTTATTTGAAAAGTTCACCCTTTATTTAAGGATTGTTTTTGTTATACAGGTATATGACATAATACCTTTTGAAGATTTACTCCCCTCTTTTTTATAACTAGTTTTACTAATATTAGATAACTATCAATCGGTTAAACAAGATAGAATCAGTATAGTGAAAATTAAAAAAAGACCTTATGTTACTCACTAGTTTTGATTGTGGACTGCCCTTCTCCATTAATAGGGAATGTGAAGAGACTCCCTGAAGAACGGTACTTTCCCCTACTTATCAGGTTGCATTCAAATTGCACATCGAATTTTTCTTCTTCTATCTGTCTGTAAAAAGATTTAGTTAAAAAAACAACAATAAATTTATTTAAAAAAAGTTGAAATATCAAACATCCGCTTTATTTTCATTCATATGATGCATGACTTTGATGTATTTATATCAACAGGATATTTTTCTGTATATAAATATTATTGATGCGCCTGCAAGTTATTATTACCAGGCAACATCACTGTTCTACGTATAATTAACTAACAGTCATTTTGCTTCCACTAATCCATTTCTATTTTCTTAAATATTTATAATACTATATTGAATTAAGCGATTATTAAAAAAATAAAACATATTACTTTTTACTTACCTTACATAGTCGACTATGCATTTCTGAAGGCCTTTTGTGTAGGCTTCCTTGAACTCGATCACAATGTCTCCAGAGAGTTTTAAAACTAAGCTGTCTACTTCAAAAGGATCTAACGACGTGATATTTAATTCAGGAATTCCGTGTATAAATTCGGGTAAAATAACTTGAAGTGATTGCTTTAAACATTCAGATGAAGTGCCTAAGCAAGGTATTTTGAACCCTTCTGTTAAAAAAAAATAATACAAATCAACCTCGTGCAAAATAATATATTTAAATATTGGTTTCTGTGAAACAGCTATTATTGTAATTAATAAGCCCGTCAGTAACTATATATATATACATATAGTTAAACATTAGCGTTATAAAGTTAAAGTTTGTTAAAGTTACACTAGTGTTGCTACTGTTTACACGAGAACAGATGGTCACTTATTTAGTAAATAATAAATACATACGAAACTGCTTCGTGTTATTGTTAGCGTTTACTATTGTTAAAATAAATGGCACTATAATAATAAAATTAAACACGTGCATTTTTAACTGTTTTTTAATATTATGTTTAACACAATACACTTGCAAGCAACGGATCGTCAATAATAATTATTTATAATCGTTTAACAACACTTTATATAATTTTAAAGAACCTAATTACTTATAGGAAATAAATTAAAAAATACAATTTAGTAATTGTTTCCAAATAATGATTTTATGCAATGTCTCCCTAAATATCTAAACATAATGACATGTTCAATTATTATAATAACTAGTTAATAATATTTTATACGATACGGTTGAATCATATTCACAGAATATATAAAAACATTTCGATGTGCATTTGTTTATAAATCCGACTAGTATTTTAGCTTATTTTAGCCGTAGTATTTTAGTTGCCACAATATTTTCAATATTTTCTATTATTTAGCCGTAGTATTTAATAAAGCAATGTAATAGTTATATAAATTAAAATAAAAAAAATCATTCGTATTTTTTTAACTTCTTATGAAGATGATGTCACCATCTCCTTCGTTGGTACTGAATATTCTGTCCAATACATCTTGTGGGACGGTAAAGTCCTGATCTGTTTCATGCGACATTGTTTTCTTTAAGTCTTTTTCGTCATCTTTATTTAAGCTTGTTGAAATTTCAGCGGAACAGTGTGATCGTTTCAAAATGGTTACATCTGAAAAGTTAAGAATATTTTTTTAATGTCAATGCTAATATATTTTGTGTGCATAACGCCGTGTGCGTTCAAAATCGTTTTATAAATTCTGACGATTCAATTAGAATTGATTTAATTACAACAGTTGATAGGTGGCATACTTTTATTACACTACATATTTGTTTTTGCTTCGTATTGATGGATTTTTTAAGACAGTTTAAATCGCTTTTGTTTACAGAGTGTTCTATTAAAATAAACTCGTATTAACTCTCTCTATAGTAAGAAGAGGATATCTTATATATACCTATATATCAGAATTTAACGGGATAGACTTACCGATTCCGCAATTCCTAGCACACTGTAATTTAGCTATATTATAATAGGTCTTTTGGTTGGAACCACAAACTGGATCGTATTCCGGTGTCGTTGGGCAAATTTGTAAGCATAAGAGGAATTCTTTAGTTAGCTCGTAAGGTATTAGAGATCTCGTGGCAACAAATGAGTCTGTTGTGGACTTAGGACGCTTTGGACACGGAGAACGACGATTTAATTGGACATCTGAAATACAATATTACTATATTCAGATTTATAAATATCATTACACGTTTTAAATATTATTCAGATTTTTCTATTCTGGAATTGAATAGTTTATAAGTATATGTACATATATATAATTGATTCTTCGTTATCTTATACTAAAATATATTTTATTCAAAGTAAATCAGAAATATGTTTGTCGGAAATTTTTAAATATACTTTAATAGGATCTAAATTACATAAATTGTGGTTTTAGTAGCGTCAAGATGGTTTTCTCAATAATAACAGAAAACGTGATCATATACTTTATAATCCATCTATTATAAATATGAAATATTAATTTAAATAGGAGGTAAATAGTTCGCATAAAGTATCGGAAACTATATTTAGCATACACATTTGCGTTGCAATCGAAACGAACGAAAGACCACATCTATATACGAGTATATGTATACACATAAGAATGAACCCCTAGATAGTGTGTGATAATAGTTTTAAGATATTCAATTCAATGATTATATACTACACCCTACAATGTTAACGCACAACCAACTATAATATAAGAATTTATATTCCTTGTGGCTTTAATAACAATATCTCAGTCAGTACCTTCTACGCAGACGAATTTGTACCTAAAATATTATGTGTAACATAGATAAAAACTAAATATTCTTACCCACACCACATACTTGGGCACAGAACAGCTTTCCGTAATTATAATATGTAATATTATTGGTACCACATACAGGATTGTATTCTTGTGTCGAAGGACATAATAACATACAAGATTTTAACATCTCATTTTGATTTACTGTCGTCGGTGTTGTGGTAGTTTCTGACCACCCAGGACACGCAGACAATTTCCGAATACGTACGTCTAAAAATAACAAAATATATTATTATTATATTACTACATAAATTATATAACTTTTATCCATACTAACACAGGGAGGTGAAATAACATTGTACAGGATTTTATTTATTTATTTTGTAATAACTTTTACACATTTGTCTATGTTATGTTTTATGGCTAAGCAAAACAAACGTTTTTTTTTTTTATAATATAGATTAGCCGTTCAAATAGGTCGCCTAGTATCCACCACAACCCATAGAAATTGGCATTTTAGGAAATATTAATCTCTCCTTACATCGCCAACGCGCCACCAACCGGCAGAATCTTGTAGTTACACTGGCTCACTCACCTTTCAAAGTGGAACTCAATAACATTAAGTGTTGCTGTTTGGTCGTGGAATATCTGATGAGTGGATGGTACCTACCCAGACGGGCTTGTATAAAGCCCTATCACCAAGTAAATTATAAATGAATACTGAGAAAGCTTGACCCAGGGGAAAGACAATGGCTACCTAGTATGAAAGAAATGAGCACTGAGAGGGGAAATATAAAATACAAATATGACATATAAAAACACACAAAATTGCAATGTTATAAATATCATTCATGTGTAAAGCTAGTTAAATATAAGTGTGCTTATCAATAATATTATGCTTAATTGATTCATTTACAATTATCTAACTTATTTGCGGTTTAACTCGGATACATTTTTTCTATAATGTCGACTTCATAAAATATAAAATATACTGTTTTGCAAAATCAGTTGACTGTTATGGTCTACCTTAAGGAACCCTTAAGCTAATAGCATGATGTTATAAAGGCTATCTATTGCAAACATATTTATTCTTCATATTAGCGCCTTGAATAAACTCTAATATAAATATACATATTAGATAAGCGCTTCCTTCGGACAAGACATAATAGTACAATATATTATGTATATATAGATAACATACTCATACTAACTGAAACCACAGCAAAATTTAAAATTTAATAAAATTCATACTGCACAAATAATATTACATTATACGCAATTTTACCCCCTCGAGGTGTGAATTAATAAAAATAGCCTATGTCCTTTCTCGGGGATTAAACTTACTCCAAATTTCATCTTTCATCAAACTTGTTACGGTTACGTGTCTTAACCTTGATAGCGTAACAGACAGACGGGGTGACTTTGCATTTAAAATATTTATATGAATTAAAAAAATACTGTCAATTATTAAGCGAATAATGTTTTCAACTTACCTACTCCACAATTCATGGCGCATTCTAATTGGTTCAAATTGATGTACGTGACGTAGTCTGTGCCGCAGACGGGATCGTAGTTAGTATCCACATATTGACATGAATTCATACATGTTTCAATATTTTGTGGATTAGGTAAACTGTTAAAAAATGAGTGAAAATAATGATGTAAAAAAATCTGGCACTGGATTTTATTGGATTACAATGTCAAATTCCTTTACAGATTTCAATAATAACAAAATTGATGTAGACAGCCATACAATAACTTGGGTTATTAGTCCACACGGAGATCGGAGACGATTGACGCTTATATGAAAATGTTTACTATTTGGCAAATAAATTAGTTTTATAATATATATGGCTGTCTTGGACATAGGACATAATTCGGGCATTCCCTGAGTAAATGCGTTATCAATTCACAAATCTTTACATATCCTAATAGATTCAAGCACCAACACTAACCCAAGCAACCTTCTGTGTTGCTTGGGTTTATGTTGACGTTGTTTCAATGTTATGGTCCTATACGGTTTAATTAATCTTTATCAATTTATAAAATCGAAAGGGCATTTGCCATAACCAGCAGTAGTCTCCCTGTCTATTGACGCTGCTTTGGTGAGTTCGTGGGTACGTCGTTTCCCTGTTCCTTGACCCAATAAAATAGGTGGTTATTAGTCTTATAGTTAGTCTACTGCGATCTTATTTGTATTGGCTAATGTCTGAAACGTCTTGAACTTTATTTAATCACTAATTATTTGCTCGTGGTGATAAGAATACATCTCCGCCTGGAACACTAAGCACTAAACGCCTGCGTATTTTATTTTCACCATTATTTGTTCCAGGGATTGTAAGTTATGATGCATTTTATGACAGGTCATACTGTGCAGTTGAAACCACCCGCTATATCCAAGGACAAAATTACCATATTTACATATATATATTTTTTATATTTTACTTTAACACGTTATAATAGTTCAGTTCAATTGCATGAATTTTTTAGTAACATTATCTCTTGTATTTTGCCCATCACTGGCAGTAACTAAATTGGTCAATACGATTTGGTCATGGAGTAGTTCTATTTGCCCGGTTCTTGCAAGATTAATAGCGTTGCCTCCTTTCACAGTACTGAAAATCATGACATTTCAAGGCATCTGGTAAATAACTCCAGGAAAAACTCGTTGTTCGTGGCAATTGCTTCCACGTAAATGCAAGTGAATTCGACTTCTTCGGGAACTTTCTTAATGTTATAAGATCTTATATATTGATATGATATTGTGGGGCGGCAGAGCTCTTTTCATTGTATAGCCTATATCTGTATTTAAAATGTAACTTAACATAATATACATTTTTTATATTAATCGGGTTAGGAGGGTTTTCCGGAAATATGTAAGATTCCAGAAAAATACACAAACTATCACTTTTTAGCTAGCTGTCGTAACATATTATACTAAAACAAAATACTCTTACTTGTTGTGGGGGGCATCGTCATAGTCATCGTCCGGGAAAAACAACTTATCTTCATAATTTTGTTCCTCGTCAACAGAATGTCTTCTATTACGAAGTATAGGATCCCATGAGCCTTCTACATAACTAGTCTCTGGATTATATTGGTTTTTATCCAAGCCGGTCGCGACGTTGCTTTTCGTCAAAAAAGATTCTCGACAAAAAACTTTTTGGTTACCTAAACCTAAAGAAACTGTAAAGAGATACTGTATATTAAAATGATGATGCACATTGAAAATATTAGAATTTAATTTAATTTTAAAAGAAAAAAGAGTCGCCTGTTGATTCTGGTTTGAAAACGGATTTTAGACTAAAAGTTCGATCAAAATAGGAAAAATAGTGGTAAGTAATATCCATCTTGGGTATATCGTAATTCCCACTGAGTTTCTTTCATCGGTTCTTCCGAGTTCTTTTGGATTTCTTTCCGAAATCCGAAATTATTGTTTTACTTGAGTATATTACAAAAATAAAATAAAATATATCGTCACACTTAAAAATATTAAACTACGAGTACCTACAGAGAATTATAATTTGAAAATTCCTTCTTTAAGTAACCAATTTATTTTTTATAATATACTGATCCCATGTACCCCAAACATTGCCATTATAATAAATGTAAAGAAACGTATCTACACAAATAAAAATATTTTTTTAACAATCTTTTCCTCTAATTATACTTAAGTAATAATAAAAATTGAACTTACTGAATACACAAAATAAGTATTCTTTCATCACGTTACACTTCAATAACAACAAAAACAATATAATTGACAAAAACTTTGCTCGACAAGCAGATATCTAATCACTCGTAACTAGCGTTTGAAAATGCCTCGTAACAACGTGTGTAAACTTATGATATGCGTGTCTCGAATCTCCATAGAAAAACCCGCCTGTGTCATTATATACTTATAGACATATATACTATACTTCGTTCTCTGTGTTCCGCAAATTTAACAAAGAGTGATTCATAATTTATAAAATGCATAGGAGTTAACGCGGTGCAACTAGATACATTTTAAGTTTTATGTAAACATAAATATATCGTATTTTATCAATGAACCGAGCATAACTTTATCTTTTACTTGGAGTGCCTGATACTTAAGTTTTAAATTAAATGTTTTTATGACATTTATAAAAAAAAATTGTAAGGCTTTGTGTTCATCTGAATAGGTACCACCCACTTATCACACATTCTACCGCTAAAAAGCAATACTTATTAGTGTTCCGGTTGGAAGATTCAATGAGTCAGTGTAACTTCAGGCACAAGGAATACATACAATCTAAGTTCTCAAGGTTAGCGGCGCATTAGCGATGTAACAAATTGTAAATATTTTTTACAGCGCCAACAATTTTAAGCGATGGTGGCCACTAACCATTGGGTTTCTTATTTGCCAGTCTACATAGCTATTACATATAAAATAAACACACATTTATAAGCGGTTTTTGGGATAAAATTTGCCTTTTGCCAACTAACAACTAACTAACTAACTTGCCAACTAACATTATAATAATGACGTTTTTAGGTGGTAGTTAACTCTGTAGTTACACTGACTTACAGAAAGCCCTGCGCTAGAAAGCCTTAGCTCCCCGTGTTGGTGGCATATTGGTTATATAAGGAATAATTAAAATTTCTTACATCGCCAGAATCTATGGGTGATAATAATTACTCATTAGAGCGTTCGCCTTACTATAATATAAAAATGTAAGATAAAATAATTAATTAGTCAACATTCCCTCACGGAGCTACCTTTAGGCAATGTGGCTTAGTCCGAGTTAAAAACACTTTAAGTGCCAACGCCAGCTCTACATTTCGAGAATTATCGGTCACGCAGACTTAGCGAGTATTTTTTTAATCATATAAGACTGCCTAGTTGGTCTAGTCAAAAACGTCAAGCCTATCTTACGTCTAAACTCTTACCGGTCGGATTTACTGTCCCATCGGATTATTGCGCACAAACTTGTGCACTATGTATGTTGTCCTGCCTAATTGCCAAGTCTTTGAATTCAGTCGCCATTGCCAAAATCGGTCAGGAGGACATCGTCATTATCATAATAATGATATTTAAAATAAAATGTATTCACATATATGTAATTTATAATTTAACATATTGTCTAAATTGTGAAATATATAATTACGATTTATTAGAAATACCTTATATAATTTTATACATAATAACAAATAAACTCATTTATAATTGAATATCGCATATATATTTTTTAATTAAAATCATATCCTTAAATACGTCTAATTTCTAGTAATATCCGTATTAACACAGTTGTCTTAGAATATTTTTATTTCTTACAGAAATACGTTAGCTATATTTAACGAGAACCACTTTAGTCCGACACTTAATACCGTTTACATAATATACTCACTCTCTCACTCATACTAAAGATTCCGTGCACATACTTTATTAGCATAACATTAAAGCGAAGTAAATCTGACCAAAATTTTAATCGAATTTTAAAGCCAGTTTCAATGATGTTTTAACTAAATTAAAGTCTAATAATTCTGACTACAGTAAAATTGAAATTGATCGTAGCAAGTAACGTATTGAATTAATTTATTTTTTACTAGTTGTCGCCCGCGGCTTCGCACGCATTTTAGGGATTGGCCGTCAGGTGCTAGGTATAAATAAATGTTACTTCATCCTACCAAAATATGAAGCCTCCGTCAAACCAAATTTCGTCAAATTGGGTTCAATGTTTTAGGCACAGAACAACAGACAGAAAGGCGGAAGAAAGACATACTTTCGCATTTAGTATACATTAGGGTATACTATAAATCTAAGAAAAAATATATATAATAAACATTTTTAATGTAGGAAGACGGACAGCTGAATACTTAAATTATTATACGTAAAATATCGAGATTAGTTTAATGAAATATTAAAGCGTTAATTTTTTGTTATATATAGAAGTAGATATACATATGCCGTAGATTTATTTAAAAATTGATAATATATCAATTTCACTAGTGACAATTTTAATACAATAGAACATTAATAGTTTGAATGTAATAAAATTTCATAGATGGATAAACTTGTGTACTAATAAAAGTATGAATATCAATTTTATTTTTATTTTGTATACTCAAAAAGAAAACTCATAACCATCTTGAGTTTTAGAAAAGTTTTTTTAATAACCAGAAAATTTATCTATAGTTCAAAAAGTTTATATAAAAATCTATTGACATGAAAGGATTGTTCTATTTTTTTTGGACTTAATTACAAACGAAATAAAACAGCGGATAAAAGCAACCGTTTATTACTTTTTATATGCAGAATTTGTAAGAAATACGCGTAGTTAAAATAGTTAAATACACAGTGACACAAAATTGATATAAATAATAAATATTCTAGCTTTAGAAAAAGTAGATAGTGGACAGGATTTTAATTCATACTTATATTTTGGTACTAATATAGTTTTTTGGATAAATCACCGTCATAGTCATTTTGAACAAATGATATAAAATTATATTTCTCGTTTGTCGCTCTTAGAATAAGCGTTTCAAAGAATTTTACGTTCATAAAGACACACAGACAGCGACTTTGTTGTATACATTTTCTAGATAATGAGAATTACTTTAATTTTTCATTTTGTTCAGTTTTAAACAATACTTCTTTATATCCAAATAGGTTTTTCCCTAACAATTCTTACGAAACTATTGCAACACTAAATTGTATGATACTAGGTCAAGTTAAGTCAGTTCTATAAATATTAGCTTGATGAAGACATTTACGTTTAAAAATATTGAATCACGTAATATCTTAGACGTATAAAACATGCTTAGCGAACACTCTAGGTCAGGGGTTTACAAACAATGAACAGCGGGTTGGTTTCGCAGCACTACCATCGTAGTTAAAAATTTGATCTTTATTCTAATTAATTCCTGTATGATATAATGACTTACCTGTGTTTATATTTAAAGACAACAATCCCTAACGCAAAAAAGTTTGAACACCTTTGCCTTAGACCAAGATTACTTTCCCACTACATGTGACATGAATGAATCAATAAGATTTACAAAGTAATTTATATCCGCAATGCGTTATAGCAAATAGGATCACCTAAGTGTGATTTTAAAGTTTTAAATAGTATAAAAAAATGCTTTTTATATTTCTTACAAATCACGTACATTAACACGTCATGGTAATTACGTTCGCTAGTGCACATCGTCATAGCGTAACATCAGTCGACATTGTTAGTCCATTTTAGGGTAATTTGGTGGACAATAAATATGATGAAATTAGTATCAATTGACGACTATCATAATTTATATTCTTTCACTAATTACACTGACCTTTTTCAAGCATAAGCCAATGAGCAACTCGTTCCATGAAAATGAGAATCTCATGAAAGTTATTGAAGAAAAACTTGCAAAATTGTTGCTAAAATTAATAAGGACGTTAAGTTGTCTTACTTTAAGTATACGGGCTTAAAGATTGAAAAAAAAAATGTAATGTCAAATTAACGTTCAATATTGTTCTATTATGCTGCGAAAACAAAACCTAGCGCTGTGTTACAAATTAACACGAATGTACATTTATCCAAAGTAAAGTGAATGATTGTCTGTTGTTTTTCCGTACCTGTTTGTATTATGTTCGCTGTTGGCTGCTTAATTTATATCTAAGTGATGTATAATTGCACTACAGTGTAACATCGTAGTACAACGTACAACGTCGTACAACGTACTATTACGTTATCCAAATTATTGCAGTGCTATTGTTATAAACCCACATTTGTATCTCGATACATTTGGTTACTGTTAATATTGCTTTTAAGCGATCTTACTTTTATATAAAAGCTCGTCATCGTTCCCGGTTTCATCTATTAAACCGATTGGTTCTCGATTCTCGATTATGAACATTTTAATTATTTATTTTATACTAGCTGTTGCCCGCGGCTTTGCTCTCGTGCAAATTGTGTATAAATAATTTAAAATATTATGTTAATTTAAGACCTCTTTGTAAACCACATATTTAGTTCAACTTTCGTGGGCTAGATCCACCAGACTGCTCGTATATGTCACTCTCTAACAGGCTATTTAGAACTTTCCATGCGAAAAACAGTCTTCTGTTAGGTCTACTCGGGCCATTTTAAAGTTTTGACCTTGTGCTTCATTAATTATCATGGCGAAACAGACTGTAAGCGCGAACTGTACTCTTTTGAGCTTAAAAAGGTATTCTGAAGGTATCAAGGATTTTCGTGGAATATACATAGTTTGTCATCCATCCATCGTTCAATGTCAACTGTAGCCTGTATGACATTACGATCAAGTGCCTATTAGCCCTCCTATCCATCCTATCGTCTCTCAGTAACAATATTGGCACGCCAATCTTTTTAATTAAAAAATGACCGAATTCAAGACTAACTTATATACGAAATTTCAACCTCTATTTCAACTCCTACTCACCAAATTTCAAGGCCCTAACTTTAATAGTTTACGCTCGGTGATAATGAATCAGTCAGTCAGGGCTTGTTATTTTATATATATAGATATCTGGCTATCGTCGTTGTTTCTTCTTGCACTTTGCCATTCTACATGATTGCATGCATGTTTTTAAATACAAATATACAATATCGATAATATTTTCTTGGTCAGGGCCTCGAAAAGTGCCAAATTTAATGAAACATATATTTAGTTATCTA